>NW_026853905.1:0-436214 GCF_026571515.1 Ruditapes philippinarum
AAGTAATTAAATGATTTACCGCCACTTAGGAATGTCAAGCAAGGACAAAGACCAAACCATTGTCGACACGAATATTCTCATTAATTTTGATATTAATCACCCTTTGTGAGCAAAGTCATGATACTTAATAATACCTATTTATATCGTCTTTGAACTGTACATCAAAGGACATTTTCCTGTACTTGATGCTTTTTCTTGGCCTTGCTTTTTCATTGGGTTATTGTTTACATCAATCATTATAACACGCCAAAGCTATCAAAGATTCGGTAATGAAAAGATACGTTTACAATGTTTTATGATATTGGAAAATGTCATTAAAAACAAACAATAGGAGCTACAGTGTTACAGTGTCTGTTTCAGAATTTCAGAACACTTCTTCATCGAGGGTCTTTATGCTTAGATCTTTCATTTCTGTATATTTTATTTACTTTTTCTAATAGCAATAAACAAAACAGGCTACAGATAATATTACTGATATTAAGATATTTAAATCAATGTTTATAAACGCTATCGGGAGCAGTTATGTTGCATGCATAATCTGTGTATTTATATCGTCCAAAAATATCATTTTGAAACACTCTACTAGATAACTATAATTACATTCTGTGAAAAGTTTATGATGTGGTTATTGCTATTGCTTTCAATTCATTGTTATATAATGTGGTTTAGCTATTTATTTATTTATTTATTCAGTACCCCAGTTGATTGTTTCTTTGTGAGATAAATAGATACCGATCCTATGTTTTTGCGATAAGAAAAATAAATCAGTGAAATTACTATGTACAAGCATCAAGATGAGGTACAGGCCGATCATTTTATGACAATATTCAAGTGCTTCAGATACATGCGATAGTTAAAATAATTAAATTATTGAAATAATACATATTATTTTGAAGCTCATGTACATGTACTAAGAAAGAATAAATTTGAATTATTTTGAACATATTTATTTTGCAATTATTTAATAGTGTGTTACGTGTTACTTATAAGAACTGTAACCGATATTGATTGCAATTCAGTAACCAGCATTGACAGAACCAATTTCATTATTTTACTAAATGAATGCCATAATAGCGATGTCAATCATAATAAATGTTTCATACATAACATATGATTTAGATAAACTTAAAATTAATTCAGACAGTATCCTTCAAAATGACGATGAGGATGTTCCACCTTGAACTTATAATTCCCCGAAAATAAAAATTAACCTTTCAAATATAAAAAGTCATCAAATTCACCTGAACATTTCAAAGAGAAGCTTCTAGCAATTAAGGAAGAACATGAAGATTTTATACATATTTATACGGACGGTTCAAAAGCAGGTTGCAAAGAAGGTGCGGCTGTGTTTGAAAATAATTTTACATCTAGTATGAGGTTACCAGATAATGCGTCAATTTTTACTGCTGAAGCAAAAGCTATCGATTTAGCATTGCCATACATAGCACAGAATACCCATGATAAATTTGTGATATTTTCTGACTCGCTTTCTGTTTTAATATCTATTAAAAATAAAAAATCTGACAATACCGTGATAAAGAAACTTCTTTTACGATTTCATGATAATACTTAAAATTAAATCTGTTAAATTATAGATCTATTGGATTCCAAGTCATGTAGGTATACGAGGAAATGAAAAAATAGATACTTTAGCTAAACAATCATTAAATTTTGAAAAAAACTGACTTATTGTTACCTGCTTGTGATAAATAAACTCGTATCATCTGAATGGAAAGCAAATTGGGACAATGCCGTTTTTAATAAACTTCACGATATAAACCCATCTCTTGATGTGTCACCATCTCTATCTCTGTCAAACCGCCGTGATCAGACAGTTCTTCTTCGATGCCGAATTGGACACACTTAAATCACCCACTCTTATCTCCTCACAAATGACAATGCCCCTTTCTGCGTAGGTTGTAATGAAAATTTTACTGTCAAGCATTTTCTTCTGGAATGTCATGATTTTTCACAGGTCCGTAATAGATTTTACTCTGTAAATTCACTCAAAGAACTCTTTAATACAATTCCATCAAAAAACATCATTGATTATTTGAAAGAGATAAACTTGTATTCTAGGATCTAATTGGCTCATTTTTATTGCCATTTACAAAGTTTAACATAACATTTTAAGCATATTATAGCATTCGGCACGATATGGCCAGTTATGTGTTGACGTGCCGTAAAAATCCAAACAAACAAAAGAAATCATACATAATATACTTTGTTGTTGATTTTGAGTTAAGATGTTTAGTTTGATATACGAGTTATTACTTTGATACTTTAAAAGTTGTAAAATTGTTTACGAATAAATAAGTAAAGTAAAATCAATTAGATTTTGAAGCCAAAGAGAATGGATCTCTATGTATCTATACATGTATAAGTAGAGCTTTAAAATATCCAATTCTTATATCTCACTTATATTGCAATAGAAACATCATTTATAATAATAACTTCCTTTACTTTATTTTAGCATATTCGATATCATCATCATGAACATATCTGCTGTTTCGATTGTCGACTTTGGTAGTATACTTGTTAGTTAGCCTAAATTAGTTTGATTGTGCTGGAAGCTATAAGCTTATTGAAACCAATCCTTTCTTGGAACCAACCAGTACTAAGAAATGTATGTACGGTTTCTGGCTCACGGAAACAATGGCTTGTCCAAGACTGATTTTGAACACACACAGACTGTATTCCTTTGATTACCAGTCTTAACTTATAATTTTGACAAAACTATCTTGTGATTTCTACATTACTTATCTTAACTTCTAGATACCCCATCGATATAAATTACTTATGTCAACCTGAATTAACCTGACCCAGCGTTACGTAAAACTAATCTGGTATCGAAATATCATAATTATGATCATACCTGCAGTTATTTTGACTTGAAGAATACCAAAAATACAATATGTTTCTCTTTAAAAAGACATTTTCTAAATTAAAAGAAAAAGATTTATAAAGTATTGTATTATATTTAGTTTTTTAATATTATCATTACTATTTGATTATCATCTACTTAGTACAATCATCGCACAGCCGTGAATAACAGTCTAATGATTAGTTTTGTTTCCATGGTTTTATCAACATTCAAATTACTACAAATAACTACAAATTTGACTGCCTTGAATTAATCATCATCACACATAGACATGTTTTAAACTAATGACTTCTTTATATAAAGGTCATCAATCAAAGTCTTACTCTAATTCCACTTAAGAAAAGATTTTTCGGAAGAGATATGTTTTAACGATCCAGACAATCTATCATGTCTCATAATAAAGTGGTTGGTACATGTATTACAAAGGAATGCAGCTTCTTTCAGTTCATTTGATTCAACAATATTATATGAATACCAATGGCAAGTGCTTTGATACAAAGTGTTAGCAGTTAGAATTGACAGTTACAGATTCATATTCAGCAGTGTATTTAACAATTACTGTTAAAAACACCGGTTCTAAAGGTTCTAATTGCTTTTTTACCGCTTAATAATTTCAACTAAGGTAAAGTCAAACAATAAAAGCACCGTTTACGTTAAATTCCGAGAGTCAATTTGTTCAGTTTATAAGATGCAATAATATATGACTTGTTATTACTTAAAAAGCATTAAATAACAGTAACTAAAATTGGATAAAAATAAAATATTTTTGATATTATCAAAGTAACATTCTAACACAACCGTATTATTTCCATCTTTGTCAAAATGATCAAAAACAAATCTTTTGCAGATGGTATGAATTGCTTCCATTCAAGACTCATTTTGTTTTTCTTAAGAGACAAATTAATAGTTGGACAAATTAATGGATGTTAATAATAGCTTATGCAAAAACAGTGCAAATGCACCTTTTTTGGCGCATTATCATTAAGCAGAAATCTTAAAATAAGTCCAAAAGGGCTTCTGCAGATATAAATGCGAGATTTGAGGTACATGCCATCTTTATTCAAGTATTTGACGTTTCTTTACGGCTTTTCACCCACGCCCTTTTGAGGCCTCAAATAGTAAAAAAAAAACTATTTAGACCCAAAACACTTATTTTCGTAAGAGAAATGATGTGAAAAAGTGTTTACTTTTTCGGTGCCATTTTCTATCAAATAGTTACATCAAGGGGGTGCTAGAGGGGGGATGTGCCTACGTCTGCTTTGACACTTGAAAGGGGTCAGTAGATCCTCTTATGTTCAAGAACATTTTGAACATGAGGGGCCTCAAATCGACTTTACCAACGCCTTTGACTCTATCTAAATCCATTGAGAAGTTGCAGCACTTTGAAATCAGTTTGTTTTCATAGAAAAAAATCTAAACAAAATAGTGATTTTTGGCAATTTTTAGATGTCCCATCGTTGCCATGGTAACGGGAAATTTAAGATTGTGTATGCCGTTTCAGAGTCTATGGTAGATTCAACAAATGAGCCAAGTTTGAACAGTATTGAAGCTTTTTTCATAGTTTCATAGCAATTTGAACTTGTAACGGGAGGCTTTTCAATGCAAACAGACTTTTTCACAAAAGAAGTTGAGATTCTCCGTTCAAATTCTGTGTTCTCGCTCAATCTACCCCCAGCAGGTACAACGAAACATTTCCATCTCTCTAAATATATTTTCATTTCTTGTGTCGGATATATTCCTTTTAACTGTTCTTAACTTCTATGAACTGAAGTAGGAGTTGATTTAAGATGACACACAGAAACTCTGTCTATATGTCTATATCTGATACCCTGTAGTCCCGTTATTGGAAATGACGGACCTTGTCCTTGTGAGCTTTCAGGAAGATCTACCCTTTGTAACTTGTTTTTGTGCAATGTTTTACCGTGAAAATCACAAACATTTTGATTACCATATTCCACAATTCAAGATACAGGTTAATTTGGGTTTAACACCCGTAATCAATAATTCCCCGGTGGGATATTTCATCCTGAATTATCAATAAGATTATAAACTCTGGATTCCATTAAGCCCAGTCCTGAATCACATTATTTTTATTCATACAAATTATGACATCTTTGACTTAAGATTTTTGATGTTTGCTATATAATATCATCTGTAGGTCCTCTACCAAAGTTGTTCAAATTCTTCCCCTGGTGTCAAAATTGGCCCTGCCCGGCGGCAGTGATTCTCATTATGTACACATAGTAAAAACAGAAAATAAAACAAATATTTTCTGAATGGGAGAAAGCTACAGGTTAGATATTTGACTTGAAATGTTGTTTGGTGGACCTGTATCAAGATTGATTTGAATTAAACCCTTGGGTCAAAATTTTGTCTTGTCCAAGGGAACAGTGACCTGCTTTCTTGTCCTTTGATGTACAGCAATGAAATTTTGACCATGTGCACAGTTTTTGATCTTTGATATCAGGTGACCTAGATTTTGATGATGTGACATACTTTCTTGTCCTTTGATGTACAGCTATAAAATTTGAACCATGTGCACAGATTAAGATGTAAAGTGAACTTTGATATCAGCTGACCTAGATTTTGACAAAGTGTCATACTGTGTTGTCCTTTGATGTAGTCATGAAATTTAGGCTGTGTGAAATATGACCTTCACCACCAAATTCACTAGACTCAAGTGCATTGATATATTCCTACTCTGATCTTTTATTGGATTAACAATAGATTTAACCACTAATCTGATAATAAAAATTAGAAACGTCAGGAATATATGCATTATGACAATCTTCAGTTGTATAGAAACAAAAAATATGTTCCTACACTACTATTAGTGTTGTATTAATGCGGTGCCATAGCATTTTTCTCAAATGCAATCTTGTTAACATTTCTGTACAGATTTTTAAATTCAATGTATATGTGTTATGTAATTTTAAGAGATATTAAATTTCATTTTCTTCTTGGCCATTTAAAGATTAGATAAATTCAACGCTCATAACATTAAAGTAACGTTGCTTAATTTGTCCGCGGATGTGCAGTTGACTTTTGAATGAGTCTCATACAACATACATAATTTATCTTTCATTTTCCCTTTATTCCCTTTCCATTATTCTATACAAGGAAGCATCCTTCTATCTTATATATGTTTCTGTGATACACCAGGAAAATCGGAAAAATACACGTCTTGCTGTACAAAAATTTATTGCTAAAATAGACATTTAGGAATTATTAAAACCTCTACCAGATTTAAGAAAACGAAACATTCTCGACATACTGAAAATAATCTTGTCAATTCCATCATCACAGATACGTTGTAGATTTAGTTAAGTTTACTTGTTCTATTACATGGGAGGCAACTCGTGTTATCCTTACTTACACTAGAACAGGAAGATTTACAGCCAGTTGTTAACTAATGTATAGTCATTTAATTTTATCAATCATCAATTTGTTTTGTAAATATTCGAGGTTCTAATTATTCTGTACATCAAATTGTATAGAAAAAAAGTTAATTAGGATGTCAAAGTACGTACATTTGCGTAGTAACTTTATATAAGATGATCTAGTTACTTGCTTCGTTAATTTCATATACATGTACATTGTATTTTGTTATTTCATCCAAATGATTACTAGTACTTCATACAAGTGTTTACTTTATATACACAATCACTTTCTTATTTATCGATCTAGTTTTTCATACACTTAACTAATTTATACAGCAGCTGGTAATAATAAAAATCTAGAACCTTGATACATTTAAATTAAGTTGAATTGAATTCAGAGGACCCACAATTCAGTTTAGATTAAGAATATGATAGGTGGTGTTGTTGGTAGTTTTCACTCCGTATAACGGCAGTAAGCCACACTGAATTTACCAGAGCACAGTTCAGTCACCGCATCGGTCATGGGCAGGCTGTCAAGCAGTTTAACAGTACTAGTTGCCTTCACTTTCGCAAAGAACTGATTACTTCTGTACATGCATAAGCAGAGGTACAATGCAAATGACCGTAGAAGAATTTTATGATCAGTCACAACGATAGAGTCCTGCGCCGGAATAGAACCAAGGTCGCCCGATTCAAAATCCAACGCTCTACCTATTGGGCTAACAGTACGGCTATATTATAGGACGATAGGTATACTCAAAATCGCATAACACGATCCGGAGATGAAAAAATAATATTGCATTTTTGCATCCTAATTCCGCAAGTTGACTTCTACCCCTCAACCAGCTGATTCTGTTTTCTTATCGTACGTTTGCCTTTCTCTGACTTTGTCAAATGCATAATGAGACGAATAAATGTAAAATCGCGAGAAATACGATAACAAAAAAGCGACAATAATCTCGCATGTTTTTATTTTGTATCTGCTCATCAAGTGATCGTCATATCATTGTTGCAATTACATAGAATGGGTACATTTCACATTAAATGAAGTGCATGATGAAAATGCAATCAATTTCACATAGTGATTTCGCATCTGTGCATCACATTTTCGTGTTTTATATTATGATATCGTCTTATCGACGTCGCCTTTTAAGGCCAAGCAATTTAAATTTATATACCAATCATAATATCAATTATTAGTGCCGAAAAAAATCAAAATGAAATAACATTACCTCCATTTTACTGAGAACACCAATAATATAAGGATCATAAATTAATATTCTTTTGTATCACGCTATAGCTGACAATAAGATAGGAACCGCAAAATATAATATTTTACTACTAATTAAGTGAAGCAAAGTTTTAAAAAAATCCTTTATTTCAGTTTCGATTTCAGACGAGTTTATCTATTTTGTAATCAGTACAAAGAAAATGAAATATGATATCCCACTAGTCAGTCAACTGTAATACATTTAAACATTAAACCATTCAAAATGCTTACTTAATTGATTGAAATCGACATGACAAATATTGTTTTTAGATTATTTGGTAAATTTAGTAAATTAAATCGATTTTAAGCTTTTAAAGGAAACAGTTATGATTAGTTTGAAATGCACCACTCTTTAAGGGTTCACCTTCTCCATGTTGGATTTAAGTTTTTATCTCATACACGTGTATATTTGATTAAAATGTATTCACTTAAACTTTTGTTTGAAGAATACTTTGAGATGATTGCATCACTCGAGGATCAGGTCTTCAGAAACTTACAAATAATTGTGCCACATAATAAAACATGATCGTTTGATCACGTTTGATCATAAGATAATCTTTCCACTTTGTGCAAAGCAATTTTCTGGGAAACTGTCACCAAGAAAAAATATTGCCTTAATTGTTTTAAGTGACATTATGCACATCCAAGTGTAAATGGTGCGTGCCTAAGTAAAAGTCAAATAACTTTACATTTAGCCATAATTTTTTCAACATTATATTTTACTATTTTAAATAATCAATAAACCACGTACGCCAAACCCATTTCTATAAATATGGTAAGGCTCAAATCTTAAAAGGAGCGGGCAGTCTTTTATGATTTAGGTAATTATTTTATTCTATTTTAAACATGATTTACTATCAATCAATGATTGGTATATCACTATTATGATAGTGAATCCATTAAATATAGTATTCATTCAACTCAACTTGACAGAGAAAAAACGGGCATAATTTCACTTAAAAAATGAAATCATAATACAAAATAAACATTCATTTATTTCTTTATTTGATTGACACAACCTCTTGTCATAGTTAAAGTGTTGTTGTTTCTTTATTCATTTATTTAAACTGTGTTGTAAATTTTTGAATTGTTCGATTATGCTTACATCTTTAGCTCGACTATACGCTAATGCAGTCACCCATTTGTCGGTATAGGCGTCCCTGTGGTTAAGTTTTTGCATGTAATAGATTGAAACTTCATACACGTGTTCTCTGTGATTATCTAACATGATTGGCACAAGTCTCATAACTCTGATTTGCTTTTTTGTATAATTATGCCCTTTTTCGACTGAGAAATTCTTGGTTAAGTTTTTGCGTGTAAGCAAGTTTCTCCATAACTAGTGAAGGGAATGGATTGAAACTTCACACACTTGTTCTCTATGATTATCTAACATGATTGGTACAAGTCCCATAACTCTGATTTGCTTTTTTGCATATTTATTCTCCTTTTTCGACTTAGAAATGCTTGGTTAAGTTTTTGTGTGTAAGCTCGTATCTCTATAACTACTGAAGGGATTAGATTGAAACTTCACACACTTGTTCTCTGTGATTATCTTACATGATTGGCACAAGTCCCATAACTCTGATTTACTTTTTTGCATAATTATGCCCCCTTTTTGACTAAGAAATTCTTGGTTAAGTCTTTGGCGTATAAGCTTGTATCTGCATAACTCCTGAAGGGAATGGATTGAAACTTCACACACTTGTTCTCTGTGATTATCTAACATGATTTGCACAAGTCCCATAACTCTGATTTGCTTGTTTGCATAATTATGCCCCTTTTCGACTTAGAAATTCTTAGAAAAGATTTTGCTTGTAAGCAGATATCTTCATAACCACATACTACCATAGAACTACTAAGTGTTTGCGCCTTTTTGGGACAATTTTATGCATTCATAATAAAAAAGCAGTGATTTACACTGAAACATCTAAATAACTTTGTACCTTTTTGGACAATTTTATGTATTCATATAGGTAAGCATTATTACACTCAATGAAACACCCTTGTGACTACTTTTTCGAATAGTCGCGTCGCCGTCCTCCGACAGTTCTGTTAAAATTGAAAGGATAAAGATGTTAACATGTATTTTTGTTTGTGTCCGTTGAAAACATGAAAACACAAAAACCTAAACTTTTTACACTGTATTCAATAATAATCTCTGCTGAAGTAACACTTACTTCGATAAACTAACATTTATATTCATGTAAATGATTATAAGCTTCATAATAATATAAAAAAAACTAAAACATAAAATACAAAAATAGCTCTACATGCTACAGAGTAAAAGGAATAGATAAATATAAATTAACTTGAATATTGAACACTTTAATACTCAATTCAATTTCTTGTCTTTCTAATGGTACAGTCTTTGCGTTTGTGAAAACAAATAAATATAATGCCAATAAAGCTATATTCAACGTAAAACTTTACATACTGTATAAACTATATACAACATAATTGTATCAGCTCATTGCGTTTAAATTCTTTTCAAACATCAAACATTACAGAATAATACATTCCGGTTCTTTTTTGACTTTATCTTCTTTTACTTTAGGCGCAATTTTATTGTCAAGATCTATGATAAATTTGGGGTCGATAGACTCTTTATTGGCTGGAAATGGCTTCGGTTTGACGCGAAAATAATTTTCATCGTAAACCGGCAAAGGGGCATTCTTTCTCGTCGGTTCTCTTTCGTTTTGATCTGTTACTCCGCTGCTTTGGTTGAAGTCTGCTTTTTGAACGGTTTCTGTGTGTTCTTTAGTTTTTTGTTGCTCTCCTTGTTGAGAAGAATCTGGTACATTATCCTGTTTGCTTTTGTATTGTGGTTGATTCCAAGTTGCTTTTTCTAACAATTTTTTCCAATATTCTGTTTCCAACAGGAGAGACTCGTAATATGGGTCGTCAGCTGATAACTCGCTTTTCACACGCTCGAGTTCGTTAACTTTCATTTCAAGAATCTCCAAATATTGTGTTCCAATACTGTTCATACCGTTTATTTGCAGGACAGTTATATCACGCTTGATTTCATCCTCTATCTTCTTTTCTTCGGCTTCTTTTTCTTTTATATGTTCAGCTTCTTCTGGATTAATTTCAGTCAGAGAGCTTAGGCGTTGTATCCGTGGTTTAGGCTTCTCTTTAGCCCCTTCTTTTAAATAGATAATATTTTGCATTAATTTGATTTAGATGATATTTTTATTATATAACTGGCAGAATTGTTAAATAATAAATTTTAAAAGTTAAAAAAATTAAGACATATAAATATTTCAACATCAGCGAAATATATAAATCTATACGATAAAAAAATTAATTAATTCAGTTACCTTCTTGTGCTTCCAAAACCATTTGATAAACCTGTTCCTCCTCAGACTCTTTACCGTCTAAATATTCTTGCAAAGATTCTCTAGCCTGAAAGTACAGATAATGCAATAAAAGTATTCAACTTAAGAATGTTTATTTGAATTGATTCAGGTGAGTGTTACACACTTTCTTAGAGGTAATAAGAAACAAATTTCTAACAATTGTGTCAAGAAAGCGATTTTACGACTTCGTTGTCAAAAGTGTTATGCTCTATTGAGCTCATTTGGCAAAACTTCATAACTTAACATGCATTTTGTACAGAGCTTTTGTTATGTATTCGTATTTTCTGTACGAACTAATATGGTCAAAGTGTTTGATTGATACTAGTACTTAATTCGAAAAGTCAGTATTTCCCATCTTAAAGTTAGATGAGTAATTAAACAAGGTATATGCCTTGTAGAAAACAAAAAAAATGTATAATTTTGTGATAGCCGCCAACCTTTTATTGAACAAGTGATAGTCCATTAAAGGTAAAGTCTACTCAGTTTTTTTTTGTTCGGAAAAACATCGGTACAAACATACATGACACAAATATAACAATGTTGAAAAGAAACAATATATATATCACAATAAATATTAAAGAATCTTGAATTTACCTTAGCTCCAAGACAAGGTGCATCTTTGTTGTATTGTTTAATTATCCAGTTAAGATCTGTCATATACTCATCATATCCAGCAGGATGACAATACACACGATTCTTAACTTTGCGCATCACTTTCAAGTTAAGAATTTCCAGTCTATGTTGACACATGGCTCTTGAATTCTTGTCGGCGGCGGATTTGAACTTTTTCAAGTGTTCCTTGAATTTTACCTAGAATGTAATTTATATGTAATTAAATAATTATTATGTGACAATAGCACAAACAGATACATTTATACAGAAACAGAATTTTATTCAAACACATATTTCGCAACTTGCAGACTATTTCATACAACGAATTGATAACATCTTAAAGATACTTTGAATCTTATATTGTCCAGAATCATGTTTTAAATTATCCTGATGATAACAACGTTTGAATTTATTACTGATATTTATTGATTTATAACACATTTCAAAATCGAAAAACATAAAAACCTACAAGAGCCTGTTCTTCATACACTTGATTATCATCAAACACAAGTTCAGTCCTCAAAACTTCAATCGCTGCTTTCATGCTTTCACTGTGGAACCCTAAAAGACCTGTATCAGTAGGAACATTATGATTCGTGATATGATTTTTCATCTCTCTGTTGTAAACTTCAGTGGCTTTATCAACAGCTCGTGCGTTTTCAACATCAGCCATGGTAGCCATGGCCTCACTGAGACAGGGCGGATTTCCAGCTTGAATCGAGTTGACGTAGCTTGTAAGAAGTGTTGCCAACACTGAAAAAAATCAAATTGTGATCCTTTAACTGCACTGAGTATGAACGCAACATTTACCAATGTAAGCCATGTAAAACATTTAGATACTATGTATTTGTGATCAATTTCTTAGAACTAGATACGTTAATTTTGTGAATTGCATTATTACAAAACATGTAGAACAAAATGCTAACTTGTTAAACTGTTCGCAATATCCAATAGAAAACTGAAAGTGTTGTTACATTATCTATTTGAGTTAAAAAGTTTAAGTTGAAAAATAGTATGTACTTCTTCCATTAACACCTCTTCCAGATTTTAAGGTTTTTGGTTCACATGAAAAGATATAGTCCCTAAACGAGTTTAAAGTCTCCTGAAACTCTGGCTTTAATTCTTTTTCATCGATAGTCATTAGCTTGGAAAGATGTTTTGTTTTTGTAGGTTTGATGAAGATAAAGCATCTCCTTTTCTTGAAATATCTTCTAATAAGTTGTCTCGGTTCATTAAACTTGCGTATCTTGTCCGACTGTCCCCGCTGCATCATCAGTTTGCCTTCTAAAAAAACATCGGCGGTCTTGTCCTGTATAGTTAATGTGAAATCTCTCAAAGCAAGGACAAAGGTAGGAAAGAAGAAATCTAGGATTGAATCATCAGTATTTGAGCCTATCACGCTAATCGATGATTTGATTTCCTTCAAGAATCTGTATTAGTTGTTAAGGATGTATTTTCTTAACTTATTGTGTCGTTCGTTATAAATATGTAATGTCGTATCGTGTGTTCATTACAAAAGTAAATTTCAGACTTTAAATGAAGGTTTTCACCTTGTGCATTTTGATATAATGTCACCATGGTGACCAAATGAATAGAAAAAAGGCACTTACCTCTTCAGCTTACTATAACAAACTAGAAATTAGGGAAAATGGACTGTATTTAAAATTGATTTTATACAGTAATAAAAATTGGCTTTTCTTTTTCGAAAATAATTCAATGCGATTTTAACCTTGATATCTTCATTAAAGGTAAAAGCTCTTAAAACTGTAGCTTTTGTCCGGTAATATTGATATATTTTTGAACATATGTACATATTGTTCAGAATTTAGAAGCATCTTCTTATCTTTATTATGCTTATCATTCACCCAGTGATCATGGAAGCTTAGCTGTGTAACAATAAATAGATCTATGTAAAATGTAATTATGAGAATATAGAACATGTGTGTCACAGACGGCTTTCAAAACGACGAATTAAAAGGCAAGAAACATATCCAAAGGATGATCAAACAATAATCGATAAAAAAATCGCAATGAATGATCTTCAAAAGTCGAAAATAAAACTTTTTATTATTAAATCGATGTAAAAAACGATGTTTTTAAAGTAATTCCAAATGATTATTAAACGATTAATATTTTAGTAAATGTCATGAACGACACTACAAACTATCATATCATAAAAATATAAAGGAGGATTCCTGAATTTATCTATAGCCGTTTTGTCCAAATTTCCTCTTGTATTATAAACCATGGTGCTGCTAAGTAGTGTGGATAAGATGAAGAGCCATTGATCATCTGTAATCTCCACCTGGTGCAATAAATAAAAAAGACCACTTCAAAACTATAAATAAGATATTAAAGTTTCATATTCTCTTTATCTATTTATAAAAAAAATCTAGAAACAAAGTGATCCCCCGGAAGCATTAAATACAACAAAATTACATGAAAATTGCATACTTAATCCTTAGGTTAGTCAGTGTTTTATTAGTTCTGTTCGTAAAACATGAATCCTCTTCCTCTCGTCAGCATGTCCAAAGTTGTATCCAAAGTTGCTAGGGAACACATTTTGTGCCCTCGACCCAAAATGTATAAGGGGTCCACTACTGCATCCATTAAGTTTTAGCACCAATGGCCCATTGTTTGTTCAGAAACTGATCAAAATGCGTTATGAACCTGCAAACCTAAAATTTAAAGAGGCCATTTACTGGCCAGGGTAAATGCACCTGTGAAGTTTAAGGGCCAAGGGTCAGTTAGGATTTCTAGTTCTTAGTCAACAAGTCAAAAAGGTCAACGTTATCTTGACATTTAACTCCTTGCACTAAAATTCAAGAGAGGTCATCTTCTGGCCAAGACCAATGCACGTTTAAAATTAAAAGGGTCAGAGGCCCGTGTGTTGTCGAATTATTGGTTCGAAACTATTGTACACACAAGGTCAATTAGATCTTGACCTTTGACCCTTGAAATAAAAATAATGGTCATATACTGACCAAGACCAATGCATCCGTGACTCATGAAGGGATTTGCGTGGTTGAGTGATTGGTCGGAAATTGTTTGGATATAAAAGGTCAATTTGACCTAAACCTTCGACATTATAACCCAGAGAATAAAGAGAGGTAATCTTTTTCTAGACGAAATGCGCCTGCTAACCTTTAGGGTCATTATCGCATGGTTAAAGTGGTCAATCTACTTAACTATGCTATGTTTTGGAATAAAAGGTCAATATGACCTTTACCTATGAACCCTTAACCCAAAGAAACATAGAGGTTATCTTCTGGACAAGACCAATGTACCTGTAACATTTGATGATTCTTGGCCCATGGATGCCTGATTTACTGGTCAAAACAAACTGATCAAAAATTGTTTTGATAGAAATGGTCAATGTGACTTTGACCTGTCATTTCTTGACACCAAAATAAATTGGGCTTATTTTCTGGCCAAGACCAATGCACATGTCAAGTTTGAGGGCCAAAAATGAATAGGTGGTCGAGTTATTGACCGGAAACTGTCAATGTGACCTTGACTACTTCATCCAAAAAATTATAGGGGACACTAACTGCCCCAGACCAGACCTATTATGGTGGCGCAATAGCTCGATGGTTACACCACTGACTGTTACTCTTGAGGTTCCGGGTTTGTTCCTGTGTAACATTCTTAAGATTGGTCAGAGACTTTCCCGTGTTTCCCGCATAACTAGAGGTATACTGGTATACAACTGAGGTTATCCACGCATGTATCAGTGCTATACACTGGGCATTTAAAAGAACCAAGAGGTCTATTCAATAAGAGCAAGGGGCTGTGCTATCTTATAGCTGACTCTGGTGTCTGCTGAGGTAAGGACCCTTCTGGAAATAAGTGCTTGCACTTTCGTAAGTTATCCTTGACCGCTTATTCTAAAGGAATTCATTATCATCATCACCGCGAAGTTTGAGGGCCAGGGGCTCAGGAATTGAGAAATATTGGTCGCTAACCTTTTCTTACATACATGGTGATCGTGACTTTTATCGTTGACCCCTTAACCCAAAATCAATAGGGATCATCAAGTTGGCCAACAAATTTACCCTTAAAGGTTGAGGTCAAGGGCATATGGGTGGTCGAGTAGTTACTGTTTTGATATAAAAGTGAATGTGTCCTTGACCTTTGACCCGCCCCTTAACTAAAATTCAATAGAGGTCTTCTACTGGCCAAGACTAATAAATCGATGAAGTTTGATGGCCAAAAGCATATACATAGTTAAGAAATTGGTCGGTAACTGCATTGATATCAAAGTTCAATTTGACCTTGACATTTGATCTCCTTGACACAAAACTGGCGCCTGACAAAAAGTTGATAAGTACATTTACTGTCAAGACCAATACACCCTTTAAGCCTAAGGGCCAAGGGCATATAAATGGTCGATAAATTAGTCGAATACTGTCTTGATAAAAGAGGTCAATGTTACCTTGTCTTCTGACCCTTTGCC
This sequence comes from Ruditapes philippinarum, assembly GCF_026571515.1. Lineage (NCBI taxonomy): Eukaryota > Metazoa > Mollusca > Bivalvia > Venerida > Veneridae > Ruditapes > Ruditapes philippinarum. Next base: position 15,962 of record NW_026853905.1, read on the forward strand.
CAAAGAATCAAAAGAGGTCATCTTTTGAACAAGGCCAATACACCTGTGACGTTTGAGAGTCATGAGCCTATTGGTAGTTGAGCCACAGGTCAAAAACTATTTTGGTATAAAATGGCATTGTGCCCTTAACCTTGGCCTTTGACCCCCTCCCTTATATTGCCCAAAAGTCAATGACGATCCTTTTCTGGTTTATGGGCATGTGAAATATAAGGGCCACAGCCTTATCGGTGGTTGAGCTATTATGCCGGAAACTGTTCCAATTTAAAAGGTCAATATTTTGAATTCCTAGGCTCAGGCGTTCTTTTGTTATGAATCGGAAACGTTTTGGTCTACAGACAAACCGACCGACCAGTGCAAAGCAGTATACCCCACTTCCTCGAAGAGGGTAAAAATAACGTTTCACTTTGGTCATCTATGTAATGTGTTCAAATTATATGACAAAGTTGTATGTTTGACAGATGTGTTTTATAAGTTCTGTTTGAATAATCGTTACCTTTTATGTAAAGTGTTCATATCATTTGAAGAAATGCTACTAATGCACACTTGATGCAAATTTGATTTTAATAAGCACATTATCTTATAACACTAGTTTTAGATTCATTTTAGATATTAATACCTTATCTGGATCATCTATTCCTTCTGTGTCTAGCAGAACAAGGACTTGATCCTCTTGTGTTGGATGTGGTCGACACAACACCCAAATGCCTTTGGTGACAGCTTTTGTAGTGTGTCCGGTCTCGAACCCGTTCCCTTTAGATTTATAAAAATGATTTTGATTTTTTTTAAAATAAATTTTCATGAAAATTAAATAAAGTTAGTAATTGTTATACTGATCACTTTTATTCAAAGTCGATGCCATATTTCTCGTTTCGGAATTAATGCACAATGGGATCCGGGAGGTCTTCCTCTGTCAGTAAATCTCGAAACTTGTAATATTACATTTATAATGTCACTTACAAACTTAAATTGAATTTGCTAAAAACTGAAACCGGCAACTATTTTTGGAATATCATGTATATGAAATATTACATAAAAACAACCAAACAACATAAAACCTTATCTCAGGAATCCTTAATCAATTAGAAGGATACTTCACCGCTTAAATTAACTTTTTTAATGAATTGATGAGGTGTGTCCAAACGCAATACTTGCCTTTTTTCTTCATTATATTTTTAAAATGAACTATATGAACCGTTGACTCTGAGCATACAAGCTACCTACTAAAAAATAGTGTATCACCAAATCAAACAATTTATATTCATCACTTGTGCATTCACTGTAACATCTATAACCAGTTTCATAAACATTTACAAAGTTTAAGTTTCCGTTTATGATTCAGTAAATGCAAACGGCAATGTTTTTTTTTGTGATAAATCAAACCTGATTCTGCTTTTGCAAGTTTATTCAACAGGAAGGACTTCCCGGTTCTAAGACTTCCCACCACGGACACCACATTTAGGGTTTTCTCTATTTTACTAAGCTCAGCTAAAGTTTCGTGATTGCAAGCCGTCTTTCCGTTTTTGTTTTCAACAAGTGTCATAGGGGTGTTGAAGATTTTTGATTCCGGTCTGGAATAGATATTAAAAATGAATAATTTCGAAAAAAAGACTTTGAAAAAATCTATGTCGTGAGTAGGAAATATATAAAACTTTATGGAAATATTTATTTATTTAAATTCATACAAAATTTATTTTTTAAAGGTAATCGACAGTGTACTAGAGTAATTAATGTTTTACTGTCAAACATCTTACTTCCTCTGTTGTAGTAATCCTTGATTTCTGCTGAACGTTGCATATCGGCTGTCGGTTAGTTTTTTTGGTTCCGTCTTGTCCGCCATGTTTACGTCAGATTGATTAATATTCACTTACTTTTGTCCCAAAAACACACCTCTGAATATAAATATAATAATTATTTACAAGAATAAAATGTACGAATTAAGCTACATTTATACTTTTAAGTGCGCACATTTGTCAATGGCTAGGATGGTGCGGGTGTCTGTTTCATATTTACATGTCTATGCAAGCTTTTAGATTTCTGAAATAAACAGAGATAAGTATCCATTTCCAAAAAAAATAGCCATCACTTTTTTTTGCTGAAATGCCATTGTTCATACAGTCTTAAGTATATTTTTTTGCCTTTACCTTAAGTGAAGCATAACATTCCCATATTCTATAATACACGTGTTAAACATGTATCAACTAAGCTTTTAAATATTTTGAATAATTTAAATATCATATTTTTATCCAAGTGTTTCTAAAGCAACATATTTTGCCTGCTTGAAGAATCAATAACTTATGTTTACACATTGAATAAAAGAAGTAGAAATGAATATCCGCATGTTATTTGTTATTTTGGTTTTGGAGTGATATATGTGGATATATTACCTGTCAAGATTTTATATCACCCGAGCCGTTAGGCGAAGTGATATTTTATCTTGGCAGGTAATATATATCCACATATATCACTCCAAAACCAAAATAATAATTTTATTACCCTTCCCCTGCCAAGTAAAGACGATTTTAAAACAAATCATTGCTACTTCAAATGAAACGTCGAAATAAGATTCCCTTTAGGGTACCCCTTCACCTAACATGACGTCACATAAATACATGACGTATTTTCTTTCGAACCTAACGAATGTAAACAAGAGGAAAGGAGTAGTCTGTTGAAAGCACTTTTTTGGAATTAATATCAAGCTTTCACAAGGTCATATTTCTTTTCAATACTGATGAGAATATGTATGATTATTAGTATGACTATTTTGTTAAATATTTATCATTTGACAGTTAAAAAGTGCTTGTAAATCGGAATTTACATCGCGTGAAATCAAACCGTACGCGCATCGCCACAGCGCATGTTGTTTACAACGGGGGTACCCGACGGGGAAATTTAATGTGAATATTACCCGTCTGGTTCGGTAATATCAATTTCTTTCTGGTGATCAATTTCCAATCAAAAAGGCGTCCCTTTCCAATGAAAGGCACATTACACCCAAAAATATTTATATTTCTCAAAAACTATTTATGTTAAGTATTCTGTAATACTTTTCAAAAAGGTATCCATTGGCAAAATTATCTCAACCATCTTTTGTTTTTGTTGCTTTTTGGCAATAAGTACAGTTGTAGTGATTACGTATTTTATATAAAAAATACCACTTTTTTTACTTTTTGCTACTTTTATGACAAATAATTTTACATTCAGCCGTATTTTCTTCAGGTGATAAACATCTAGCAATCTAGCATGCTATAAAATACATATGTAATTATTTAAACATAATACAATTCATTTTTACCTTTTCTTAAGAACTAAAAGATATTAGTTACTAATGCATAATATCCTTTTAATTAAATGGAATTTAAGGTCTAGTTTAAACGTAAACAATAACCTTGTCATAAAAAATCACACAGCTTTAAATTACTGGTATATAAATATTTCAAAAGGCAAAGATATACCGTACGTATAATTAAAACTACTTTAGACCTTTGTAAATACTATGTTACAGACATGTGTCTTTTGTCGGAGATACAGATGTAATATACAGCTCTGCCTTTACAATATTTCGTACAGGAGAATTACAAGAACCTCAAAATTATTGTGCTTGCACCTTAATTTTCATTCAAATGACCTTTCAGAGAAAAAAAAACACTGTTTCAATGAAGGTAACAAAGGATCTCATTCTGAAGTGTTTGGAAAACGATCTGGTTTTATCTGATTGTGGGACCTCGTGATATCAGCTACAAAATGTAGGTCATTGTCGCGCGTCAAACCGCTTTATCTTGATTCTTCAGCGGGCGATTTATTAATTCAACTTTCAAAAATTGTTAAAAATGAAATATACTCCTAGCAGGCTATATATGTAAGTAACATTCCAGTGTATTTCATCTAAACATAAAGATCATTAATTATTACTGCTAATGAGTTATTGACAAATCTATAAGGCATTTTTTTGTTAATTTTTGTTTATTATTATTATTATTGCATTTTTAACATACATTAATATTACATGCATATAAGGTATGATATCCTTTAATGTGTCGATTAAATATTTGCACGCCATGCGGAAAACTGGTGGTGTGTGTCAAATGAAGTAACCAACTATTAATTTTACGTTACAAATAGCTCTTTATAAAAACAAAGAGTGAACAGACATCGGCTTTCCCCTTTTCATTATAATTCGTGTTTATAACCCAATTATTCAAGATCATATGTAATAATATCGCTTTGTGTTTTTTGCTGATTTATTCGCAAACATTACGAATACATGAAAGAAAAACAAACTATTCGAAGCATCTTGTGTGTTATATTTAACTGTCTAGAAAGTGACAAAACACGGATCGATATTTTTGTTGTTGTTGCTGTTGTTGTTTATTTTGTCAGTAAATATCTCGAGGTAAAAAAAGTCTTCTTCTATTGAGTCTCCCGCTCTGGAACTCTTATCAGCACTGGTGTAACGAAAACACATCTGGGCTCGAACCCGCGATGCCTCATGATCAGTTGTAATGCAGACACCTTAATCGATAAATAGGTCATTACTACGCATTGTTTCTTTTCAATATACGATTACAATCTAATGAAATGTGTACACATGGGTTTTAAGTAAATGTGAATTTCCCCTATTGTGTAAAAAATACATACTTTTTCAGTGGATTAAACAAGTTAAAACAGACATTCATAAGAAAATTTATACCTTTGTCGATTAAATCATACTCACATAACAAAACAAATAATGTGAATCGTACAAACATTAAACAATCAAACAATCTCTTGTTATCATCAAAACTATGTCAACATAAGTACTTGTTTTGGGAAAGATTGCAAAAGCTGACTATTCAGCTGAACCACTTCAATACATGTATTCTTGATGTGAATAAGGCATGACCTGTAAGCGACCTCTCTTACATAATTTATAAAACTTTATATATCTATAAAACCCACCGGCTGCTCAATGTTTACTATACATCGGCACAATGTCGGCCGAACAATTCACTAAATACTTCTACAAACTATTTTTCGTTTGTAAATACGGCCATTACATCTTTTATACGATATCTAAATTGAACCAAGCTGTCGGAGACATAAATTCGATAAAGATTAATAAATTTATTTTGAAAAAAAAAATGATATCGTAAAACGGGAGCCTATGGGAAGTTCATGTTGACTCGGCGTCTATGTCTACTTATTCTATAGATTTTAAGTAGAAAAATGAAGTAGAAAACTCATACATTATTCCAAGTTAGTTTAAGGTAAAAATTATATAATTATAAGAATAGCTTTTAACATAAATACAAAAATGCCTTTATAGCTTTGTGGTCAAGATTGTCATTAAAAGACATGGAAAAGCCACATAATCAAAGGAAGTGTGCAGTATCAATTGTGAAATATCATGTAATACAGGTGTACGAGAAAAGTCGTCGAATGATACTTTAAAACAGAGGACTTTTGTATGCGCTTTCTGATCATTGAATTATTAGTCCCCCATATTATTTGTAGATTTGTTATAAATATCAATTCACGTTTTAAGTATGTACCGCTTTAAGTGATCCCAAAATACTGTTATCCGGGTGACAAAACTTGAAATCACGTTCATTAGATCATTTTAGTATGAGAATAGGAAAAGCTAGGATATTATCAATAAATACCGCGTTCAAGACCTCTAATGAAGGAGTAATCAGTGCTTAAATAATGCTACTAGTAACCTTAGTACACGTTTACTGGTCATAAATCAAATTAAACTAGTCTAAACTAATGGCTAATCTTTAGATTACTTCAAACTGTTTATGAAGTTGTTGAGTATTGATAAAATGTGTTCTTTCTTTATTGATGAAGGATGCGCATGCGCGGAATGCAACATCCTTTCTATGAAAATATCGTATTGTAAAAAGGTCTATAACATAACGTCCATAATAATTAATCAGATACATGCTGATATGATTGCGGTAGACATTCAGCTTAAGGTTTATTACATCTTCATCTTAATTAAGATATAATTAGAAATTCACCATGAATATATATATTGTCAAGTGAGTTTTTTAAAACCACGTTCTTTAAATGAAACTAATTAAATTTTATAATGAACATATCGTAGACATCAACAGTTACTTTGCTGTTTCGAACCATTAAAGATTTATCAATATAAACTATCGATATAAGACCCGTTTAAATGCTTTAATTTACTCACAGTACAAGTAGGTAATATTCCACAAATAAGTTAAATATTTCGAAGTATTATTAATCTTGTCCGGGTAGATGTGTCCCAAGTATTTTGATAACGAAAGTAAGAACAAATTCCACGAAGCGCCAATAGCGAAATTGAAAGTAATTCCATGATTGACTGAAATTAACCAACTTGCATATTGGCTTCTCGTTCACGCGGTGTCGCTTTTCTGTGGTATAATTGGAATAATAATTAAAGGTAATATTGCACCTTATGTTATTTACTAACATAGCAATTTCAAAATTATTATGTTTTGAAAAAGAGTTTAGGTTTATGACTTTAATCGCACGCTCGAATAAAATTAATATTTGCTGAATAAAATTAATATTTGCGGTAGACATTCAGCTTAAGGTTTATTACATCTTCATCTTAATTAAGATATAATTAGAAATTCACCACGAATATATATATTGTCAAGTGAGTTTATATTTGAAGTGATAAAAAAAGCAAATGATACATTGCTCAAATTTACAATTAAAATTTTATATTAAATTAGCAGAACATTGTAAGATCACTTGTTTAATGTTAAAATATAGTTAAATGTCGCCATATGGTATTTATGTATTGTCCAGAACAGGGAAAGAGCAGTCTAGATCGAACTCGTTTGCCATAGGGAAAATATAAACAAACACATGTGTTGAATGAAAAAGGGCATTTATTGAAAATGCCATAACTGACATTAATTAAAACTATTACATATAAAACATGTTATAATAATTTTCCAAATGGTAAAACTGGGAGGTTACAAAACCGCCCACTTTATTTGTCGCTTTGCCGCCAAAAAATGGAGCTGCCGCCCTTAAGCTGTACATTTTTTTCTCGTATCAATACAGAACGCTTTCGTTTTTTTTTAAATTTCTTTGGTATTTTTTTTTTAAATAAAACCAACCATATTTTAGCATGAGATACATATCGTCATATATTATCTGTTCAATAATCTAAAACTTTTTACCGTATGTCAAATTCCAGGATGCTATCTTTTAATCCAAAGTTTGAGTCCTGATTGAAAAAAATAAACCACACAATTAAACTAATTCGGATTATCTTGCAATGAAAAACTACATGTTTTTTCCATGAAGTGCCCATCCATGTAAAACCGATAAGTTTGTAATTTAACTACTGCTGGTTGCTATGTTGGTGAAGGTTATCTTACAGTAATATTTAAATTTAGTTCGCGAATACGTTATCATATATAATGAGTTTTAAATGCTTTCTTAAATAATTAAATTACTGGAGGTTTTTTAGTTAACATTCTGGATAAAGGCAGGATATTGTATTGTGTATGGGGTAAAGTTATTTTGAAAAAGAAATTATATTATTACATACTTATTTAGCATTCTGTTATGACGTACAGACTTAGTAAATGCATTTTCAATTAAAATTGTGACAGTATATGCACATATTACTTTAATTATCATAAGTCATAAGAGTGAAAGTCATTGCCACAATGTTTCATTTCTTTATAAGATTTAAAATGAAAATACGTTTTGTAGTTGTGCAGCCGGATGTTTGTATGTGGATTTATTCAATTCCGTATTTGTAGAGTTATTGCCCTTGACTAAGTAAAATTGCAATTTTTAACTTGTGTCTCACATAGCTCAAAAGGTATTTGACCTAGGGTCATGAAATTTAATAGTTGTGCACCTGGGGTTTATTTTGTGGATTTATTCTGTTTTGTCAGAGTTATTGTCATTGACTTAAAAAAACTTTCAGTTCTCAATTTGTGTCGTGCCTAACTCAAAGTGTATATGACCTTAAGTCATGAAACTTTACAGAACTGTTGGTCGGCATTTGTAGTTGTGCAAAGTTAATGATGCCCTTCTAGAAGGAATTTTGGTTAGCTAAGCTTGTTATTCCTTTTGTTTGATATTATTTATACCTTAGCGACTGTAGGGTGCGAAAAAGAACAGCCAAATACAAAAATCGGTCCGCTTCTTCGTCTTTTATCATATTGTTATTATCAAAGTATTCAGTGTTAATATTGTTTTAATCGGATTATGGAAAGGATGTTTTTTATGTACATATACCCATGTTTTATTCAGAAAGAAACAATTATTTGCACAAAACTACTTGATCAAACCAGTAGATATTCATTTCATTTTCCGCTTCACAGAATGCATGTTTAAAGATTACAACAATTGTAAACATCTTTATCACGTAACTTATTGTGAACGATCAAATGATTATTTAAACAAAGGACTTTTGTATGCTCTTTCTGATCATTGATTTATTAGTCTTTAAGTAAGAGAATATGACCCACAAATTTCGCGTTCAATACCTCTAATTAAGGAGTTCAGTTCTTTAATAATGCCACTAATAACCTTAGTACGCATTCGCGAAATGCAACATCCGTGCAATGGAAATATCGTATTGTTAAAAGGTCTATAATATAACGTCCATAATAATTAAACCGATACACACTGATATTATTGCAGTATCATTAAACTTTAGGTTTATTACATCTTAATTAAAATATAATAAGAAATTGACCACGAACATAAATATTGTCAAGCTAGTTTTTTAAAACCATGTTCTTTAAATGAAATCAATTTATTTTATGATGAACATACTGCATCCATCAACAAATACTTCGCTGTTTCGAACCATTAAACATTGATAAAAAACTATCGATATAATACCCGTTTAAATCACAGTACAAGTAGGTAATCTTTCACAAACAAGTTAAGTACTATCGAAGCTTTTTTAACTCTTGTCTCCATTTAATAATTAATAGCTTTTTGCTGGGTAGATTTTGATAACGAAATTCCACGAAGCGCCAATAGCAAAATTGAAAGTAATTCCATGAAGAGTTTATTGACTGAAACTAACCAACTCGCATATTTGTTTCTCGTTCACGCGGCGTCGCTTTTCTATGGTATAATTGGAATAATAATTAAAGGTAATATTGCACCTTATGTAATTTACTCGCAGAGCAATTTCAAAATTAATAAATTTTAAAAAAGAGTTAAGGTTTATGACTTTAATAGCACGCTCGAATTAAATAAAAGGGCTGCTTTTTCACAAATGGCTTTATATTTGAAATGATAAAAAAGCAAATGATACATTGCTCGAATATACAATTAATATTTTATATTAAATTAACAGAACACGGTAAGGTCATTAGTTTAATATTAGAACATGGTGAAATGTCGCCATATGTTATTTGTCACTACGCTGCCAAAAAAATGGAGCTGCCGCCCGCCCGCAAGCTGTACATTTTTTTCTCGTATCAATACAAAACGCTTTTGTTCTTAAATTTCTTTGGTAATTTTTTAATTAAAAACATATTTTTTATCATGAGAGACATATCGTCATATATTATCTTTTCAATTATCTAAAACTTTTTACCATAAGTCAAATTCCAGGAATACTATCTTTAAGTCCTGATTGAAAAAATTAAACCACACAATTATTAAACTACTTCGGATTATCTTGCAATGAAAAAACTACATGTTTTTTTCCATGAAGTACCTATCCATGTAAAACCGATAAGTTTGTAATTTGACAACTGCTGGTTGCTATGTTGATGAAGGTTATCTTACAGTAATATTTAAATTTATTTTGCGAATACGTTGTCATATATGATAAGCTTTCAATGCTTTTTTAATAAATTAAAATATTGGAGATTTTAAAGTTAACATTCTGGATAAAGGCAGGATATTGTATAATATATGGGGTAAAGTTACATTGAAAGAGAAATAATAGTATAAATATCTTGCATACTGTATTTGTTCTTCTTTGTTGATTTTTTTCTCTTTTCTCTTTTTTTTTTGTTTTTGTTATGTTTCTTTCTTTTTTGTTTTGTGAATATTGCAAGAGCGTAAGATGATTATTATGATGGAACAGTTTAGCGCTGCTTATAGAAATCTGTTTTTTGATGTACATTTTTTTAATTATGATAAGAGTCATTGGAGTTAAAGTAGTTGCCACAAGATTTTATTTCCTCATATGATTTTTAAATGGATTAATGGCGAAAAAACAAATGCTGGAAATACGTTTTTCTTATATGTGACAGTAAATCATAAAAAAAGAGATAACAATGTAATAATATTATATCCGGTAATTTTTGTTATGTGTATCGGTGTTATATGATAAGTTTTTTATTGTGCCCCCACTAGAGGGGGCATTTAGATTAACCCATGTCCGTCAGTCCGTGCGTGTGTCCGTCCGCTCTGACGGGACAGTAATAATGCGGCTAGAAGGACAATATATAACTGTTCTTCTCTTTGATGACATTCACTCCGTAATGCTTTTATGTGGCTTTTTTTATTTTGTGTGGCTAAAAGAACAATAGAGAGAACAATAGAGTAGCCACATAATTACTGTCCCATTGTTATGTTGCTGAAATAGTATTTAACCTTGAGTCGCACATAGCTCAAAAAGTGTTTGGCCTAGGGTCATGAAACTTTAATAGTTGTGTACCTGGGGTTTCGTTTATGGATTTATTCTGTTTTGTCAGAGTTATTCTCCTTGACTTATAAAACTTTGCAATTTTCAATTTGTGTCGTATCAGCTCAAAAAGTATTTGACCTTAAGTCATGAAACTTTACAGAACTGTTGGTCGGCATGTGTAGTTGTGCAAATTTAATGATGCCCTTCTAGAAGAATTTTGGTTCACGCTTGTTATTCCTTTTCTTTGATATTATAAACCTTAGCGACTGTAGGGTGCGAAATAGAACAGCCTAATAGAAAATATCGGTCCGCTTCTTCGTCTTTTATCATATTGTCATTATTGAAGTATTAAGTGTTAATATTGTTTGAATCGGACTATGGAAAGGATGTTTTTCATGTACATATACTCCTGTTTTATTCAGAAAGAAACAATACTTATTTGCACAAAACTACTTGTTAAAACCAGTAGATATCCATTTCATTTTCCGCTTCACATAATGCATGTTTCAAGGTTACAACAATTGCAAACAACTTTATCACGTCTTGAATACATTTGCTTTTAATCAGATCATAAGGCTAAAAAAGAGCTATATTAGTGAATAGAAAAAGAGCGGGTCTTTATTTTTCACTGCTACTGATAACCTGCATAGAAAAGTTGAATGCCAAGGACATTGTAAACATAAATTTTATGATTAAACAGATTAGATCAGTAGATGATAACACTGAATCATAACAAAATCACTGGTCATAAAATTCTTTATCGGTATATGAACGTGTGCTTTTCATGTACAAGTAAATTTTAGCCTGTTCTGTATCTTTACCGTAACGTTTGAATATTATATATTAATGTTTGTATGTTACATATTCATGTTTGTATTTTGACATTCACATATTTGAATATGACATGTTGATGTGTGTATATGACAAATTCATGTTTGTATATGATATATTCCTGTTTGTATATGACATATTCGTGTTTGAATATGACATATTAAGGTTTGTTTATGACATGTGCATGTGTATATATGATATATTCATGTTAGCATATGACATATTCATGTGTGTATATTGACATGCTCATGTTTGAAAATGACATATTCTTGATTGTTTATGTCAATGACATATTAATACTATATAATTAATGCAAGCCATTAGTTTTACAACTGGTTGTATACGAAAACATATAATGTTAATATGTACGGATTTGATACCTACAAATCTGACATCGGATATCGTTGAATCTTTTATCTACGATTCTTACATTGATGAAAATGATATCCACAAATCTAATTTTATATATGAATATGAAAAATATGACTCTGATATCTAACATATCTTTAAATATGATATCATTGATTATGTTGAGGAAATACATATCAATTTTGTGTGCATTGTTGTAGAATAATGCACAGTTTGGGTTCAAATGCATTGGAATATAATCACGAAGGCCGATAGACCTAAGTGATTAATTACAAAGCATTCAAACAAATGAAAGATTAATATGTATTTCCATTCTAACACGTCAAGAAAAAAAATATAGTTGGACTATTTGTGTGGTTGTTATTTTTTTTCGACTGAAGAGTTCCCAATAGAAACGTTCTTTAAAGGCTGTTCCAGTCGGTTGAAAAAAAAAGCTGTCGTTTAGTCCTCCGTTTGCAGAAACACTTTGAGAATATTGAAATATTTGAAAACGTTGATAACGATTTGCGTATTTGTTTTATTGCATTTTATATTTTTCAAGCGAAATGCAGCCTATTTATAGAAAAATCAATGTGAAATTTCACACTGGTTTGCGACATGGAATAGCGTTCTTGTTTTATCTGTTTTGCACGCGATGTTTAGCGCTACATTGTGACGTTACGCAAACAACAGTTATAACGTCTGTACAGCGTTATTGACTTAATTAAAGATATTGGTGTGCGGATTTATTTGTTTTTATTTATCGATATAAGATTTTGTAAACACAATGGCGCCGTCAATGTGTCGGATTGAAAATTCAAAGGGAGGAAATAAGGACGGTGAGTGCAATGTTGTAGAATAAACGCACGCTATAGGCCTGTTTTGTTTATATAGGAAAAGTTTCGATAATGTTAGAATATAGATCTACGAATCTGTCAGTTTGCTTCACTTTGAGCATTTTACCATGAATGCTGTTTATTTCTAGCATATCAGACAGGATTATCTCCCGTTCACACCCATGCTAGAATAACCTGCCGCGCGCTGTTTAAGAATGAATTGCGTTCTGAGGATAACGTTATTTTACCGTTATGAATGAAATTGTAAGTTTATACGCTACTTTAAGAAAAAAGTGCGTAATGAGAATATAAGTTTTCGTAATTTCTGTTCTGAAAATAATTGATATGTAATATGCAAGAAAAGAAATGAAACACCATCTGTCGGTACAGATGGGAATATGTAGCTCTAGGGTAACTGTTTAACAGAAACTGGGCAGAGCCTCGTTACTGTTGTAAACAGATACCCTCAAGCTAGATTAATAATATCTGTCATATGTTGCGGTTCGGACCGGAATATCCGTCCCAAGGGGACCCGCCCATTGGGCGGTAACGAGGCTTGCCGAGTTACCGCCCATGGGCGGGTTCCCGAGGGACGGATATTCCGATCCGAACCGCAGACATATGAAAGATATTTTTTCTTGCATATTCTGCCATATTATTTCATATTTAAAATGGTTTACCTCAATATGATATATGTTCATGGAAATTAAAGTCATTTCATCCATAACTATTTTCTTACATTAGCGTATGAACTTACAACTTAAATAACAACGGCGAAATGACGTCATCCTAAGACATATTTCCCTTCTAAAACGACGTCATTTTAACGCGATTCATTCATAAATGGCGCTAAAATGACGTTGTTGTTTGGCACGCGACTCATCTGGCACCCCCCATGCCAGATGAAATTTCCGGCATGGGTAAAACTCACGGAAACGCCAGTCTGCTATGCAAGAAATTCCTGTCTGTACCAACAGCCAGTGTTAGATTCTTATAGTATACACATAGTTATGCCATTCTTCCTTGGATGAGAAAATTATTTATATCATATTTAAGTTATTTTTAACTATTGTGACGTCAAAACCTATATTATAATCGCATCACGATAAAGTTAAAAATAACTTAAATATATAAGGTCAATTAGCTCGAAGGAAACGTACGGCTGCTGTGATCCAGAGATCCGTGGTTCGAGTCACGGCTGCGGCGTGCCGATTTTTCTATGTATAAGTTCCCGCTCATGACTTTCTTTCTTTCATATATTTTCATTCTTAAGAGTGGTATTGGCCTTATAAAATAATAACTGTGTTTGCCATATGATTTATATGATAAGAAAATAAACAGTGACTGAGTCAGCCAACTGCGGTAAAATAGCTATAAAAAGCCCGTCACTATGGTAACAAGAGGGCCATAATGGCCCTGAGGTCGCTCACCTGTATATAGGGCCCCGGAGCGGGGCCTGTTTAAACCACATGGCTTTTATTTAAACAAACTTGGAAGACACTCATTAGAAGATGTTTCACAATGTTAAGTTTTTATTTCACAATGTTAAGGTTTTACTACACACATATAATGAGAAACAATGATCTCTCCTCCCCCACTCCCCTGGCAGGGCCAATTTTCACCCGAGGGCTTTTATTTGAACAAACTTGGTAGACATCCATAAGAAGATATTTCATGCTAATCATCTAAGCTCAAGCTCATTGGGTTTTTTAAAAGAAGATTTTTAAGTTTTTACTATACACATATAGTTAAAAACAATGACACCCCTGGGGCGGGGCCAGTTTTGACCCAAGGGCTTTTATTCGAACAAACTTTGTAGACACTTACTAGAATATGTTTCATGCTTAATATCTAAACTCTAGCTATTTGGGTTTTTTCAAAGAAGATTTTTTAATTTTTACTATATGCATATAGGGAAAATCAATGACCCCCCCCCAGGGCGGGGCCAATTTGACCAAAGGGCTTTTATTTGAACAAACTTTGTAGACACTCACTAGAAGATGTTTCATGCCTCATATCTAAACTCTAGCTATTTGGGTTTTTTCAAAGAAGATTTTTTAAGTTTTGCTATACAAATATAAGGAAAATCAATGACCCCCGGGGCGGGGCCAATTTTGACCCCAGGGCTTTAATTTGAACAACTTGGTAGACACCCATTAGAACATGTTTCATGCTAAATATCTTAACTCTGGCTCTTTGAGTTCTTTAAAAGAAGATTTTTTAAGTTTTCACTATATGCATATAGGGAAAATCAATGACCACCTGGGCCGGGGCCAATTTTGACCCCAGGGCTTTTATTTGAACAAACTTGGTAATCACTCATTTTAACATATTTCATGCTGAATATCTTAGCTCTAGCTCTTTGGGTTCTTTAAAAGAAGATTTTTTAAGTTTTTACTATATGCATATAGGGAAAATCAATGACCCCCTGAAGCCGGGCCAATTTTGACCCTATGGCTTTTATTTGAACAAACTTGGTAGACACCCATTAGAAAATGTTTCATGCTAAATATCTTAGCTCTAGCTCTTTGGGTTCTTTAAAAGAAAATTGTTTCAGTTTTTACTATATGCATATAGGGAAAAACAATGACCCCCCGGGCGGGGCCAATTTTGACCCCAGGGATTTAATTTGAACAAACTTGGTAGACACTTACTAGAAGATGTTTCATGCCAAATATCTAAGCTCTAGCTGTTAGGATTTTTTAAAAGAAGATATTTAAAGTTTTTTCTTTCGGTTACCATGGCAACCAGAGTTCTGCATGGAATTAAATTCTTTGAACAATTTTTAAAGGTGACCACCAAAGGAACATATCTGTGAAGTTTGGATGAAATTTGCTTAGTGGTTTATGAGGAGATGTCATTTAAAGTAAAAGTTTACGGACGTACGGACGGACGGACGGACGGACGGACGACGGACGGACGCCGGACGAAAAGCGATCACAAAAGCTCACCCTGTGACTTTGTGACAGGTGAGCTAATAAAAGTGATGATGTCACGATTTTAACTATATATGGTAAATTATCACAAAGAAAACGTAACGACCGCTATGGTGTAGTAGTTAGCATACTAAACCGGCAATCAACAGACCCCTGGTTCGAGTCCTGTCTGCGGCGTTTATAATTTCCCGCTCATGACTTTCTTTTCCATATCTATATCAATATTTTTCCATTAAACCGAATTATATATACGTCTGTAAACTTAAAGTCATGTATAATTTCCCGCTCATGACTATTTCATTTTTATACATATACTTATAACAATATTTTTCCATTATACAGAAAAAAATGTTGTTCTAAGTAAGTATATCTACATTTCCAGGAAGTATACAAAATGAGCGAAGAAAAGAAAGAAGTGAAAAGATTGTCAGCAAGCAGGTTGAAAATGTTTGACAAAACCGACGCGGTTGCACCTGTGTAAGTAACATTATCTAGAGCGTACCTGTTGAAGAAAAAATGGGAAATTGTAGTTTGAAATTTTAGGCTTAAATCATATGTTTTATAAGGGAATGCACTAATTTTGTTTTTAGTTTAAATGAAGTATACTAGCCAATTAATTATAAGGATTTATATTTCAGGAGTCCAAGACTCAAACCTAAAAAAGACAATCAAAACAAAACAGCGTCTTTGTCACCAACGTATGTATAAAGTTAAAATGACATTTTGCTATTTTTTCGCTGTCAAGTTGAGTTTAATAAGAAATATATTTCAAACTGACCAATTATTTATAATGAAAAATGTTAATGATACAATATAAAAACTACATAATAAAACATGTATGCCCCTATAGGCGGTCAATCAGTCATGTAGCCAGGTTATTGTGACTGACTTTTGACCAATAGACCAAAATCAATAGGAATTATCTACTGGTCATGACTTATCACTAGGTCAGTGTGACCGTAAAGGTTGTATGCAGCAATTTTATGACAAAGTTATCACAAATCTTACCAAATAATATGTGCATAAATTTTATGAATTATGTTGGCCTCCTTAATGACAGCCAATTTGTTATATTGCATTAGACCTTGAAATGTGTATACCAAGCATTTTAGTTTAATGAAAAATATCAACAAAGGCAACTACCATTTTTACGGACAAGGTCAATGTGATTTTGATCTTTGACCCTTAAATCATTGGGGATTATCTACTGGCCAAGACCAATGCACATGTGATGTTTAAAGGTAAGGGAGGGGCCCATGAGTTGTTCAGATATTGATCAGAAATCTTTTTTTCCGAAAAGGTCAATGTGATCTTGACCTCTGACCCTTTGACCCCAAAATCCATTGAGGTCATCTTCTGACCAAAAGCAATGCATTTGTGAAGTTTGAAGGTCAAGGGTCTATGGATTGTCTAGTTATTGATAGGAAACTGTTTTGACATACAAGGTCAATGTGACCCCCAAAATCAATAGTGGTCATCTACTGGCCAATACACTTAAGCAGTATGATACTAGTAGCCAACAGCTCTGGGTTGTAAAGCTATTGATCGAAAAAACCGTTTTTACTTACAAGGTCAATGTGACTTTGACCTATGACCCCTTAACCCCAAAATCGATAGGGGTCATCTACTGGCCAGGACCAATGCACCTATGTACTTTGAGGGCCAAAGGTCCATGGGTGGACAAGTTATTGATCAAAAACCGTGTCAATATGACGTTGTCCTTTGACCCTTTGACTCCAGAATCAATAGGTGTCATCTACATGCCAAGACCAATGCACCTGTGAAGTTTGAAGGTCAAAGTCCTATGATGTGTAGAGTTATAAATTGGAAAATATTTTGACATTCAAGGTCAATTAAAACCTTGACCGAAAGACCCTAAAACAATACGGGTCATCTTCTGGTCATGAAGAATCCCAAGTTTAAAGTTCCTAGGCTTTAAAAGCGTTCTTTAGTTATTAATTGGAAACCATTTGGTCTAAGGACCGACCGACCAACCGATAGACCGACAGACAAATGCTTCTTTGAAGGGGGATATAACTATTAAAAGACTGTTCAAATCTTTTTAAGAATTGACATTAACGATACATTCTAAACAATGCTAATAGAAATATCCGTAGGTCATGTGGATTATTTATTATTTTGCCATTGTAGAATATAAAATTGATTATAAGTTTGGCAATATGCAAAGATACTTTTATTGTTACCTGTTCCCAGACCATTTATACCTAGAGGGACATAATGTCAATTTCTTTCTTACAATAACATCAAAGGAATCGTTTCATCACACTTTGTTTGTAAAAGGAGAACACTATTCGAGTACTTTACTTCATTTTATAAAATAGCAAAATGATTAATACAGTTAATTAATTATACAAGGTCATTTACTTTCTTTTTCTCTTATTTTTGTTTGATAATGTATACAATCTTTACATAAAGGAAGACGAGTAGCTTGCAGGTATTACAAGAAACGTCGTTGTGAGTATTTCATCTGTTTAGATAAGTTAACTATATATTTCATGTTATAAACAATAGAGAATTGTTAGTAAAGATTTTGTTCCAAAAAAGCTTTGAAAATGAAACGATCTGTCTGTAACAATTTTAAATACCATGACATTGTAGAACCGTTTTAAATATTGCTATCATATGTCTTGTTATAAAACTTCAATTTAATGTATACTAGCAAACGAATTTGTTTAAACATGCAACATTCATTTCATTCCAAACAGGCCTGATAACCCGATTTTCCATGCTCCTATGGTATTAGTTTCCACAGACAATGGTAAAACAACTTGCAATCAAACAACATTATCAAAACTGAGAGAAATTCAGCAACCGCTGAACATTGTTTCTGTCGTTGGAACACTTAGAACTGGAAAATCTTTTTTATTGAATAAACTAGCAAGACCCGATGCAGGTACATCTATAATGTCAATAAATGCACGTTTATTTCGGTAGCATAAATCGTAACAAATTAATCAAGATTTAAATATAATGGATATGAAGAAGAAGTTTCATACTTTTAAAAAACTAAAAACATCAAGCATCAATAAACCAGTGAGTAACGAATTACTGCAAAGAACATAACAAAAGCTTTTAAGAGCTTTCAAAAGCATAAGTCATTTTTTCAGTGCGTACAGGAGCGTGCTTTGAGATCGGACATACCACAGATGCTGTAACAAAAGGGATATGGGTTATGTGTCGACCTCATCCTACCAAAGAAAATCAAGTTCTTGTCTTACTGGATACAGAGGGGATAGATGACCCAGACAAGGTAATTAAAATGTTTATTGAGGAAATGAATATATAAATTATATATAAATAATGAACATAGGTCTGCATCTTGATAAGAACTTTAAAATTTAGGCTAACTAGTGAAAGGGTTTTGTACTGTGATAAAACCAATATCACCCTAAAGTATTTCACGCATAGTGTAGGTGAAATAGCTCTGCCGAACTTATTTTCGCAAACGTTCAATTGCAAACGGTAATTAGTTCGTAAATTCTACATAAAATTTAATTGTTGCGTTTCGTTTTGAATGGCATTTTTCTCGATTCAAATATCATGAATTTAAAGTTTCTCAGCAATTATTACTACAGATCTGAACTACTTCGTTTGCACAGCGTTCGCGTTAGCGTTGGACAATGGGCGTCATCTGCATTACACATGTTTTTTCCCGGGCTACAATTTAAACAGTTGAATTTTGCTCTTATTATAATTACTGGGCATAAAATTAAATGAAAATGTGTTGTTTTCGTAAAAATCCTATGTATCACAAATTCAAGGGAGAAAATGTCCACATTTTTGCAAATTTCTTACTTCTCAGTGTGATATATTGTATATTCACTCAAAACAAACAAAAGCCCTCTATTTATTTTATGATAACCAATGATATACTGGGTAATTCCAAAATCTTTAACACAGACAGATAACCAGATGCACAGTTCAAGTATACATGACATACATTTAAGAAAACTTCAGTTTGCATGCTTTGCTCCAAAAATAACGATTGATATCTCCGCCCACCAAAAATCACACCCTTGAAATACATTAATATGGGCCATAATCACGAAGGTGCAGAATACTCCTAAATTTGCCCGATACAGTGCAATCAATGGCAGTTTCAAAGCGCCAAATTAACTGTCAGTCATACATTTATCATTTCTCTTTTTATAAGAATGGAAATAGATATTCTTCTGTCACGATTCATCGTTCAAATTCTGTGAAATTATTCACGATGGCCGACCCTGTGCATTTGAACTCTAACTAACTTCATACAAATGTCTGTAAACAACAAAAATGATACAATGTTAACCATAATTACCGTTGTATACTTTAGTTTTGCTTCTTTAATCATTCACACAGGTTGATATTGAAGACGACAAAAATCTGTTCATACTTGCCACACTATTGTCAAACACATTAGTATACAACACACGAGGAAACTTCGATAAAACCACCATTGATAAATTTAAGTATCCTTTCAGCTTAATATAATGATGCCTTTAAAAGAAATCTATAATTGGTGCATCTATACGACAGTGTAAATACACTGTAATATCTTTTCAAAAACTTAAAATTATGATTGATAAGTTCGATTTTCTTTCATAGAACTTTTTTTTAAAAACAAACAACTTTAGAATTGCTATGCTTAAATGCATTTACAAGCATAATACACTATAAAGCATTTTTGACGTTCATATAATTGTGTTATTGTTTTCTTACGTTGGCGTCACGTGATCTTAAATGACATCTCAAAAAGAAGTAAAATCCTTTTCTGTGTTCTGAATTTTAGATCTAATTAACTATTTTCATTATCTTTTGACAAAATTGTTAAGAATAGTTTGACTTACAAATTTCAAACCAAATTTAACATGACGATATATACTTTTTATTTTCAAATTAAAAACCTGAGATAATGACTGCTTATTTTCCTTAACTGTTTACAAATTTTTAAATAAAATCAAAACATCAATTCAAGTAAATGGCACTGAAGAAGACGATTCCATTCTTGATTTCTTTTTTCCAAATTTTGTTCTAACATTAAGAGACGTGACTCTAGACATTAAAGCAAAAGACGCAGATACTTTTCTGGAGGAAAAATTGAATATGAAAAGTGGTACCAATCTTTCTGAAGAAGCACTGAAAGAGTACAACCTTCCAAGGATGCTTGTAAGGCGGTACTTCAAGAAAAGGAAATGCTTCTTGTTCAGAAAACCGGTGAAAAGCGGCCTACTTAAGGAACTGTTGACTTTAGATGAGTCAAAGCTCAAAGAAGAATTCCGACAATCGCTTGAAGGGTTCCGTAGCTATATCTTTTCGTGTAAACCAAAATCACTTAAGTCTGGAAAGGCCATTAATGGGAGAAGTAAGTAAAACAAGAGATAATTAAACCTATCTTAATCCGGATTGGTTGGTAAATTATGAATATATTTTAGTTTGTTGATATAATTTAGTCAAATCGAAATTAATTTGTAATGTACATCATTTATTCTGCTTTACCGTTCAAACCAATGCGTTTGAGAACTGATTTTAAGGAATGCTTATCAAATACTTATTCAAACACTGAAAAAATCATTACCTTTAAATTTTGAATAGTACTTATTATGGTAAAACCAAATATATATTGTCATGGTTATTAAACACATAACAAAACTCCATTTTCAATTTACCCTTTTGTAAAATCTTTGTATTTTTAGTGTTTTGTTCCCTAGTGCTAAAATATGTTCAGTCCATTCGGGGTGGAGATTCCCCATGTTTGACAAGTGCAATGGTGTTAATGGCAGCTTTAGAAAACACCTATGTAGTTGAAAAAGCCTCAGAAGAATATAGAGCCGAAATGAAGAGGCGTATAGGCTCTCATATACCGAGTGAAAAGGGTCTTATAAACTATCATAAGGAAAGCATGCATGCGGCGCTTGAAGTGTTGAAAGCTGGACTCATCATTGACGACGAGCAAATATATGAAGAAAAGGCAATGGTAAATATAACACATAAAGTTAATCTAATTATACACACTCCTTCCTTTTTAGCGAATTTTGACTTTTAAAAAAGTTTCAATATATTTTTATTAGATCACAACAAAAACTTCCATTATTTTGTTCCTTCTTGTTCATTAAAGACTTGCTTCAAAGAACAATTTGAAAAATTCAAAGAAATTGTAAAGAAGGATGTCGAGGCAAAATGCTGCCAATTACTTGGACGGCTTGATATGATGAAAATTCAAATGAAGATAAAGAATCGAAAATATTGCACACCGACAGGATATGATGAGTACATGAAAGATCTAGACACACTGATAAAACAATACAACAGAGAAGCTGGATACATGGGTTCTGTTGTAAGATAATGAGTCTTATATAACATTTATTAAGTTATCATTCATGTATATAAATCTGCTACTGTAAAATGGAAACTTTGTATTTTGAATAGATTTGCATGTTTATTTCTTTGACGATTTTGCCATTTGGTTTGACACATAAATTAAACAGGAAATCGCCAATGAATTTTTATCAGGATAGTTTCGTCATATATATTGACCAAAACATATATACTTTTGTTATTCATATACATCGAAAAATATCTTATATTATCAAGGCATCAAAAATATCTTAAAATAGACAGTTTGGGTATCAAGCATTGAGCTGTTACCTTATGCTAAAACAAGTATTGAAAGTATTGCTTATTTGATTCCAGGCTTTGTTAGCTTTGCAAGAATTTCTCGCTAAGAAGACATCTGAAGAGGAAGCAGTGTTTTGCATGGTTCAAGAAGCACTTGGTGGCAAAGGTATTAGTTTCCTAGTAGTAATATATAATCATTTAATCATCATTTAAATACAAGTATTATCCAATTTGGTACATACACAATACTGATTTTCATAGTCAATTGAAAATGGCTCTGATTGAAATCATATCTGACTACATATTTTCATGAAAGAGAAAGAATACAAACTCTTAAAACATTTATATCATTCAGAAGGACCGGAAAGAAAAAATATGAAACGCCTGAGCGTGTTCAGAGAAAAAGATGCAGACATTATGAAAGAAGAGGAAGAGGTTGAAGAAGCGATCCGAGCAGATATTGAAATGCTGCAGAGGAATGGTCTTCAGAATATCGGAGATCAATATCTTGACATGCTTACATCAAAAATAGAAGAAATAGATAGAGTAAAAAAAGAACTTACTCGTGATAATTCATATTATAAAAAATTATGTAAAGAAACCGACCACTGGAAAAATGTTTTTGAGAACGCGACATTCAGTTTGTCCCACTATAAGAGACAGCTAAAACCCATTGCTGGACAACAGAGTACGGATATGCAAGCCACTGTTTATGAAGAGCCTTGGAATGATGTGATAGGCCCTCTTTGGAAAAAAGCTGTCGAGAGAAGTGATTCAAAAGACGATGGTGACCTGTCATCAGGAGAAGCAAAAGGTGAACGAATACCGCCAGAGGGAAGTGAAGCAGTTCAAACATATAGCGACACACCTCGCAATAACGTTCGGAAAATAAGAGATAAATGTAACATTTCTTAAGACGAAAAGTTTGTTGCTTTAGTTTTAGAATTATTATTGACTATAAATGAAAAGGAAATTGTTTGTCAAATAACGCACTGTAAATAATAATACACTGTACATTTTGTTTTATTTTATGACACATAAGATACATTTTTATTTTATTCAGAGCCAAACCTATCAGTTGATTTGGTTCAGATGCTTCACGACATTAAATTTCTTCTTCAGTTATCTAGCCAAATGAAGCGTACGTAGATAAATGTTATAGCTTTGTAATATAATTTTAGTTGATTTATATTTTAGTGTCACTTATACGGAAAATCTATATCTATATTTAATTGACATAATTTATAAGTTTCTTGGGAACGACAGATTGGTTTAGTTCTTTGGAAAATAAGGGCTCTGTAACAATTTCTCTGTTCAGTGTCATTCATGATAATCTGTACATTTTCGTTGATAAATAGAATTTTTTTTTGGTATTTTTTAAGGCAGAAACTATTTGTTGTATGATAAAAGGCGAGCGACATGCATTACCTTTGATTGCACAGTCAGGTTTCTTTGTGTACATAAATAGACATGTTGGAATTGTTTGCTAATATTGTATCGCTAAGATTACTGTAATTTAAACCATTTTAATTAATAAATATCAATAATTTTGTTGTTGGTGCTTATTGGGTCAGTTAAGAAAAGTATAAACTAACACTTCCTTGGTTGAGATTTACACAATTCTCTGTTGAACAGTTTCATCATGAAATTCCATGTTTAAAGTCGATTTAGACTTCCTTTCATTTTTGACAAATTCTATTGATTTATTACAATTCTCGACAAGGTTATTGATAAAGTTATCTACTGTTCTCGCCTGGTGATCTTAAACAATATAAGTATATCAAAAAATATCCCATACACGCTTTCTACTGCACAAAAAGTAGGAAAAATAAGTAAATTGTTTTTATGATAAATGATAGGGATAGAGAAAGAATACTTAAAAGTTTGTTTGCGATTACATTATACTAACGCAAAAACTACACCAGGTTGTATTAAACTTGTATTGAACTTAAAAGCCGATACGCTGCTGAATGGCTAGTCAAGAATCAATGTTGCTTTTAAGAATAGTCGTCACAAGGTGAAATAATTTACTATTACAACTGAGTTATAGATCACAAAAAACTACAAATACAACTGAAATAACACGTTTAGTATATTTGTACATTGAAACAGAAGGGATGATAAGCTGTGGAGATATTTCATGAAAACATAGGCAAAATAGGACAAAGCAGAACCAAAACTTAGTCTGCCCTTTTAAAATAAACACATTTAATAGTTACATTCTCCAAAAGTACCGCATTCTTAGGATCGAAGCTCGGACTGTTAAATTTACTTGCATAAGTAAGTTTATGCCCCACATGCAATTGGTTTTTAAATTTATTTCATCAGATAATCTTTTTTCAATAAGTGACATAAAGTTTTACTAAATTCTTCATGTGTACCATTTCGCGTTATACATGAATGTTGCTAAACTGTCTAATCTACCCAATTGTTTTTTGTTGTTGGTTTTTTTTGTTTTGATTATAAGCCGATTTTTACTTTGGAACCATGTGCAATAGCACGAACGTGTCACATTGGGTGTGGTCGGTATCTTTAAATTACCTCTACCGCGCATAAACAGGCATAATAAAACCAAGCTAGAACACAATTTTGTCGTTTTGGCCTTTTTTAGGATATTCGATTTTCACTAGTTTTTCTTCTTCCTTTTGAAGACAACCGTCCTTTGATTTTGAAAGGTGGGCAATATAGTTTAAAACATCTTTTTAACAAACATATTTTTACTAATGAATTCCTACTCTACTATCAGACCTTATGACATACATAGTTTTGTAAACAAAGTTTTAAAATGAAAACAGCAGCACAAAATGTATTTTGCACTGAAATTTGATAGTTTTGAATGAATCACTACCGTAACTTAAGAAATAGTTCAATTAATGTTAGAAAACTTTCAACCATACCAATCTAAGTCTCATTAAACTTGTCAATATTCTTAAACTGTCGTCAGTTCATGCCGAACTCACTGATTATCAGTGAATTCCATAAAAGTTTCTTTTCGTATTACGCCCCAATATATGCAGCAGTGCTACATTTTATTTTTCATTTAAGTCTAAAATGTCACCTAAAGTAATTTTGCCGTAGGTGTGTTTCTGATGTTGACAATAGTACAGTAACAGTACAGTAACATCAAACGTTTTGTATTTTGATTTTTACTCGTATTCAAGCTAAGCACTGTCCCAACATGTTCCTTTAAATGGAACAATGTAAATAAAATGAATTACTGTCAAGCGATATTCAAACAAGATGAAATAAGTAAAACACAGAAATGATCATGTAGATACATAAAGGAAGTTGACCCCATGGCGATGACAAAAGTACTTAATGTCTAAAGAAAGACAGAGCAGCAAAGAATTAATTACAAGGACGCAACGAAGCAAGGCAGGAGATGAAAATTAAGACAATTCAGTGCCGATGGGTTGTTTTAAGAACTGTCCGTCATTTAGTCTCCAACTTGATCCGTCAGATTTAATTAAAAGAGAAAAACGTGGTGTCCAACTTGATATCTGTTCCATTGAGTAGTTTCATTTAATAAAGGAAAATCAAATTTGTTCACCAAAATTTGACTTAGAAACTAAAATGTTTACATTTGAACAATTTGACCTACAAAAAGTGACAGCCAGTTTATAATAACAGAAAATGGTTTTCAATAAAAGCTTAAAGTATAAAGAAACATTATAAATTTATCTATTTGAAGCTGAGCAAAATGCATAGAAAGTGTGATTTGTGTCTATAGCTCTCGTTAGTAGTGTAAGATATGTTGATATTTTATAGGGTTAACGCACGTTTTTTCGTATTATAACGTCTGCAGAGTCCCGAGGAACGGTTGGTACCCGAGCCCGGTAGGGCGAGGGCTCCAACAGTTCCGAGGGACTCTGCAGACTTTATAACACGAAATAAACGTGTGTTGACGCTATTATAGCATAAAATTTTAAAACATATTCATAATTTATATTCAATGCAAAAACAAATACATTAAATCCTTGTGCTTGGACGGTATTTATCCAATTCTACATGTTTTACGTATGCGTTTTATTTTTCCGGGGCAAACAACTTAGGAAATACAATGCTCAGAACCGAACGAAATTTCGAATTTTAATTGATTTAACAAAACTTTACACTGGAGATTTATTAACTCAAGAAAAGAACATTAAATTACTGAACCCAAGACAAAACATGACCCTCAGAAATTCCTAGAATGATTTCAGATTCACAGTTGAGTGACATCAAAATCGTTTTTTGTTTCAAGCACACAAGTTTATAAAAAAATCAGACACTAAACATTATTCTCTCAAAGAAATATAAAGAGCATTTTTCAATATAAACATTATTAAAACAACATTTTCTCATATTCATTTTGTGCTATCTTGTTTTGTAAGTTAATCTGAGGGTTAAACTGAATGACAGATTTGTTTACATTGACAACTGTCCGTTTCTTAGAAAGGGGGACAACCAAGATTAGCGGCGATGTCTATACGCCGTATTTCCGGCATAGTTCCTTGAAAGCTGCTCGCCGTTATGCGATTGAATCAATAATTTCAATATAACAAGAGCGCATGACTCTTTGGCAAACAGGCCAAATCGTCATTTTTAGTTTGTTTGTTTACTGGGCCCTGTATGTAATGCGCATAGGTAAAACCGGGCTATAACAAGAGCGCGTGACTATGTTAACGCATGATTTTGGCCCCGTTATAACATGGGCAAAAGAGGGGAAAATAGCCGATTTTATGCTATAATGACAGTTAATCATGAGAGGGGAACCGCACAGTGTGAATGCAATCGAGAGTGCCAATTTACATGAACATTTGTAAGTGGACATAAAGGTATTAATAGAGTTGGATTCTTGTGAAACCGATGTTGAAGTTATTTCATACATCAAAGTTAAAAAATTGCAAAAATAGCGTTTTTCGTAACTTAAATAATGGTTCCAATCAAACAAATCCTTTTTAATTGCCTAGGACGAACATTTATCGTGCATTTATTATAAACAGGACTCTTTAAGTCCTTTCATAATTCTTATAGAGTACAATATTTTTGAAAAGCCCAGATAAGTGTCTTAAAATTAAATTTATACGGCCTAAGTTACAATTCATATAAAAAATGCAAACATTTCATATGATACAGCTTTATACACTTAAAAAACAACGAAAATTTTCTTTACGGCTACTTTTGTTTTTTATGATTATTTGAACTTTCATCACCTAGGAAACTACAAAGTTCAAGACCTGAAAAAAGACTAGTAGTCGAGACGGATTTACCAGCGGCTTCCTACATATTCTCAAAGAAAATTTTACTTTTCTTTTGATTTATCACCTCATTGAAATAATGTTATAATTTCTTATTCACAAAGATTGGATATACTGAACAAACCATTAACTGAAATACAACTTGGTTTTAAAAGTTATGATACTAAAGATTTTTTTTTTCATTTATTTGATATTTGAAGTATAACAATACAAACATACATATTAACATACAATTCACAGACTCATACCTATAATTTCAATAACAAAAAACTACATAAGTATGAAAAAACATCCATTTACTCCATATTTCTACTATATATTTATTCATTTCGAATAAAAGAAAGAGTATTTCAGATAAAGAGACTGAAAATTTAAAGTACATGTATATTCAAAGACATTTTAACATTATTTAGAGAAAGGGAGAATAAAAAAAGAAGGATTTTTGAAGTATATTCAAAAATATTTAACATTATTTGGTGTAAAAATAAGGAAAGAGAGAGAAAAAAAAACAACAAGGAAAAATGTCAGAGAAAATATACATACACAAACATACACACATACATTCAAAAAGATACTTTTTTCCTACATACATACAAAACATACATACAATCGCAAAAAAGAGACAAAAAAAAGGAACAAGCGAGCTAATTTCAATTAATTTTCTTACGTTTTATGGTTTTGAAATTATTTTTAACTTACTGTTGGTTTGTAGGTTAGAGCGTTAAACAAGTTACCCCATTTTTGTTTGTGTTATTCAACGTTATCATTTAGAAAAGCAATTTTCTCTTCAATTTGTATTCTCAATAGCAAAAAGTTTTTGAAAATATCAAAAGTTGGTTCATGCTTTTGGTATTTCATTTTAAGGATAAAATATTTCATAAGTATGATGATATAATTTACTAAAATACTATTAATATTGTTTTTTCAGTTCTCCAAAAAACACTGTTTCTAAATTATATGAGAAAACAATATTGATTGATAAAAGAAAAGAATGTAATTTTGACCATAAATTTTGTACAATAGTACATTCCCAAAAAAGATGGTAAAGCGTTTCTAAATTGCTACCACAAAAATCACATAGATTTGAATTACAAAGGCTATATTTAAGTAACATTGTATTAGTTGGAATAAGTCTATGAATAAATTTGTATTGAAAATTTCTCAATGACACGTCTGTAGTACTTTTAAATGGAACCATATATATATTTTGCCAATCCAACTCAGTTTCTATTTCTTTTTCCCATTTCTCTTCATTTGTATTTTTGAACCTTTCATCATTTTCAAGTTGAATATTATATAAAAGCTTATTTGTAGATTTTGATTTTTTAACTTTATTTAGGAGTGTATCTTGTACTTCGTTATAATTTCTTGTAGATTTCAGACTATTAAGATATCCTTTTGGTATATTATTCACAAGCGTGTAATATTTTAAAAACTCAGCATTTTCCATACCATAGATATTTTTAAGGTCTTCAAATTTGTAGAGTTCATTTTTCCTATAATCATATAGATGTTCTAAATATAGAATACCTTTTTGATGCCATGTTTTATAGTACACCAATTTATTATCAATTTTAATATTCGAATTATTCCATATTATATGTTTAAGGTTATCTTTTTTATTATTGTGTTCTTGTTGAATATGAAACCATGACGAAAGCACATTGTTTACAAATGAATTATGAGGAAAAAGCTTATTGATATCTGATTTCGAAAGATTACAGTCAAATATTAGGTCATTTCCATACTGTTTTATCTTTTGATTGATAAAAAGTTTCGGTAATCCATAATCCTTTATTGTCCTCATTTATATATCGTTTGACCCAATTTGCCTTTACTGCATTTAAAAAATTATTAATATCGATCATTTTTAAACCACCATTTTTAACATTAAGTTTTAATGTTTTACGTTTGATTTTTTCTGGCTTGCCATCCCAAAGAAACAAAAACATTGCTTTAATTATTTCTTTTATCTTATTACTTGATGGGTTTTCTAAAACTGAAAATGGATACAACAGTTTAGGTAAGGCAAATGTTTTTATTACCATCACTTTACCCATAAGTGTCAGTTTTCTGTGTTGCCATTGTTTTAAGCAAAATAAAAAGTTTCTTAGTTTTGGTTCTAAATTTATATCTGTATTTATTTTGTAATTAGACGAGAAAAGAAATACCTAGAGTTTTTTGCTGAATCAGATGTCCAATTGAATTTTTTATATTTACAATGTTCTATATCACTTTTTGTGAGCGATCCCACTCGTAGAACTGTGGATTTTTTTGTATTAAGTTTTAAACCAGAGATTTTGCTAAATTCCGTTATTACATATACAAGTTTTTCAAAAGACTTCACTGATCCATCATTAACAATGTTGCATCATCTGCAAAAAAGGATTGCTTTATTGTTTTGTTCGCGATTTCTATTCCTTTAATTTCACTATCTTTTTCTATGAAATTTGATAATATTTCTATACATAAAATAAATAATGAAGATGATAATGGACATCCCTGACGTACTCCCCTTTCTATATTAAAAGACTCTGAAAAATGTCCATTATTGATAACTATACTTGATATATCAGTATAAAAGATTTTAACCCATTTTATAAGATCTTTGCCAAAATTAAATTTATTCAGTGTATCAAATATAAATTGATGGCTTAGACTGTCGAATGCTTTTTCATAATCAGCAAAGAATAATAAACCCGGTTTATTTTCTTTTCTGCAGATGTTCAATAATTTCAAAAATCAGCCTTACATTTTCACCAATATATCTATTTTTCATAAAACCAGTTTGATTAAAACTTATTATTAGACGGCAGAACTTTTTTTATTCTATTTGAAATTGTTTTTGTTGCAAGTTTATAATCAACATTGAGCAAGCTTATTGGTCTCCAATTTGAAATATCTGTAAGATCTTTATCCGGTTTAGGAATAAGGGATATTATTCCTTGTCTTTGAAGTGTTGTTAATTTTGAAGTATCAAAAGAGTAATTAATGGAAGCTAGATAATAGTCTTTTATGCTATTTCCAAAATAATTTATAGAATTCAACTGTTAACCATCAGATCCTGGACTTTTATTATTTTTCATTTCTGATAAAGCTATTTTACATTCATATTCATTTAATTTTCCCTTCACATGTGATCTTTTCTTCTTCATTTAATAATTTTATATCTGTATCAAAAAAATTAATATTTGAGTTTTGAGAAGTTCTATATCTATACAAACATTCATAAAAAGGATTTTTCTTCTTTTAATATTTCTTTTATTTCTGTTATTTCTTTATTTTCTACCTTTAATTTATGTATAACTTTTTTCTCGGCTTGTCTTTTTTTCTAAGTTTGCAAAAATATTTACTATTTTTTTTCGTTATGTTCTACATGAATAGCTCTTGCTCTTAAAAATTGAGCCATTTACACGATATTCATAAATTTCATCAAGTTTTTTTTTTTTTAATAAAATTTCATTTTTTTAACTTATTTTCATCTTTACTTTCTTTATAGGAATCAATTGTTAGTATTTTTTCTTCTAATTGTTTTATTTCATCGATCAAATTTAACTCTTGTTCTTTTTCTTTCTTTTTCTTAAAACTTGCATAACGTATTGTTTCATTTCTTATTGCACCTTTTATTATTTCCCAATAGGTATTTTGGATTTGATGTTTTATTTATTTCTGCTGTTGTTTGAATAATTTCTTTAATTTGACTTTGATAAACTTCATCTAATAATAAAGCACTGTTCATTTTAAAGTATCCAGGTCCTTTTTTGCATTGCATTATCATTAAATGTCAAAGTAACTAGAGAATGATATGTTTTAAGGCCATGTTGAGAAATATTACTTTTTTGAAATGATGTTTCTAAGCGAATCGGATATAAAGAAGTAATCAAGTCTACAGTATATGACTGGTTTTCCATTAGAGTGCCATGTAAATTGCCTCTTTTCGGGGTGTTTAAAAACGCCAAATGTCAATTAGATTACATGTTTCAATTATGTTTTTTTATCTTATCTCTACATTTTCTACTTGTATGAAGATTTCCATTCTTTTTAATCCAAAAGATGTATTAATTACTGTATTGAAATCGCCACCGATTAAATGTTCTTGTCGTCATTTTCAAGAATAAACTTTTCAAGTATATCAAAAATATATATGTTATCATCAATTTGGTCCATAAATATTAATCATTGTGAAATCCTTGTTATTTATTTTTTACTTCAATCATTATTAATTTTCCTATAATCAATTCTTTTTTATTTAAATTTTAATATTACAATCGTTTTTAATTAAAAATGGCAACGCCTGCTTTGTTAGATTTATTTCCACTGAAAAAAGTTGTGCCATTCCATTCATTTTTCAAAGGTTCATATTGATTTGTTAAGTGGGTTTCTTGTAACATATAAATAGAATATGGTTGTGAATCCAGCCAATTAAATAATTGTTTTCGTTTTTGACTATTTCCTAACCCTCTAACATTTAAAGTAATTATTGTAGTTTCCATGAAGACCAAACCAACCTCATACTTAAAAGTATAAAACCATAATATACAAAAAACAAAACCAGCTCACCTATTAAATTGAAAAAAACAAATACGAAAACAAACCGTTGGTTGTTTTTCATTTACATGTAATGTGATCCATATATTGCTAACCTCAAAAAAATATACAAAGTAGACTTTAAAAAAGTGACAGAATTATAAATGCAATTTTATTAAGCAATCAATGTATGTGCTCTATGATACTAAAGATGTCAAATAAGGGTGATCATTCTTCGGCTTTTCCCTTCTCATTATTTACTGTGTACAGATATTAACGGGCGAAGCATCTCAATATCATATCTAAATAACAGTTAATATAGCCGAATACAAAAACTAATCATAAAGAACTTTGCTGGCCCTGGTCTTATACTGGTTACAATTCGGTTTGATTTAGCATACATTAACAATGACATAGGATGTTAAAAATTCTGTATGTTATGTTTGAGGTTGTTACCGTGGTGGTGGTGTTGATAGTTTTTACTCCGGTTCACAACAGTAAGCGACATTGAATTCATCAGAGCAGAGTTTAACCACCGCATCGTTCCTGGGCAGGCTGTCAAGCAGTTTACCAGTACTAGTTGCAAGGAACTGAAACTTCTATACATACCAGAGCAGAGGTACAGTGCAAATGACCGTTGAAAGGATTTCATTATCAATCACATTGAAAATGACCTGCGCCGTCCGATAATCGAACCCGGGTCGCCCGATTTACTTTCTGAGGTTGTTACCACACGTATGTGAAATTTATATATGTATATAATTAAGCTTATTAAACAATTTTCAAACATCGAAGAATATGTAAAATATGTACTGCAAATAGTTGTGCATATTAAATGTAATCATTAAAGTATTTGCATTCATTACTTATTGAAAAATTTGGTTTAGACTTTATAGAAAATTAATTCTAATTACCTCCCTTTATTTACATGAATGTTAGATTCGGTAATATCTTTATAAATTATGCTTTTTAGAACTTACAATATTGATAAATCTATTAAGCATCATATTCATGATATAAAACCATAAAAAATGTGTTACATGTACAGGATATTTAACAATTGAACAATACACAGTCTAAACAAAATACACGCTTAAATGCTTAAATTTACTCACAGTACAAGCAGGTGATATTCCACAAATGATATAACTATTATTGAAGTTTGTCTCGATCTGATAATCAATAACCCTTTGTCGGGTACAGGTACTTCCAAGTATTTTGATAGTGAAAGTAAGAACAAATTCCACAGAGCGCCAATAGCAAAATTGAAACTTATTCCATGAAGCGTTTATCGACTGAAACGTATCGACTTGTTCACGCGGTCTTAAATGGAAATAATATTTACAGGTTATATATATTGTATCTGATTGTCTAACGAGCGTAAATTTATATCATTATGTTTTGGAGTAATTTTAAGTTTTTAACGTGAATCGCACGCTCCAACAAAAATAAAGGGCGGCTTTTGTTTGCAAAATACCTTATATTTGAATGGATAGTAAAAGCAAACGGAGCTTACCAGAACAAGGTAAAATCTATAGACTAATGTTAGAACAGTAAAATGCTTACCAATGGCAAGCAGCTAAATGAAGGTTTACTTGTGATGGATTTTGGATATTTCGTTAGCACAAAGTATGACAATATGACTTATTTTAAAAAATGCGAGAGCAAAATGTTGACCGTGTCGGCGGAATACGCTACGGCGGGTTATATACCTTGTTCATATTGTATGTAGTAAAATAGCTTATATAGTAAACGGATGGCTGGATAGCATGATGATCAAGGGGTGGTTATTTTATGATAATTTAACCATTATTGGCATGATAACTGTGCTGAACGCTTATGGTTTCAACTGTTCTGTTCATTTCATTATCAGAAATTATCTCAAGATATTTCAAGATGGCTATTATAAAGTGAGTGTAAACTGCATTAACTTTAAATAGTCTTTGTATTGTATCGCGCTGTACATTTGCAACTGCGTGACAAAAATAGAGTTTTCGTTAGGAACTTTTATTGTATTTTCTTCTCGAAAATTCAATTAAATAAAATGCTATTTTTCGTTTCTTGTGAAACATGATTAACATTAAAACTTAACATAATAAAATTCAATATATTTTGCTCACCGTTCCGACTCGTGAAAAAATATGGAATTTCATCATGTTTCGTGAAAATATATTCCATATTTCACTCAAACAAAAAGAGATCCTCATAATATTGTCAATATAATAATCTTATTTCTTACCATGGGTTAAAGTCCTTGAATACTATCTTTAAATCCAAAGCTTTAGACCTGATTGAAAAAAACGTAAACCAAACAATTAAGATAATTGGATACATAGTCGTTAAAACAATATAAAGCATTGCCCATTCATGTTAAACTGATTTGTAAGCATATTGACTAGATCTGCAATATGCGTTGAGAGGTAGTATTGTGTAGCTATCTTGCTGAAATATGTCTTTCAGCAATATTTGTCTTTATTTAGCGAATAAGTTATTAGATTTTTAAAATTTAAAATGATAATTAAATAATTAAAGTATTGGAAGTTTTAAAGTTAACATACTGGATAAAGGACGCATATTGTATTGTGTACGGGGTAAAGTAAATTTTAAAAAGAAATACTATTATAACTTTCTTGTATTGTTATTGAATTTTTATTTGTTCTTGTTAATTGATTGTTTTGTTGTTGTTGTTTTTGTTTTTTGCTATTTTTTCATTTCTCTATTTTTTTCTTATTCTTTTTTTTTTTTTTTTTTTTCTTTTGTTTATTTCTTTTCGTTCATTTTGTCAAGGTTGTAAGAGCATGTCTGATAAAAATGATAATTTGGTAATTATGACGGTAACACTAAGCGCCGCATATAGATTCAAATCTGTTTCGTGACTGTAATAACTAAAGTACGTCTTCAAAAATTTTCGGAATCTATCAGTAATAATATAATTTTTTTAGCAATATTTTGTGACGTACAAACACATGTACATGTATTTTCAAATAACATTGTGACATTGTATGTACAATTTAGTTTAATATTAGATAATAGCGAAAATCAATTATAACTGACATCAACCCCTCGTGAATTCCTTCTGCCACTTCTGTTAATTAGACTTTTATACTTTAAAAAAAATGGCAACTTTGTTCTTTTTCGTATAGAGCGCAATTACGACAAATTAGACATATTGTTGCATCCATCTTGCTGATTTCGACTGCGCCCCGCAGGGTTAAAGTCGACAAAGTCGTCACATCATTGATTTTTTAACCACTTGAATTTCTGCGTATGCTGGCCTTGTTAACAAGAAAAACGGTAGAATAGGATTAATAAATTGTCAACCCAAAAAAGTGCGCGTATTATAACAATAGCTTTAATTGATTCATTTTCTTTTTTAGATTTTAATTTGACTGGGGTATTACAAAGAGAAAAAATAGGTGTGTAAGTTTGACATACCTCGCGCACAAGTTTCGTTATAATCCAAATGACAAATACCATCCAAGACTTGAATTCGTAAATTCAATGCATTTTAAATGACTCGATGAATATGATACATGTATTATTCCATGCGTAAAACATAAGCCCTTACTATATGCATGTATGTATCTTTAAAAAATAAGCATGAATAAGCTTAAAAACTGATACGATGATAATAAGTTGAACAAATTGTTCGGCCATGCATTTGTAAAACTTGATACAGTTGAATATTTGTAATAGAACTCAGTATATCAATGACATTCATCCAATTACATAAGATTAGTATCCTTCATTGTACATTACATTATCATTTGAATGGTTAGTGTGTATCATTGCATTATGCGAATGATATCTAGATTATCTTATATAGGCATTGCGGGAGGGTTCAAACTGATGTACCCAAACCAAATATATCAGTTATAAAGCGGCAGTAGGTGAGGTGACCGGGGGAGGCGGGTAGGTGAGGTGAGCGGGGGAGGCGGGTAGGTGTTGAAGGTTATGAACTTATTCTGCGTAAAACTCTCCCAACATTTCTCAAAGAATTTAATCTAAACTATCACAATTATGACATTTTGTGTTTGATTCAAATTATCAGAATAAAGTGACTGTATCGCATTTAACAAGGGCGGGCGTGTAAAAAGGTTATTTAATTAATAAAAACGATATTACACTAGTGTAATAAAACTTTAACTCGACGTCACTTGCATTATATAAAATTCCAACATTCCTCGTGATTTTGTCACTATTCACAAAGAAGAAGGAAAAAATCAGTGTTTAACTGCCAATAAACATTAGGATTAAATGTATTAGCAGCTGTTTTTTGTTTGTTTTGTTTGTCCGCTGATAAGAATAAGATAACGCGTTTTTATTTATATTTTCCGCTCTTATTGTTATTTCTTTTTATATGATGCTAAAACATCATCTCACATACACTTACGTCACAGGTTTTATTCATATCTGTAACTGTTGATAAAATTTGTATTAGGAAATAAATTACGCAAAGTCGTAAGACACCTTTTAACGTAAGCAACTCGTGCATGAAGGCGACATAATGACGTCATTTTAAACTGACATTGGTGGAGTTTTCAAAAATGATTAGTTTAGCACCCATATAATCCAGTCTGACACGTAAGTTTTAACTGTTGATAAAATTTGAAAATGAGTTATGATTGTTTCTTATTATCTTTGTACCTAAACGATAGTAGGGTGCAAAATAGAACAGCCTAATACGAAAATAATCTCCGCTAGAACAAAACGTAAGCGGTCTCACGAGGGAGGACCTCTTACACGAGGGATGAGGTTCTTATGATAACTTGTCAGGACTTCTTGTAATAACTATCACAGGGTTCGTCGGAAAATTTTTATATTTACTATAAAAACACTCGTCGAAAATAGTAATTTTCATCTTTAAAAAGTGAGTTTTAGGTGCTCAATTTAAATTTAATGATTTAACTTGCCTAACATCTTGTATTATGTGTCAAAAACTAATTCATAGACAATTTTTCATCGCCTCTTGCTTAAAATCTGGAAGTTTTGAGTAAAATTTACAAATTATTTGCCAATTCGCACGTATTGACCTGTTTATTTCTGGTCTCCATCATTACCATACATAATAACCTAATTTTAATGCAAAATTGCAAACATAAAGCCCCGGCTAACAAATTTATACCTGATTTTTCAAATGTCCTGGAGTTCTTTTCCTAGAGTTCTTATGATAGCTTTTGTTACTGCCAGTGGGTTTCTTGTGCTAAATCACGGCACGTTGTAGGGTTTTTATTATTCAATAGGGTTTTAAATCATTATGAAATGCAGTACGGATGATCATCATTTGCAAAAAACTGTGGGTAAAATGTTGGTCTTGAGTGTTTGCAAAGGATAAACAGGTGATTATCTACAGTAAAAGCAGTATCATGGCTTAACCCGCAAAACAAAAATGTCTCAAAACATACGCGTTGTTCTCAGTTACACATGTTTTAAGCAACCACTTTCCTTAAGCAGACACTTTAGAGTTGTGCTTCCCTTATCGAAGGGCTAAGTTTTTTTTTCATTTTATACAATAATAAACAAGTATATAACCAGGATAATCTCCACACATCCAAAAAGTACGGTACATGATAAAAACTCGAACAAATTTGCACGCCTCTCCGGGTTCGAGCAAACTAAGTTTGACTTTATATTTTTGTTATCAATTACAGCAAAAATAGCAAAGTCTCTTCCACTACGATTACAAAGAGGAAATACCTCGACAAAACATCGACAGCAAAATTTACGTTTTAATGTTAAAAATGACAGCGTGCATAATATTACTTTCGTACATCTGGATAAGTATTTTAAAGCAAATCATGCTCACTCAGTTTGAAGTAGTGTGATTCTTAAAATATGATATCCAATTTTGAGGTTAACTTGACTTTGATCAGCTTAACTCTTCCGCACTAAGGAGAGTCCTATAAGTCACGTGATAAAGAAAAAAGGTCGATCATCTATAGTTAAAGACTTAATTTGTATTGAAATATCATTGTCATAGAATTTTCTACGTCTCTATGGCAAAAGTTGGTACCTTTTAGAAATTTTTTATACGTAGAATACCTGCAGAGGACCCTACTAAATGTATATATAAATAGTGCCTACTACTTCATTTAGTTATGGCTGCAAACTATTTATATGCAATTTGTTTTGCTACTGCAGACCGATGGGATAGTTACTTAATATTTCGCCAAGCCAGTGTTATATCCTCGTAACTAACGAGTTTCATATACTATAGCTGTTTTATCGCAATGGCATAGTGTTTTCTTTTTTGTAATAGAAATAAATAAATAAATCGTTTGCTACATTACAGTTATTTATTATAAGGCAGTTTTTTCAAGTTGTTTTCGCTGCCGCAAAAAAATAAGATATACAAAAGACATCGAATTTTAGAGGCGGATTGTAAACTGTTAACCAATATTGATTCAAGATTAAAGGGCTTTTTTTCAGTGGAAATAATTTATTCAGTGGATGTACCGTTTGATTAAATGAGAGTAAATTTCATTTCATTAATCATCTTTGTTTATATTTTTCATTGTATTTATTAATTTATTTTATTTTATTGATTCCATTTTTTTCTACTTGGACGGTTCGTTACCACTGCCCCATTGGAGCCTCTGTGAAAAAAACTACATTGATAAATACAAGGTGCGAAATATAGCAGTCGAGTTTTTTATCTATATGAATCAACGAAGAATCTGTACTGCCATATATCAATACAGTTTTAAATGCTCATTGAAGTGTACTTAGTATAATGGGTTAGTAAGAACAAAGGAACCATGCGATAAAAAACAATTACAACTATTCCATTTAGATTTTTCCCTATAGCTTTTTTGTGACAAACACTCCTTTAAAAAAATAATAACATAATGACAGAGTTATCAAGGTATCTAATTGATTTGAAAGATATGTTTTTATCCTTTTTTTAAAAGAACGTATATTAGATGGTATTCTATTCAAAATCTGTGCGACATTGTAACAAAGGTGCCTTTATAATGAATACATGAAGAGACAATGTTTTAGTATTGATTTCAATGCACATTTTATCACGAAAGTCAAAGCTCTACATCAATCCTTTTCCAGTCTACGAGAGCTGCGACAGCAAAACTACTATAAAATGAAATATTGCACAAAAAACGGGGGTAAGAATAATATATCTTGAACTAAAATACAAATATACATTCAAAACCAACATAATACATTTTCATTTTTGTGCTAGGGATGAGCAGACTACATTTCATAATGATTTACAACATTATTGAATAATAAAAACCGCTAAAACGTATCGTAATTTAGCGCAAGAAACACACTGGCATGGTGAATACTGTCATTGCTTTGTGATTTCATCATTTCTCGAGAACTATGGCATTTTATGTTCGCTTTTCATAACAAGAGTGTATTTTTTTCTGAAAACAAGGTGTCGCACATTGTATTTGTCAATTATCAAAGGCGGGAATCCTTTTGAGCACTATTGCTGACTCTTGTTGGCTCTGTTCATTTTCTTCTGTCATATTACCATTCCCATGTATCACGTTTATGTATAATTGTCTCATTCGGACATTGTAACCGTGTCTTATTCCGCCAGAAAAAAATAATTATTTGCACAAAACTGCTTGTTTAAATCAGTAGATATTCATTTCATTTTCCACTTCACAGAATGCATGTTCTGGACTTGCTTCAAGGTTAAAAAATTTATAAACAACTGTATCGTGGCTGGAATACAATTCCTTTTGATTAGATTATATTTCTTTATGCGTAACAATGCGTATATAATGAATTACATTTGTCCTCAAATGAGCAAACCTTTTCATACCTGATAAACCGGAACTGTGGTTTAATTACAAGTTAATGCATTTTGGTCTACTTGTTATCCGTTTGCTATTTACAATAGCAATTAATAGAAAAAAACGAGGTTTAATAATTTAAATGCTACAGAAAGGAAAGGTCCATTTTGTAATATATATCATATTTTTAATTAGTATACCTTTGATTATGGTTTAGATGTACGAATATGTAAGTTTTCACCATCATGGTTTCGTTATTTCGACATTTCACAATCGTACTTTCAAATTTTCACCATCGTCATTTTCGTTAATTCGACTTTTCATCATCGTTCTTCGTGTTTAGAGTTACGTGTATCTCGATGGCACTCAAGGGACACCGTTATAAAGTCATGTTTTTGATAATCTTTACATGTTTATAAACTGTACATTTTCAGGAAGAAGATAAAATGAGTGAAGAAAAGGAAGAAGTGAAAAGGTTGCCAGCAAGCAGATTTAAAATGTTTGAGAAAACCGATGCAGTTATGGTTGCACCTGCGTAAGTTACAAATCTTATCTTCACCTGATTTTATCACACTAACAGAAAATTTAATGATAGTCACTTATGTGTTAAAGTAATGTTAAAAAGTAACATTTCTCACATCGTTAGCGAAATAACATAGTTACATGTATCCAGTTTATCGTAACACAATTCCAAACTCGCTGTTATCCGGGTGATATAATTTAAAATCACGTTAATATTGAAGTCTATAACTATGAAATAAAAAGAGAATATATGTATTCTGTCTATAGATTTCACGACCTCTAATTTAGGAATTCAGTGCTTTGGTTATGATATGCGTAAATGCAAAACTGTTCAATTTAATTCACCATTGCATCGCACATTTATCAAAACGAATTATTCTAAACTAATGCTGAATCATTTGGATTACATCAAATTGTTTATGAAGTCGGTGGATAATGATAAAATATTTATTTCCTTTAAAAAAACGATATAGACTTGGCATTTGTCAATGTAAATATCCTGAATCTATACATATGAGGTGACTTAAACGTTGGCAAAATAGAATGTAAGAATGACCTTAAGATTCATTTATAACAATAAGATTTGTGTTCACACATGCAAAGTGCTTTCATTCTAATTTTTTTCCAAAGGAACCGAGTAAAGAGCTTCATTTTTTATTTAAGTACAAAATAAGACTTGATTACAAATACGGTTGATCTATTCTTGTAGAGGAAGAATGTAAGGGACATAATAAATACGTCGACTAAAACACAATGAGCGTTTTATGTCCAGAATAAGTTGTAATGTTGTAATGTAACTTGCACTTTCCAGTACCGTCCATGAACAGGCTCAATCAAACCGAGCCTGCAACATTTTCAATTTTGCCGTGTTGGGCTTTCTTTAGGGATTCTTTATTTATCTATTTTATGATCACATCCGTGTTATTTGTGCCGTGTGGCGGCTGTAAAAAGTCGCCCCGTACATTTAATCAATGATGTTATATTTTCGATCCTTGAAGATCGTTCAGCACGACATTATTGTTGTGCTTGTGGTATTTTTAGTTTCAACTTTTCGACATTTTCCACTTGGGTGATTCCAATATTCCTACTTGAATAATGTTGAATCACCCT
The DNA here is from genome assembly GCF_026571515.1 of Ruditapes philippinarum. NCBI lineage: Eukaryota > Metazoa > Mollusca > Bivalvia > Venerida > Veneridae > Ruditapes > Ruditapes philippinarum. The sequence goes on from NW_026853905.1 coordinate 57,299, forward strand.
TAGGATATGTTGCCTGCTTTTTAAATTTGTCTTTTGACGTCTTATCTGTGATACGCAGGCTTCATAACCTCTGATCCCCTTTCAAAATTCCATTTTATTTAGTTCCGCCCATTGTTTTCTCGTTTAGGGCACACGCTTTTTATTACTTGGGGACCATACGCCGCTTTTCATGGAATGGCACGTAAGTGTCACATTGAAGGTTCCATGATAACCGCCGTATGAACACATCTGCGGATGTTTCTAAATTCAAAATTCTACCATTTCATGTTTAAATGTTGAATTCTGCTTAAGCCGGTGCTAGGGGGCGTGGACGGTAACTTGCACTTTCCAGTACCGTCCATGAACAGGCTCAATCAAACCGAGCCTGCAACATTTTCAATTTTGCCGTGTTGGGCTTTCTTTAGGGATTCTTTATTTATCTATTTTATGTAACTGTACCTTATTTCATATATGTTCGTCTTTACAAATATACTTTATGCAAATAATTTAAAAAACGGAAAGTAATATTAACATTGTTTGAATCTTGAAACCAATCTTTTCAAACAATAGATAAAAGTATTAAAATCGGATTTAAAAAACAAACAGAAAATGTTCTGTCTGTGCTTCACTCCATGTTTAGTTTAAACGCACTATTCAAGCCAAAATAATAATGAGTTATATTTCAGGAGTCCAAAAGTCAAACCTAAAAAAGACAATCAAATCAAAACAACGACTTTGTCACCAACGTGAGTATGAAGTTAACATGATATTATGCTTTTTGTCGCCGTCAAGTTGAGTTAAATAAGTAATATATTTCAAACTGATCAATAATTGAAAATTAAAAATGTCTATGATACAAAAAACTACCTAAATTATCAAAAGACCCTTTTATGGAATTAAGAGTTACCAATACAATATAAACGATGCTAATGATGCTAATAGAAATTTCCGTTGGTCCTGTGGACTATTGATTATTTTATCATAATTGAATATCGAAAATTGAACATGATTTTGGTAACTTGTCAATATACGTTCAATGCTATCTGTTCCTTGACTATTTGTGCCTAGATGGGTATAATGTCACTTTGAATGTGTGTTTTTTATCCCCCGCCGAAAATTTTCGGCGAAGGATATAGAAATAGTCTCCGTCCGTCCGTCCGTCCGACCTTCCGTTCTTCCGTCCGTCCGTCCGTCCTTCCGTCCGAAATTTTTGTCCGGAGCATATCTCTAAAAGTATTATCAACTTGAAACTTCATAGGTGGATAGACCTTATTGAGGAGGAGTGCAGTGCACAAGAATGATAACTCTACCTTGCATGATTTTTGAGTTATTGCCCTTTGTTATTTTTCAAAATTGATTTTTGTCCAGAGCATAACTCCAAAAGCCTATGAGATATTAACATGAAACTTCATAGGTGCATAGATCTCACTCAGGGGGTGTGCAGTGCACAAGAATGATAACTCTTCCTTTCATAATGTTTGAGTTATTGCCCTTTGTTATTTTTCATACCTAATTTTTCACCTGAGTGGAGCATAACTCAAAAAGTGTTTGAGATATCAACATGAAATGTCATAGAAGGATAGATCTTATTGAGGAGGAATGTTGTGCGCAAGAATGATAACTCTTCCCTATACAATTTTTGAGTTATTGCCCTTTGTTGTTTTTTTCATGCTATTTTGTCCAGAGCTTATCTCAAAAAGTATTTGAGGTATCAACTTGAAACTTCATAAGTGGATGGATCTCATTGAGGAGGAGTGCAGTGCTAAAGAATGATAACTCTGCCCTGCATTATTTTTGAGTTATTGCCCTTTGTTATTTTTCAACATTAATTTTTGTCCAGAGCATAACTCAAAAAGCCTTTGAGATATCAAAATGAAACTTCATAGCTGCATAGATCTCACTCAGGAGGTGTGCACTGCACAAGAATGATAACTGTACCTTTTATAATTTTTGAGTTATTGCCCTTTGTTATTTTTCATACTTAATTTTTCAATTCAATTTTTTTCTCAAAAAGTATTTGAGGTATCAACTTGAAACTTCATAGGTGGATAGATTTTACTGAGGAGGGATGCAGCACACAAGAATGATAACCTACCCTGCATTATTTTTCAGTTATTGCCCTTTGTTATTTTCAGCCATCAGTATTCACATAGGTTTCAAATCTGTAATCACTATAGCCATCAGTTTTCATTACCAAAAGACCTCTTAAAATGGAATTATTCTGCTCTACTACATATACATTCTTCCAATGAGCAAACACATTCGGCGGGGGATGGCCATGTTGACATGACTCTTGTTCTTACAATAACGACAAAGGAACTTTTGCATCACTATTTGTTTGCAAAACTAGGACAACATTCGTTTTACAAAACCTTATCCATTTTAAAAACAGTTAAACGAATAGCACAGTTGTATTCATTTCTTAAAAGTGGTATAGTGTTTATTATAATTAATTAAACAAGATCCTTTACATTTTTTGTTTGTTTTTGTTTGGTAATGTTTACAATCTTTATATAAAGGAAGACGAGTAGCTTGCAGGTATTAAAAGAAACTTCGTTGTAAGTATTTCATCTGTCAAGATCAGTTAATATAGTAACTTAGATATCATATCACTTATTTTAATTTTCCGTTAAAGATATATGTATTAGAAAATCTCATTTCATATAAAATATGCTAGAAAAAAAGTGTTCAGTTATAGGATTTATAATGGGAGCCTAAACTTCTTTCATGACTGCGGCATTTGTGAATTAAAAGTAAAGCAATTTGTTTAAACACGCTTTGAAAAAAAAATGCAACAATTTCAAATACCAAAAAAACTGTTTGAAATATTGCCAACATATACCTGCAGACATTTTCACAAAAAATCTTACGATTTATCTTAAGTTTTTCACTTACGATAATCGTAAGTTAAATCTTAAGTCATTTTCACAAAGCCACTCGTAAGTTAAGATTTTATCTTAAGATAAAAAATAAACTTACGATAAATCTTACGACAAAAACATCCCTAGCAACGTTCATTTGCATGCTCTATATTTGATTCCGGTTTTAAAATCAAGTAATCAAGAGCTTGAAATATCTATTGAACACAATCAAATTTCAATAAGAAAAAAAACATGATTCATACTGATATTATTTATATCTTGATTGAAGATAATTATATATATCTAAAAGATTTAGAAAGAAGGTCTACTGTGTTATTAATAAATAAAAATGTACCACTTGTACATTCTGGCAATGAAATCGAACTCACCAATTGTACAAATTATAAGTTTTTAATAATACTAGTCTACATTAAAGTTCACATTATTTTAAACTATTCATGAACCCTCTCCATCGTGACGTCATCAAGTCATGACGTCACAATGTATATGTTGAAAAAATAGTTAAACCTCAATTTGTGTTATTTAAAGCATAAACTGTTTTGCTTAATATTTAGTTGTCCTCCAACTTTTTGTTTGTTTTTTTATTCAGTTTAGGTAAGAGAATACATGATATTTTACCCTTAAGAGAGAAAATTACACTTACGAACGGGGAAGACCTATCGTAAAGTTACGACAGATTTTGCACTTAAGATTTTCTTAAGATTTTTTGTGAAAAGGAGATTTATCGTAAGATTTCTCTTACGACAAAAAATTGTCGTAAGATTTTTTGTGAAAATGTCTGCTGGTTATAAATTATTTTACTTTGTACAAGCAAATAGTTATGTTATTCTTTTTAAACATGCAATATTTATTTTATTCCAAACAGACCGGATAATCCAATTTTCCATGCTCCTATTGTATTAGTATCCACAGAAAATGGTAAAACAACTTGCAATGAAACAACATTATCCAGACTAAGAGAAATTGAGCAGCCGTTGAACATAGTTTCTGTTGTTGGCACGCTAAGAACTGGAAAATCTTTTCTATTGAACAAACTAGCAAGACACGGTGCAGGTACATTTATGACGTAAATTGCGATTAACACAATTATTTTGATTCTGTAAAATATTGGCATAAAATGATTATGTATTGATGTGAATTTTCATTGTTACAATGCAAGTTGTAAAGGACCATGAACAGTTTTGCTCAGAATTGCTCAGCAATCAGATATGAGTGAGTTGCTGTTAATGAAAGACGGTGGGGATTATCCATATAAAATGTAGCAAATTAATAAGCATTTAAATATAATGAAGATAACAATAACGTTTGAAAATGTTGGACACTTAACTGCAAATTACGAAACAAAAAGTCAAAACATTCTTTCAGTGAATAGAGAAGCATGCTTTGCGATCGGACATACCACAGATCCTGTAACAAAAGGGATATGGGTTATGTGTCGACCTCATCCAACCAAAGAAAATCAAGTTCTTGTCTTACTGGATACAGAGGGGATAGATGACCCAGACAAGGTAGTTAACATGTTTAATGAGAAAAATTATATAATAGTTAGTTCTACATCTTGATCAGAACGACTTTGATAAATCAATTAATAAAAGTTACATTATGTAACATAATTTTATAAAGCGTCGATTATATGTAATAATATAAGTTATTAACGACGGTGATAACTTCGGAAAAAACTTTAATTTAACTAAAATGTCTGAAACCAAAAAGGTTATGTAATAAGCTGAAGGATATAAAATTAAAAAATAAAACCTATCTTTTAGTAAATTAGATGTTTTTGTTATTCTTTTGCATTTATACAGATTGAAGTAGAAGACGACAAAAATGTGTTCATACTCGCCACGCTTTTGTCTAACACATTAGTATACAACACGAAAGGAAATTTGGATAGAACTACCATTGATAAATTCAATTATCCTTTCACCATAATATTGTCTTATAAAAGATATTGATACATTTAATGCTTAATATGAATATTTTTGTAATAATCACACTTACTATAATAACAATAATAAAACTGCAATTGGTCAATTTGAGTATATTTTCATAGAGAAATAATGTATGCTTTTGAATACTTATTGACACATTTTATTGGTAAGCTGACCTTTAAATTCCATTCTTCTTTGTTACAATGCAATTACAAACTAAATTGTTCATATACATAAATTTGCAATGATTTATTGTGTCTGATTATTCTATCATTCCCTGCATAAAATCTATTTAATATATACAAGTTTGGTTTAAGTGAAGTTTTTACTTACAAATTTCCCAGCAGATTTCACTACTTGATGAACACTTTCGTTTACTTATGTTCATTTTCATTTGCCTTAACTGTGTACAGATTTTTGAACAAAATCAAGACATCAATTGAAGTAAATGGCTCCGAAGAAGACGATTCAATTCTTGATTTCTTTTTTCCAAATTTTGTACTAACCTTAAGAGACATTACTCTTGACATTGAATCTGAAGGTGGCGATGCATTTCTGGAGAAAAACTTGAATATGAAAAGAGATGCTACTGAAGAAGCACTGAAAGAGTACAACCTTCCAAGGATGCTTATAAGGCGATACTTCAAGAAAAGGAAATGCTTCTTGTTCAGAAAACCGGTAAAATATGCCCTACTTAAGGACCTGCTGAATGTAGATGAGTCACAATTCAAAAAAGAGTTCCTTCAAACGCTCGTAGGGTTCCGAAGTTACATATTTTCATGCCAACCAAAATCACTTAAGTCTGGAAAAGCAATGAATGGGAGAAGTAAGTAAAACTTGCGCGATTAGAAAACTTATTAATTAGGCTTTAAGGTGCTTAATAACACCGCCCCTTAAAATTTTTAACTTTTGCAGTTTGGGTTCCATATTTTCTCTGTCACATGAATACATGTTATGTCGTTGATATAGTTAAGTCAAATTTCATTGTTTATGTAATTTGTTTTGTTGTATCATTAAACCGAATGCTTATGAAGTTAAAACCAAATGTGTTTGAAGAATATTTTGTAGGATTGCTTTTGAAATACAAAATAAATATCATCGTCGGATACTTACGGTTGATTAACATATAACAAAACATGTAATCACCTGTGGCTAAAATAATTCTATATGCGTTGAGATAAAGCATCAGGTGTGTAAAATATCGACCAATAAAATGGTGTTAAACAAAATTTATATTCTTCAACAGCACGGGCAAACAACTATAAAAAACAAAATATCAACACCCGCAGTGAAAACCTGTTTCACGTACCTTGCCAATATAAAAGGCAAAAACTATAGCCAACTCAATTCTTCCACAAGCAGAAACCACTGTAGCGATATTGTTTCTAATATTAACGCTTCACCGAACATCGCATAGAACGAGCGTTTTGATTTGGTTTAAATCGCCTCATTGATTCGTGAGGCAACCAAAAAGCTGTCTTTGAAACACCTCTAATTGACTGGATATCGGAAAAATCTACGGCTCATGAATATTACTGGTTCAACCGTGGGTATCCGACGATAATTAGATATTGCATATCCTTAAACATTGCTCCTTATTATGAAACAAATATATACACTGTAACATAATGACTTAATATGTTTTTGTGGTAATTACCATTTTGTCATATCTTTCAGTGTTTTGCTCCCTTGTGCTAAAATATGTTCAGTCTATACGGGCTGGAGAATCCCCGTGTCTGACAAGTGCAATGGTGTCAATGGTAGCTTCAGAAAACACCTATGTAGTGGAAAAGGCCTCAGAAGAATATAGAGCCGAAATGAAGAAGCGTATAGGCTCTCATACACCGAGTGAAAAAGGTCTTTTAAACTACCATAAGGACAGCATGCGCGCAGCTCTTGAGGTGTTGAAAGCTGGACTCATCATTGACGACGAGCAAATATATGAAGAAAAGGCAATGGTAAATATAAAACATTGAATAAATCTAATTATACACACTCCTTTTTAGCGAATTTGGACTTTAAGTTTCTTCAATATATTTTTATCTGATCACACCAATAATTTCCATCATTTTGTTGTTCATTCGATCACCTTCTTGTTCATTCAAGACTTGCTTCAAAGAACAATTTGAAAACTTCAAAGAAATTGTGAAGAAGGATGTCGAAGCAAAATGCTGGCAAATACTTGGACGGCTTGATATGATGAAAATTCAAATGAAGATAAAGAATCGAAAGTATTGCACACCGACAGGCTACGATGAGTACATGAAAGATCTAGACACACTGATAAAACAATACAACATAGACGCTGGATACATGGGTTCTGTTGTAAGATAACGATTCTTATATAACATTTATAAAGTTATCATTCATGTATATAAATCTGATACTTGTAAAAAGGAAACTGTATTTTGAAAAGAGTTGCATGTTTATTTCTGTTACGATGTTGCCATTTGGTTTGACACATGAATTAAAGGGGACATTGCCAATGATTTTTTAAAGGATATTTTCGTCATATTTTATGACAAAACATATCTACTTTTGCCATTCATATACATCGAAAAATATCTTATAATAGGAAGTTTGGGTATCAAGCCATCAAAAAATATATTGAAAAATACAGTTTGGGTATCAAGCATTGAGCAGTTACCTCGACGTAGCCGAGTCGGCAGTTATTTGTATTACAGGTGGGGTAATAGACAGACACAACAAATGCAAATCTGAAACATCCAAGATATTTATTAAACAATATATAAACACAATATAACTATATAACACAACTATAATATGTAATGGTCAGATATGAAGTGCAATTAACAATTAAAAGATAAGGTTGAATGAGTGATACAGGTATGTAATAACTACATGTACAATTTCAGGTAAGTATTGTTAATATTCCAGGTAAGTTTTGTGAATATATCTCTCTGTTATCAGTCGATGACTTCTAAGCTAGTTACCTCTCTGGCGTGGGTTCGATCCCCGGGAGATGCTTTGGTAGTTTAGCGCGGAGGACGGTAGTCTAGTACTGATGTAACTCTCCAGGAACGATGGTTAGGAAACTACCCGCCTTTATGACTAAATTACTGTTGGGAAAGGCGTTAAATGAAACAAACAAACAAACAAACTCTCTGTTATCTATCAAAAACCTCTATATATTAACCAATAATGACATTCTGTAATAACTAATAATTTAAGTAATAACTTTCAGAGATTACTAACCTGAAACATCCAATATATTTATTAAACAATATATAAACACAATATAACTATATAACACAACTATAATATAATATGTAATGGTCAGATAAGAAGTGCAATGGAGCATTACACAACATACCTGAACATAGCATCTCAAGTTTACGGGTGACAGGTTAGTAACAATGACAGATAAGAATAATAGAAATATAGAGAGATATAACGGTATAGGATCAGGGGTCAAATAACATGTAACACATTTAAATACAGTTAAAATATTTTATTTGAAATGTATACAAAATATTAAGCAATGTATATTTATATAAATTTCTATCCTGCGAGATACTCCTCCAGGTTCGTTTAAAAGGCTCCTGACTTTTCTGTACGTCTCCTTTCAATTAAAAAAAGAACATATACATATTATAAACAAAGTTATATAACACATTTGCTAAATATAGGTAATTGATAGGAAAAGCATAAGTTGCACACGCTGGCTGGGCTACAACTCAAAATTACTGTGTACCTGAGGTAATTATATTTAAAGCAAAACAAATGATGAATTCAACATCAAACTTGAAGCTTGGTGATACAATGGATAAATATCCGTTAGCTCATATAGACACGAGACGTGGAACCATAGACAGAGTTTCATACAATTGTAACATGACAAGAAGGTATGTCAGGTAAGTATGTTGCATACTGAGTATATCGAGGTAAGTAAATTGAGCTAAAGATTAACATATTATGGAGGTAAGTAAATATGGTAAGTATGAGGTAATTAATACAGTTTACAATATCTATACTGCATAACCATAAGTCTAAACAGTTCAATGATACATATCGCACTTATGTACTCTAAGCACACATACAAATAAGTAAACACGCGTTGATTATAATTTTATTTACATAAACACAGCCAATATATATCTATATATATAACATCACATTTTCCACTCTCCTGATGTCATCCATTTTGGTTGTTGTCTCCCTCTTTGTGGTCTTGTAGGTTTTGTTGTTCTTGTTTGTCCAGGACCTCGTCTCATTGGAATAACGTATGGAATTGTGGCGGCCTCTTCTTCATGATCTGATTGAACGTCACTCTCGTCACTGTTTGCTTTAAGATCTGGAGAAGGTTCGTTTGTAGCATCCACTGTTTCATCATCCTTTAATTCATTCTGATTTGAGTCGTTTTCATTCAGTGCATCTGTTGTTGACATAAACGGGAGAAGAAGATTCCGATGTAGAGTCCTAGACTTTTTAAACTTCTGACCTTCCCATTTTACCTCATACACAGGTATGTCTTTAACAGGTTGTCGGATGATGATGTAAGGATGATGTTCCCATTTGTCCGGAAGCTTTTGTTTACTCCTTAAAGAAACGTTACGCACGAGGATACGATCTCCTGGGTAAAGTTGGACACTACGTGCTTTTTGATCATAGTGTACCTTGTTCGCCTGGGCTGTCTTGGAGGCAACGTTTCAGGTCTTTTCGTATGCGGTTCGGAGACGGTCGCAAAGTTTAACCACATACTCCGAGTGTATGCTAGATGACAAACTGTCAATGGGTAGCCCTAGAAAAGTATCAATTGCAAGTCTTGGATGCCTACCAAACATGAGGAAAGAAGGTGAGTAGCTAGTACTCTCATGTCGCGTAGCGTTATAGGCATGTACTAGACTTGGAACATGAGCCTTCCAGTCGGTCTTTTGATGCTCTTCTAAGGTACCAAGCAGCTAGAGTAATGTGTGGTTAAACCTCTCCACCATTCCGTTCCCAATCGCATGATAAGATGTTGTTCGAGTCTTCTTTATGCCAGCAAGACAACACAATTCCTTGATAAGGGCCGATTCAAAGTTCTGGCCTTGGTCGCTGTGAATTCTGGACGGAAATCGATAATGGACGATGAAGTTGTCGAACAGAATTCTGGCTGTTGTCTTGGCAGTTTGGTTTCGAGAAGGAAATGCCTGTGCATACCTACTGAAATGATCTGTGAGAGCAAGGATATTCTCGAATCCACCTCCCCCCCCCCTTCGATCGTTCCAGAGACAGGTAATAGATGCATACTATGTCCATGGGTGACATTGATTGTAAAGGGACCAATGCAGCAGTATTGGCAAGAGCCTTGCGACGAATACAACGACCACATCTCCTGACATTGTCAGCTATGAAGCTGTCCATTCCTGGCCAATAAAACCTCTATATATTAACAAATTTATTATTTATTATTATTTATTGAAAGTATAGTCCAAGAAATCCGTGCATAAAATAGGGTAAATTGTGCACCTCTTGTGAAAAGCATGAAACTTGGCATGGTGGCAGGAAATAGTATTTCAATTCATTTTAGCCTAGAATCCACTTTTTAAAAATCCAATATGGCCGCCAAAATCCAAGATGGCCGCCATATATAAAATTTTCAGAATATTTGTGTATTTCAGCAGTAGGCATACCTAGAATAGTATAAAAAAGCATCAGTTCATTATATTACAGTTTAATTTATATTCAGGCCTCTTATCCAGGTTGTGCAAATCCAAAATGGCTGCCAAAATCCAAGATGGTCGCCTTTTATTATTTTTTTCAAAATATTAAAGTTTTTCAGCTGTATTCTTTACAGGTCAGTATGCGATAGCACCACATTGTGTGTGTGTATTTGCGTTTATTTATACTCGCCACCGGTTGCCCATATGGGCGAGCCCTCCAGAAGAGTATTAGTCATTTTATTTTTCGGAGGATAGTGCAATTACAGATACAGAAAGATGCCCCAGTTCCAGAAGCTACTCCTGGTTCTTTAGCGTGCCAAGTGTTTAAGCACCCATACACAGGACCTCGATTTAAAGTCTCATCCGAAAGACTGATTAGTAATTTTAGTTGGCCAGCCCGGGAATCGAACCCACAATGTCGAGATTACAAGTCTCGCGCTCTAACCGATTGAGCTATGCGGGCTGGCATCAAGCACCACTTTATTATATTACACATTTATATATATTCAAGCCTCGGATCCAGGTTGTGCAAATCCAAGATGGCTGCCAAAATCCAAAATGGCCGCCATATTAAAATTTTCAGAATGTAATAGTTTTCAGCTGTTGTTGTCATTACAGATCAGTATAAATAAGACCAATTTAAAATTATGGTATTGCATATTTATTTATATTCAAGCCTTGGATCTTGGTTTTGCATATCCAACATGCTTGCCGAAATCCAAGATGGCCACCATGTTGAATTTTTCAGAATATATGGCTTACCGGCTGTAATCATTTTCAAATTAGTATAAAATAGCACAAAATACATTATTTTACATGTTAGCTTGTCCATCCTTCACAGGTCAAAGTCCATGTGGGATTTCAACTTATCTTTACAGGGGTAATTAGTACCATCCCAAGTTGTGGACATCACGGTCACATTCCGCTTCGATGCACAAAATGGCCGCCAGAGCTAAAAGCAGAAATATCTTGCCCGGCCTTCACTGGTCAAACTACTGATTGAATATCAACCAACTTTACAGGAGAGAGCAGAACTATCCCTAGTTGTGCACGAACATCACCAGAACATTTCGCTTCGCTGCAAATAATAGTCGCCAGAGTTATAAATAAAAAAATATTGTCCGGCTTTCACAGGTCAAGTTACTGGTGGGATTTCAATGAAACTTCACATGGGTGACGATGCATAGTTTATGGAGACATATGTTTTTGTGACAAAAATCCATTTAGTTATGAAACTGTTTTAAAGCATCCGATTCTTATTGAAACATGCTCATAATTACATTGCTCAGATTTATTTTTTTTAAAAGCATTTTTACTTGATTTACGAAAACCCAAAAGAAACAAAAGAATTTTTAAAACAAAAAATGGAAGTTAAACCATCTCATAATTTCATTATCTGCCCGTGAATAAAAATGTCTTTGCTAATTTTAGGTAATTTCAAGTTCAAACAACTTGCCATCAAACTAAACTGAGCCTTATTCTAATGATATAATATGTAGCTGACCTGCTACTGGGTCATTTTGCAAGTGTAAAAGGAATGGTATAGAAACTTTTGTATATTTTTATCAACAGCTATGTAATTTTCCCTAAAAAGAAAACACTTCATAATAGTAATTTCAGAGAATTCATGCCTATGTAATTTGTATTTTGAGTAAAAAGTTAAACGTAACGCAAGACTACTTTATGTTCAGAGTTAAAAGTGACCAGTTCTTAAAAAAAGTGTGGATACTAGGCTAGTAAATTGCTGAAGATGTAAGAAATAATTATATTTCAACAGTTGTACATCAGGTTACTTTTATACTAACTTAAGCAAGGTACTGTTTAAAGTGTTATCAACTAATACTAATCAGTATAAACAAGAAAACTTTAGTTAATTATCTATAATTAACACCTATTGATCTAGTACTGAATGTCTGTCAAGTTAAGGTCAATTGTTCATTGTTATTGTGATTCTAGAAGGAGTAAATAAAAAAAACTAAAAAAACCCTGAAAAAATGACAACCTCATGAATTAAGCTAAGTGTGGCATGATTTCACTAGTTCTTGTGTACAGTCTTTTTATGACAGTTGTGGAAACCAAACAGAAATTATTTAATTTTAAGTAAACAATTTATAATTTGTTAAATATTTTCCATTGTTTTTGAAATACAAAAAAAAAAAACAACAAACAACTGTGATTATAAATCAACTATTATACTGTAATATCAGAAAATACATATGCTTGTGTAAGGCTTAATCAGGCATTTCAACTGCTTTAAAATATAAAAGGGAGAAATTAACAAGAAATTTAAGAGCGTTGCCCCTGGAACATGTGGAATGCAGCCCCGAAATGCAGTAAGTAAGTAAGTTAAACTTAGTATCTCAAATCTTACAATTGGAATCTCATATCAAAATTATCAAATAGAAAGAGCTGCAAAAGTCTAATCTTGATCTCATATAAAATCACGAATTACTAATCTTAATAATGCTTTGGCTTAAGTTTGATTACAGAAAAACCCAAGATATTTTTCTTCAATATCATTCTGTTTTTCTTGTTTATTCACAAGACCTTGCCAAAATAATGACATAATAAGAGTCTGATTCCGTTATCTATGACACAAAATATGCTGCTTAATTTACTAATGAAAAAGAACTCACAGCTGCATTTAGACGATCACAAGGATGATGCCAAACTAAATTATAAAAAAACAATTGACAGAAGAAAACCCTTCTGTTCTCCGACACTTACTAGTATAAATCATTACTAAACATTTGGTTTCAAATAAGCTAAGGAATTGTGTGCACTAAAATATACAAAACAATAGAGGATTAATTCACACTTTTCATGCATTACCATCTACAGAAGCGCGAGGATGCATTCTGAGCCCACATTCTATGGGCTCAGGATTCAATTTCTGCAGATGTTGATGCACAAAATAATGTATTAGTCATTTTGTTTTGGTGATTCTACGATATATTGTTTTTCGCATAATGAAACTAGTTTTGTATTGATTTTAACTTTAATTTTTGTGTGTTATGTTTTGGTAAATAAGGCGGTAACTGGGGATCATTATTAAAATCAGCGGCTTTGCATGGTATCAGAATCATGTACATTGACAAGAGCTATTGGTAGGACATCATAAAGTGTTAGGACTGTTCTTGGTGTGCTTTATAGCTAAACAAGTTCCATAGATTTTATGAAGAAATTCTCTATATTTAAAAGGGACATAATTCTGTCAAAATCCATGAAAGAGTTATTGACATTTAACGGTGACCTTTTATTACGCTAAAAAATAAGTGTATTAGGGTTTAACATATTCCATCATGTATTTTTTACAAAACCAACTTGCATGAAAAACTTGTAAAGCTGACGCCTTTGGTGTACAATATCACTTGCTCCCTATTCTTTGAAATATCAAGCTAAACAATGTGCTCGCATGGTTTTATCCATAAATGCAAGTTTTCTTCTCTGTAAATGTATATCTGTGTATGCAGTTTTTATGCAGGAATGCCACTTTTTTGTTTGTTACATGTATGAAAAGTGTTGAAGATACAAATTACCTTTACTATAGAAATTTGTCAAAATAACATCATTTAATGGCAGCCATATTGGATTTTGAAACCATATTGAATTTTCTACCAATACTACTTAAGCTTTTTTCCAAGAAATTACTATTTTGACGTATAATGTCAATTTATATCATTTTCTAGTCATAAATAACTTCATTTTGACATGCCCTGTGTACATTTTACATTTTGGCGGCCATCTTGGATTTTGGCGGCCATCTTGGATTTTTAAAAAGTGGATCCCAGGCTGAAATAACTTAAAATACCATTCCTTGACACCATGCCAAGTTTCATGCTTTTCACAGAAGGTGCACATTTTTTTCACAAATTTCTTGGACTAGTATTTCTATTTGATTACAGGCTTTGTTAGCTTTGCAAGAATTTCTCGCTAAGAAGACATCAGAAGAGGAAGCAGTGTTTTGTATGGTTCAAGAAGCACTTGGTGGCAAAGGTATTAGTTTCCTAGTAGTAATATACAATCGTTTAATCATCATTAAAATACAAGTATTATCCAATTTGGTTAACTGAAAATGGCTCTGATTGAAATCATATCTTACAATATATTTCCATGAAAGAAAATAAAACAAACTCTTTAAATATTTATATCATTCAGAAGGACCGGAAAGAAAAAATATGAAACGCCTGAGCGTGTTCAGAGAAAAAGATGCAGACATTATGAAAGAAGAGGAAGAGGTTGAAGAAGCAATCCGAGCAGATATTGAAATGCTGCAAAGGAATAGTCTTGCGAATATCGGAGATCAATATCTTGACATGCTTACATCAAAAATAGAAGAAATAGATAGAGTAAAGAACGAGCTTACTTGTGATGATTCATATTATAAAAAATTATGTAAAGAAACCGACCACTGGAAAAATGTATATGAGAACGCGACATTCAGATTGTCCCACTATAAGAGGCAGCTAAAACCCGTTGCTGGACAACAGAGTACGGATATGCAAGCCACTGTTTATGAAGAGTCTATGAATGATGTGATAGGCCCTCTTTGGAAAAAAGCTGTCGAGAGAAGTGATTCAAAATTTTATGTTGACCTGTCACTTGGAGAAGCAAAAGGTGAACGAATACCGCCAGATGGAAATGAAGCATTTCGAACATATAGCGACACACCTCGCAATATCGTTCCGAAAATAAGAGATAAATGTAACATTTCTTAAGACGAAAATTGTGTTGCTTTAGTTTTAGAATTATTATTGACTATAGACGAAAATGACATTCAATGTCAAATAACGCACTGTAAATAATAATACATTGTACATTTTTTATTTTATATAGATTCAAACCTATCAGTTGATTTGGTTCAGATGCTTCACGACATGAAATTCTCTTCTTTATTTTATCTAGCCAAATGAAGCTTACGTAGATAAATGCTATAGTTTTGTAATATAATTTTAGTTGATTTATATTTTAGTGTCACTTATTTGGAAAATCTATATCTTTATTTACTTGACATAATTTATAAGTTTCTTGGGATTAGCATTTTTAGCGAGGCCTGTTAAAGAACGACAAATTTCGTTATTTCTTTTGAAACTAAGGGCTCTGTGACATGAATAATCTGTACATTTTCGTTGATATATATTTTTTTGGTATATTTTAAGGCAGAAACTATTTGCTGATTGTAGTTATAAAAATTAAAATTGTTGTAAGATAAAAGGCGAGCGACATGCATTACCTTTCATTGCACAGTCAGGTTTCTTTGTTGTACATAGACATGTTGGAATTGTTCGCTAAAATTGTATCGCTAATAGATTACTGTAATTAAGCCATTTTAATTAAATTTCAATAATTTTGTTGTTGGTCTTATTGGGTCAGTTAAGAAAAGTAAAAACTAACACTACCTTGGTTTCGATTTGCACACTTCTCACACAGTTTCATCATGAAATACCATGTTGAAAGTTGATTTAGACTTCCTTTCATTTTTGACAAATTCTATTGATTTATGACAATTCTCGACAAGGTTATTGATATAGTTATCCACTGTTCTTGCCCGGTGATCTTAAACAATATAAGTATAGCGGAAAATATCCCATGCACAAAAAAGTAGGAAAAATAAGTAAATTGTTTTTAAGTATGAAATGGCTGGAGAAAGAATACTTATTAACATTTTGTTTGCAATTACAGTAATATACTAACGCAATTACTACATCAGGTTGTGTGTACCTTTATGTTTCCATGCTTAAAAACGAACTTAAAAGCCGATACGCTGCTAAATGGCTAGACAAGAATCAATGTTGCTTTTAAGAATAGTCGCCACAATGTGAAACAATTTACTATTACAACTGAGTTATAGATCACAAAAAACTACAAATACAACTGAAATTATGCATTTAGTATATTTGTGCATTACTTTTCATTTTGAAACAGAAGGGATGATAAGCTGTGGAGATATTTCATGAAAACATAATCAAAATTGGACAAAGCAGAACCAATAGTTATTCTACCCATTTAAAATAAACACATTCTCCAAAAGTACCGCACTCTTAGGATCGAAGCTCGGGCTGTAAAATTTACTTATATAAGTAAGTAGATGCCCCAAATGCAAAATTTGTTTTTTTAATATATTCCATCAGACATTTTTTTTTTCAACAAGTGACATCAAGTTTTACGAAATTCTTCATATGACAATTTCGCGTTATACATGAATGTTGCTAAACTGTTTGCATGCCTAATGGCCTGATCTACCCAATTGTTTTGTTTGTTTTTTTTTTTTTTTTTTGTTTTTTTTTTTTTTTTTTGTTGTTTTTTTTTTTTTACCTTTATGTTTCCATGCTTAAAAACGAACTTAAAAAAGCCGATACGCTGCTAAATGGCTAGACAAGAATCAATGTTGCTTTTAAGAATAGTCGCCACAATGTGAAACAATTTACTATTACAACTGAGTTATAGATCACAAAAAACTACAAATACAACTGAAATTATGCATTTAGTATATTTGTGCATTACTTTTCATTTTGAAACAGAAGGGATGATAAGCTGTGGAGATATTTCATGAAAACATAATCAAAATTGGACAAAGCAGAACCAATAGTTATTCTACCCATTTAAAATAAACACATTCTCCAAAAGTACCGCACTCTAAGGATCGAAGCTCGGGCTGTAAAATTTACTTATATAAGTAAGTAGATGCCCCAAATGCAATTTGTTTTTTAATATATTCCATCAGACATTTTTTTTCAACAAGTGACATCAAGTTTTACGAAATTCTTCATATGACAATTTTCGCGTTATACATGAATGTTGCTAAAATCTGTTTGCAGGCCTAATGGCCTAATCTACCCAATTGTTTTGTTTGTTTTTTTTTTGTTTTCTTTTTGTTGTTTTTTTTTTTTTTTTTTTTTTTTTTTTTTTTTCGTTTTGGTTATAAGCCGATTTTAACTTTGGAACCATATACAAGAGCACGAACGTGTCACATTGAGGGTGGTCGGTATATTTTAATTACCACTACCGCGCATGAACAGGTTTAATTAAACCAAAGCTGACCATTTCAAATTTTGTAGTTTTGCCCTTTTTAGGATATCCGTTCTTCCTTTTGAAGACAACCGTTCTTTAATTTTAAAAAGTGGGCAATATAGTTTATCATATCTTTTTAACAAACAAATTTTTAATAATGAATGCCTACTCTACAATCAGGCCTTGTGGCATACATCGTTTTGTAATTTTATTTAGAAAACAAAGTTTTAAAATGAAAACAACGGCACAAAATGTATTTTGCACCTAACTGAAATTTGATATTTTTTAATGAATCTCTACCGTAGCTAAATAAATAGTTCAATTAATATCAGAAATCTTTCCAATGTAAATTTTAAGTAAATTTGTATTGAACTACACCAATCTCAGTCTCATTAACACTTGTCAATATTCATATATTGTCTTCAGTTCATGCCGAAATCACTGATCATCAGTGAATTCCATAAATGTTTCGTTTCGTATTTTGCCCAAAAATATGCACCAGTGCTACATTTTATTTATTCATTTGAGTCCAAAATGTCACCTAAAGTTATTTTGCCGTAGGTGTGTTTCTGATATTGACAAGAGTACTAACATAAAACGTTTTGTCTTTTGATTTTGACTCGTATTCAAGCTAAGCACTGTCCCAACATGCTCCTTTAAATGAAACAATGTAAATAAAATGAATTACTGTCAAGCGATAACAAGATGAAATAAGTAAAACACAGAATACATAAAGGAAGTTGACCCTATGGCGATGACAAAAGTACTTAATGTCTAAAGAAAGACAGAGCAGCAAAGAATTAATTACAAGGACGCGACGAAGCAAGGCGGGAGATGAAAATTAAGACAATTCAGTGCCGATGGGTTGTTTTAAGAACTGTCCGTCATTTAGTCTCCAACTTGATCCGTCAAATGTAATTAAAAGTGAAAAACGTGGTGTCCAACTTGATATCTGTTCCATTGAGTACTTTCATTTTATAAAGGAAAATCAAATTTGTTCACCAAAATTTGACTTAGAAACTAAAATGTTTACATTTGAACAATTTGACCTACAAAGAGTGACAGCCAGTTTATAATAACAGAAAATGGTTTTCAATAAAAGCCTAAAGTGCAAGTAACATTATAAATTTATCTATTTGAGGCTAAGCAAAATGCATAGAAAGTGTGATTTGTGTTTATAGCTCTCGTTAGTAGTGTAAGATATGTTGATATTCTAACAGTTAATTATGAAATGTAGACCGCACAGTGTGAATGCAATCGACAGTGCAAATTTACATAAACATTTGTATGTGGATATGATTATAGATAGAGGTATTAATAGATTTGGCTTTTTGTGAATCCGATGTTGAAGGAAATTTTAAATTCGCATTTTTTTTTGGGGGGGGGGGGGTGCTGTTTGAAGACGGGGGGATTTTTTTTTTCAGAAAAAAAAAGAAAAACAATGTTCAGTTAAACAGAATGTTTCCTTTGGTTTAAATATATATCTGAAGGAGATCGTTTGGAGAGTATGTAAATCTTCTTCAAATTGTGAGGAAGCACAGTATATGAAAATAAAACTGATTAAATATATCGCTAGTGAAAATTCATACAATCGTTATGATAATTTTGTACTTTAAGATATATTTTACAAAGAGGAACACATTAGATTTTCATTTATATACCAAAATAGCCAGTCATTCATGATTGAATTCTTAAATGAATGATACTACAAGTTGAGCGCTTTTGTCCCCTCTTTCTCCCTAGCAAGCTTTAACAGACTAAAGCACATTCTTTCAGAAATAATAAGGATTCAAAAAGAGACTGGATTTTTACAAATACAATCGCCGAAGTAAAGATTGGCTTATTTCGGTTTTGCTTGTATTTTTTCCAGATTTTTATACTTCACAGCACTTCTTCAGTATCCCTCATGTACAGACTCTGCAATTCTTATGTAATTTTGTTGTAATTAATGCTTCTGAGGGATCACTTTGTTTCCAGATTTTTATACTTCATAACACCAGGTGTCAAGTGCCGTGTGGCAGCTGTAAAAAGTTGCCTGTACTTCACTTCAGTGTTGTTATATTTTTCTGATCCTTCGGGATCATTGATGCCAGCACTAACTGAACAGCTTGCATTTTCATAAATTAGGCAAGACCTCTAAGTCCGTTGGCAGGTCTGCGCTTTACAGCACATTGTTACTAAAAATTAATTAAACGTTCCTACATTTGGAACTAAAACTTGGACATTAGGTCAATCAGAATTGAAATTTTGCTTACAAAAACTTTTCCCGCGTTTTCTTTTTGTTTGGCAATGACTGGTCTATCTAGGTCTTTACGTTACCACTGCTTATTATTTGCACGTCTATGGGGCTTAAAGGTTTTAAACGTCTTGAACTGACCCCGAATATATACAAGCACTATTAGCAAGTTCTACTCTGTGAGTCTGGCATATTTGTGACTTAGATTTTCAACAGCAACAACATTAGCTTTGGTAGCAGCAGTACTGTACTGACCGGGGCGAGGAGCAGTCATTTTTACAATTTTAGGATTTTAAGTTTGTTCGGCCTAAGAAGTTACCCTTTAGACAACACAGAGGCCCAATGTTTCGGACACAATTGTCATAATTATTATATTTGTAAAGTTGATATGCTCAGGCTAACACTTTTTAATAAAGACGTCCGTGGCCGAGTGGTTATGGTCGCTGACTGCAAATCACATGCTTCCCACCGTCACCGCTAAAGGTTTTAGCCGCGCAAGCGTCTTCGGATTCTTTCATGCGAAAAAGCTATCCAGCTAGCCTACGGTAAGATCTTCCTCCACCAGTAAAGCTAGAAAGTCGCCATGTGACCAATATTGCGTTTGTGTGACATAAAACCGAAACAAAATCAGAAACCCTTATTTCAATGCTTGTCGCAGTTTTCCCCTGTGCCTTTTGACTTTATGGGCCTAATATTTAATCATTTATTTGTTTTCTTTTAGTTCCTAATCAGTTACTAATTATTTGCCTGCCCGTGCTCTACCTTATGCCCTGTCCTGTTTTTCTTTGGGGTCCTCCTGGGCTCCTTGCCGATGACTCTTGTTGCTGGGTCGGGTGGGGGCTGCGTTCATTGAACGCCGCCTTTCCTTGTCGATCTTGTTGATCATAATTCATTGTACTTGCAGTACAACAGCTGATACAAATGACAATGCATATTTGAATTTTCAATAACTGCCGAAATAGTGCAAAAACATTTTACAAAATTCCGTGCCATTATTCATAACTCCGTCTGCATGAAATAGCCTCAATGTCCAACCACATCGTATGGGGGCGCATCAGTGACACAATTAAATAAACGCCCATCACACATAAATGAATCTCACAAATCATGACAGCGCTGTGGAATTCGACGGTTTTATTTAAAATGTTTCCTGATCGTACGATTTCAGACCAGAAAAATACTGCCATTTCTTGATTCATTTATTGATCCTGCATTATGAAATACGTTGTTGAATTACCATAGAAACAGTCAAAGACCTCTTTTAATTTCCAAACCAGACAAATTCATTTTCTATGTTTTCTGGAGAGGAAATGATAGTTGAACTTCATGCAGTTTACGGGGTTCAATGATAAATTGTTTCTGTATTATTTGGTTTCGAATGATGTAAACAAGAATAACTTAAATAACATCATTTTACCATAACTCCATTGAAACTGAATTAAGAAGTTATTAAAAGTTAAGTTTGTAAGTAAGTTAGTAATTGTTTTAAAATATAAAAATTATATTTGTACAATGTATAGCACCCTGCCAAATGGACCTGTTGGCCGATAAAATGCCATGCACATGATTTATTAAGTGTGTAATAAACACTCCGGATTTGAAATTCTGCAAACTGTTTGCAAGGGACTGTCATGAGTTCAACAAATGGATTAAAATATTCATATTTACAATTGTAGTCAAAATAGTAATTTACATATTGTTATCCGATATTTTTGTCTGTAAATATTCAAAAACAAAAAACTAGTATGTTTCTAAAACTAGACACGACAGCTACACTTTTTACGAACAGCCATTATATGGGGTATAGTTGAAATTAACATTATTTACTCAATTAACGTATTGATTCTTCATGAATCTTAAACGTATGAAACGATTTGATGTTGAAATCGAATTCTGTTCTTTGTCATACAGTTTCATTTTGGTCATCATGAAGCATGTTACAAAAGCCATAAAATCTATTTGATTTAAATTTCATGTAGAGTTTTTTCCCATGGGCGTAACCCGTTTCCTTATATGACTTTTAATTAGCATTTCTTCGTAAACGACAACACGAGATACTGTTTGGACTAAATTTATTTTTTTTTTTAATCTTTTAATCATAAAAATATGTTACGATTGTCTCTTGAAATAACGGTGAGAAGAATTAAAAGTAAAACCTATCTAAAATAACCCATTAAGGGTCTCCATATTCGGGCCTGCGCAGAACAGATTATTCCCCCCCCCCACAACCAGGTCATGAAATACATAGTAAACAAAAGGGCATGTTTGTAGATAAAGAACTGAATCAACAATAACAATATTTATCTGAGAGTGGTTTTGTTGTTATCTACTTTGAAATAGAATTCAGACAATCAAAGCAAAAAATAAAAAAACTATTTGGCAGGAATAGCTTTTGTCCGGTAAACTGATTGTCCGGTAATATTTAGGACCCCAGAACATAGACAAAAGATGAAAACAAACTTTTTTAAACAAGTTTGAAGGTTTTTTAAGTAATGGCGTTTGTTATACACGTGTGATCTAGGAATCAAGAAGTCAGTTTTGAGATAAACAATTTGGATAAAAAAATATATTTGCTTTGTTTCTTGTTTCTAAAAAATCATTTGAAATATTTGCTAATTATATACTCTTATTTATGTCTATAAAATATCTGTAAACTACTCTACATAGTTGTATTTGCATAAAATTACCGAAAGGTGATTGAAGGTTATACATTATCAAACTTAATAACAAATATGAACAATACAAATGAAATAGTACTAACTGTATAGATAGTTATAGATGCTGTGATTATAGTTATGTATAAGTGAACATACTGCGATGCGACTTGTAATATGCTATAAATGGAAACTTAAGCAAGATCAGTTATGGGCAAATTCAGCGTCTGTTTTATTGACCGTCAGTTCACAACTAAATCATCTAGTTACATGCTACAAAAACTGAGTTTCCATAACAATTGTGTAGAAGGTAATATGTCCAAGAAAATGAGTCCTCCAAAAGCATTGTGACGAATTTGTCAATTATATGAACACATCAGCATATATAACGAAATAATGAAATGATACACACTAACGCCAAATAATTTTCTATTATTATGCGAATTTAAAGTCCTAACAAACAGCTTAAATCTATAAGGAAGTAGTGTCCATGAACAGGCTCAATCAAACTGAGCCTGCAACATTTTTAACTTTGGTGGGTTTTTTACCTTTTCCTACAGGTAATTAAACTGATTTACCACCAGTTAGGAATGCCTAGCAAGGACAAAGACGTACACTAGACCAAACCATTGTCTACACGTTCTCATTAATTCTGATATTTATCACTCTTTGTGAGCACAGTCATGATTCTTTATAATACGTATTTATATCGTCTTTGAAATGTACATCAGAGGACATTTTACTGTACTTGATGCTTTTCATGGCTTGCTTTTTTATTAGGTTATTGTTAACACATCAATCATAATAACACGCAAAAAGCTATCAAAGATTCGATATTGAAAAGATACGTTTACAATGCTTTATGATATTGGAAAAATACATTAAAAACAAACAATAGGTGTTACAGTGTCTGTTTCAGAATTTCAGAACATTTCTTCATCGAGGGTTTGGTCTTAGATCTTTTATTTCTGTATATTTTAATACTTTTTCTCATAGCAATAAACAAACACAGGCTACAGATAATATTACTGATATTAAGATATTTAAATCAATGTTTATAAACGCAACCGGAAGCAGTTATGTTGCATGCATAATCTGTGTATTTATATCGTCCAAACATATCATTTGGAACACTACTAGTGAAGAGTTTATGGTGTGGTTATTGCTTTTGTTTTCAATTCATTGTAAGATTTATGTGGTTAAGCTATTTATTTATTCAGTACCCAGTTGAATTGTTCCTTTATGAGATAAATAAATAACGATCCTATGTTTTTTACAATAAGAAAAAATAAATCAGTGAAAATCAATATGTACAAGCATCAAAAAACAAGAATAAAGATCAACGAGGCACATTTTCTAATGAGGTTTCTTTGATTATTGAATTACTATCGCGATTATATTTCTGAGCATTTGAACTAGGGTGATGCAAAATTATACAGTAACGCACTAAAGACTGATAACTATTTCCTAATCAACACATTTCCCTCTTCAAGTACTTATCAGCAAGTATTCAATAAGACTCTCCAATTTGCGTTTCGTTAATGTGTTTGCTAAATGTCAAATTTCTTTGCTAACTGTTTATTAATTTGGAATTAATAAAACTAAAGATTATGTCAAAACATGTTTATATATGCCCCATTAATACCAATTTCCGCATCTACGTGAAAAATTAATTGAAATATTATTTGTAACATAACCGTCAAACACAACGGAATATTCGTTTGAGTTTGCAGCTTTTCTGCTGTAACTGAAGCGATTAAATAAACTATGCTTTATATATCCATATCATATCTTAATAATTATGATTTTTTTCTGTGCCGATTTGGCGAATGAAATGAATTTTACGGAGAAAGTCTAAAACTACATTTTCATCGTTTAAGTTTATATCAGATCTGAATGAAGCGAAATGCTGTTACAGGTGCAATTTTGAGACCACACAAAACGTACGTTACAAACGTATTGTTACTTGTTTATCTATTCATTGATCCAGACACTTGCATAACAACCGTTTATTAAAATTTCTTCCGACAGCTTTGCCACTGTTTCAAATAAAAGGAGTAATTGCTTTTTTTTCAGAAATCAATATGAATAATTCCAACGGCCCCTGCCTTTTAATCAAATACAATTTAAGATAAAGGCACATTATGCGTAAGAATTCAATATTTTTTTATTCTCTAGAAAAATGTCAAACATGTTTAATAGTATTTAAATTATGGATTAAGAGCATGTTAGATGTTGAACAATTGAGGAAAGTAGCACTGAACGTGCATTTATTGTCAGAAAGGTAGACAAATGTAAACTAAGTAGTATTTTGACTTCCATATAAAATACTAGTTCGCTATAATTATACTGATATTTGCTAAAAATAGTCCATGTATATGAGTATTACTTTTACTTTTAAAACTGTAACATGATAGCAAAAATTAACCAATTTTGAAAAATAAAATTAGTAGCATTTCTAAGGCATTATGAGCCTTTCATGCAAACATGGATTTGTCAAATACAATTCTATACGAACTGATTCTTTAAAGGTAAGTTTTCAAAAGTTTAACTTCAATCATGATAAAATAATCATGTGAACCAACCTGTACTAGTTAAAATTTTCTTTCTTTACCTAGTCACCATTGGCTTTGTAAATATAAAATAAGCGAGTAACTGTGTTTGAAATGTTATCAATTGATAAATCTAGGAACTATTCATAAATAAGTTATTTGAAAAATAAATTGACATATCTGATCTATTTTTATCTTTATTAACTTTACATATTGACGAAATTTTTTTGTAATATAATCAGTACATTTAACTATACAAGCTTACATTATCTGTAAGAAGCTTGACTCATTCAGTATATTCCATGCTATAAGTAAGAGACATTGATCTACATTTATGTATCGCGCGTTCTGTTTGGTAATTTTAAAGACAAAGTATTAAAGTAATTAAGTTAATTTCTATTTTACTTTACTCTCCATCAATTTTTTTTGTTAAATCTCCTATTGTCATGTATGATTTTCCATTGAGACACGGAGTCATCAATTTCGTGGTGGTACCATCAATTAAAACATTGTATTAAAATCACTGATTCCAATATTCATTCATCAATTATAAATGAGTGAAAGTTTACAATAAAGGCCACTATACAATACACGTGATAGTAAAAATAATTAAATAATTGAGATAACACATATTATTTTGAAGCTCGTGTACAATTTAAGAATAATTTTGAATTTTATTATTTTTGCATTTACTTAAAAGTATGGGAGGGGGCGTTATCGTGAAGAATGAGGACATTTTTCTGTGCTAACCTGGGACGCATATGCCTCAGCTTTTCTCTGAGATTTTTCAGAATTACTTCGGAACAGTACTTGGCGGTGACAGTTTGACCTTTGGTGTGAAATGAGTAAGTATCATTCCTCGTGAATCCCAAAAGGCAACAAGCATGACTTTGCCAGCCGAAGGAGACAGCTTAAACTTTTAAGGAGGTTGGGAACCAGCTCGTTCCCACTGCTTTGACTGAGCTTTTGTCTCAGGTTCGGAATAATGAACCCAAATCTCATCTCCAGTGATAATGCGGCTCAAAAAATTATTTCCTTCACGATTAAAACGACTTAAATGTTCTTTTGCATTGGTTACTCTGGTTGCCTTTTGATCTGCGGACAACTGTCTAGGCACCCACCTGGCACTTACCTCGCTCATGCCTAGGTGTTCGTGTAAAATCCTGTGTGCCGATGCCTTACCGATGCTAAACTTGTTGGCTACCTCCTCCAAAGTTACCCGACAATTTTTGTTGACAAAAGCTTTAACATTTGCTACCATTGTTGGGGTCACGGCCTCAGCTGGCCGCCCAGTCCTAGGCCTGTCACAAACACTTGTTTTGCCTTCACGAAACTGAGAAACCCAGTTGAAGTAGGTTGAACGTGAAACACATTTATCAGAAAATCTTTTTTTAAGCCTCTGAATGATGTGGCAGGGCTTTTCACCTTCTGCAACCAGACACTTTATTCTCTAACAAAGAGTCCATGATAGACGAAACACCTATCATATATCAGAGGGCAAAATACTGTGTATACACAACTATCATTGAAAATAAACTGACCACGTAATTTGCGAATAAATGTAGTTTTCACCAATATATAATGTGTGTATATAGCTGCACGTGGAAAGAGAGGAGCATGAAAAGTCCGGATATTTTCTGACCGTCCCTCGTATAATTTGTTTATTATTTACTGAGTTTAATCGTCTCAAAGCCGTGAATTTACAGCCTCATCATTTGTTTATTTCCATGGTTTTATCAACATTCAAATTATTACACATTTGACTGCCTTGAATTAATCATCATCACACATAGACATGTTTTAAACTAATGACTTCTTTATAGAAAGGTCATCAATCAAAGTCTTACTCTAATACTACTTAAGAAAAGATTTTTCGGAAGAGATATGTTTTAACGATCCAGACAATCTATCGTGTCTCATAATAAAGTGGTTGGTATTGCAAAGGAATGCAGCTTCTTTCAGTTCATTTGAACCTGCAATATTATATGAATACCAATAAGAATTGCTTTGATATCACATCTAGCTACAAAGTGTTTGCAGTAAGAATTGACAGTAACAAATTCAGATTCAGCAGTTGATTCAAACAAATAATGTACAAAACATTGGTGTTAACGCTTTGTATGGATTGTTCTTACCGCATAAGAATGAAAGCAACGTTTAAATGTTAAATTCCATGAGTCAATTCGTTTAGGTTATTAGATGCATTAAAAAGTGCAACAACACGTTGACTATTACTGACTTATAAAGCGTTTAATAAACGCTTCAAGATTCATAAAAACAATTAGAGCCTGGCATGACAACAAATCTCTTTAATTTTATATTTATTAAAGATAAAATCTGAAAATGCCATTTTTAGCGCATAAGCATTAAACAGAAACCTTTGTCTTTATAAAATCCTTTGCCATGCGGGCTAAGAATTTATATGCAGATGTAAATACGAGAGTAAGGTACATGCCATCATTATTCAAGTATTTGACGTAATAAAAAAGGGAAAGTTAGATAATGGAATCTTAAGATAATTCTTCATGTCAACTACTTTGCATGATGAAATATATATTATCTCTCAACCTCCTTATTCTTATCTTTAAAACTAAGATAGCTGTTTAATTTTTGTGACAATTTACATGTAATGTATGTTGAAATTACAAAAAAGGAATATTTATACATGTAAATTGGGTGTTCATATATATGTTTTGTGAATGTGCAATTTTAAGAAATTTTATAGTTGAAAAAGGTTCATATTTTGATACAAATAAAGATTCATTTCCTACGGTCTTTGAAGTTGATCGTTGAATGTATAGAAAATAAATAAACTACTTTTGGATATATTATGCAAGTTTAAACAAAATTTGAGTAACACTTTTGGTCTTCTATGTCTTCCTGGAATCGTATTTTTGTGGCTGGTATAAACATGCCTCTATGTTAAGGCCCTGACACACTAGACTGCGCTTTTACTGCGTTTGCACGGCGTTGTTACATTCAACGAAGCGCCACGAGATGGCAAGTAAAATCTGATATTTTTGATGACATGGATACCTCATGGCGTCGAAACGGCGTCCTCGTGGCTATCATGGCGTTGCTACGGAGCTCCCACGTTATAATTCGTTCTTATGGCGTTTTAATTGGAGATTGTCTGCGTTCGGATTGCGCTTCTACTGCGTTCTTTGCGCTACCACTGCGCTTACACGGTGTTGTCGCGGCGCTAACACTGCGCTGAAATCGTGCTTCCAGCAATTACTCATTTTGAATAGTCGTGTACCTGCTGCAACTGCATGCAGACAAAGTAATATTTCCGCTTGCTGCCGTTCATCAGCCATGGTTTAAAGGACATTTACTTGCCAACACTTTTTATATATAGAGTGGAAACCCTCTTTTTAAGACCACCAAAGGGACTGGACTAAAGATATCCTAATTTCGGGTGGTCTTAATTATGGCCATTATTAACAAGGCATATATATTTCATGACCAGTCTATTTGAATTTTATGTATAAACATGTTTAAACAATTATATAATAACTTTCAAATATTACTAAAACTGATGTTATAATATTTAATCCTAATTATAACGTAAGTCTGAAGATATTAAAGATTAAATTTTCATAGGTCTCGTCAATTATCAGTTTTTAATTTTATTTACACAATTCACGTATTAATTACGTAATAAATTTTTCACGAAATAAATGTGCAGAAAATAACATAAAAAAAACTCTGAAGTTAATTTTCTCAAGTCTATACACTTTTCCAATCAAAGCAGTTTTAACACCTTGTTTTATCAAGTGTCATGCTTTAGAGAATTCAAGCAGATGAAGAACAACAAACTCGTGATCTGAATAGGTATTAACTGTAGTATCAGTGATCTCAATAGTGGGTTAGATAAATAAAATAATGAATTGGAACTAAAACTGGTGTTCTTAAAAGTGGATAAGTGGGGTGGTACTAATTCTGGACTGTGTAACCATTTACATAAAGAATAGAAAATTCCATGGTTTGTGATTTTACTGCGCTCACCCCAGCATTCTTAATTTTCTTTGGACGCCGTGAGAACGCCGCCCTAGTGTAACAGGGGTTTTATGGAACCACAATAGCTGAAGTTTAAATACATAACTATCAAATACGCGTTTGAAATTCTGCTTCGCGAAATATTCGTTTTATAAGTAAAATTTCACATTTCATACAATCTAACTGAGTTTAAGAAATAAAAGTTCTATTTATCTTAATTATATAAATATATGAAAAAATAATTTGTAAATTGTGTCATTTCTTATAAAAGATTTTTTTCAAAAATTGCAAAGAAAGCGCTGAAGTCATGTTAAACTCTAACCACACACATGCTTACATTTCATAATCTCGTTTATAGTAAACAGAACCTGTCTAGCACAAAGAATATTTTGCCAACCTGACTGTCTGTCAGAAATGGCCAAACATCCAAGCCAAAATCTTTATCACTTAGTTATATTGTTGTATTTCAATAAGCTCAAAATACATTCACATACAAATCAAGTTAAATAACTAAACGTACAAAGCTCTATAAACGTATTAATAGAAACAAAACATAATTCATATACTTTTTATTTGATTTTTCCACAATATAATGAGTAATATTTAATAAGGTTATTTTAGGTAAACTAGGAGCTTTCGAGTTATGTTGTTACAACGGTTTAACTGTGGTTTTGTATTATATTTTAATATCATACATAAAAATGTTTTGATTTAAAATTGCTTTTATTTCTACAGAAATTATTTTTGTAACTAAGTTTGACGTTTGATACACAAATAAATGGAACAAGACAATAACTAAAAAGTAAATGAAAAAATATACTTTGTTTTTATAACCTTTCAGACAGGTTTTCAACACACAATATAGTGAATTAGAATTTTTTAAATGTGTTGGAATATAAAAATAGACAATCTAAAATTCTGAAATGATTTAGAAATCATGGCAAATTTTACAGCACTAGCCAAGATCAAACATATATTCAGCCTTGCAGCATTATGTTTTCTTCGAAGGTTAATGGATTTAATGTAGCATTCAATTTCATTGTTTGGTCTATCCTCCTGTTATATATCGTACTGTCCGAGAAGATTAACTTCAGTTACACTGTGTCCAAAGCCATACAACTTATTCTCAGTTATTGTTGGACATCGAGTGTCCTTTGTTTATCACTGTATTGCTGTAAAAATACAAATATCTTATATTCTAAGAAGAATAGATAGGACAGAGAATCTACTAGTGCACATGTCATCCAGTTGTCAGTTTTGCTTCTTTGCAGCAACTCTCTCCGTATATATCAAATTGAAACTCAAGTAGTGTACCATTAATTTCAAAAAGACGGCAACATACACAAAAAGTATCTTTTCATAGAATCTTCTTCAGTGTCAGTTCCTTTATTACAAAATAAGTTCGTAGCAGGAGAAGAAAAGGCAAACCAGCAACACACTGGCATAGCAACATCAAAACAAACATTAGCCTCAATGTATTGGTGCACCTCTAAAGTCTTAGTTGCTAGTTTAAGTTGATTTGATCACTTTGTTTTCGCCTCGAATCAGTTACTGTCATTGTGAATTCATATGATATAGGGTTTATAACAGAAAAATGTTTCAAGCTATAAGAGGCCGTCATAGATCCAAGAGTGGTACATAGATGATATGCTAGCTGTTTGCATGCTGTTTTGGTGAATGAATTGCCAACCAAGTAAAAGTATTTATGTGGCAATTCTTTTACACATAATTCTGTCGCAAGCCTAGAGGTATAATGTGTTTGCACTGACTATCTGTAATTGATAATGACAAATTGAGTAAAAGTTAACCTGCAATATGCCTTGCATTTTTATTCCGATTCGATGAATCTCTGGACGATGAATCTCCAAGACTATTTTGATCTGTAAGCGGTCACCTAGGTGATCGATTTGAATTCCTGTCAATTTGTTCATTATGTCATTCATAACATTATACAAAATATCTTTTGAAAGATTTAGCTTGTAAATACCAATTTTTCCAGATATAAGATTATTTTTTATTGGTTATGATATGTGGACAGTTTCTTCTTGAAATTAAATGAAATTATGTAACGTTAACAAAAGATAAACAAAAAATCTGGAAACAAACAATCCCTCGGAAGCCTTAATCACAACAAATAACAAGAGAATAGCAGACTCGGTTTGATAAAGACAAACATTCACTTAAAATGTTTTCATGGTAAATCCTGTTATTGTGACTGTTGATACAATGAAACAAAACTGTTTAACACATGTAACTTGAAACACAGTCTTCAAAATGTTGATTAATTTAGAATTTCGTAATCATTTTCAATACAGTATAACTCATTATTTGTGTCCAAATTGAATATTAGATATCTCTCGGCTAAAGAAGTTGAGATTCTCCGTTCAAATTCCGTGTTCTCGCTCAATCTGCTCCAAACAGGTACAACTGAACATTTACAGCTCTCTTAATATATTTTCATTTCTTGTGTCGGACATATTCCTTTTAACTGTTCTTAACTCCTGTGAATTGAAGTAGGAGTTGATTTAAGATGACACACAGACACTCTGTCTATATGTCTATATCTGATATTCCCTGTAGTCCCGTTATTGGAAATGACGAACCTTGTCGTTGTGAGCTTTCAGGAAGATCTCCACTTTTTAACTTGTTTTTGTGCAATAGTCTACCGTGAAAATCACGAACATTTTTATTACCATATTCTACAATTTAAGGAACAGGTTCATTTGGGTTTAACACCTGTAATCGACAATACCACGTTGTGATATTTCATCCTGAATCATCAATAAGTTCATAAACCCAGGATTCCATTAGGCCCAGTCCTGAATCACATTATTTTTATTCGTACAAATTATGACATCTTTGTCAGATTCAATCCCAGTTTGCTGCAGCTCCCTTAATTTGGCTACCTAAAATATCGTTTGAAAATCCAAAATTTTGAAGCACATTCGTTATGTTTCGAAAGATTTCCTCCAATAAAAATGCCCGCCGTCGTTTAATGATGAATCTTTTTGTTACTCCTAAGTCTTCAAACGCTTCTGAAATTTTCTGTGAAACATAACGTGACCACAAAGGAGCAGAATATTCTGTATTAAAATTGTAACTTTTTAAAAAATATTTCTTCTCTCCTTGAATTACTTTATTCTGTACGTTAATCAATCGTTTATAATTTGAGGTTTCAGTGTACTTTTGCATGTTTCATTCGTGTTTTATTTATTCTACTCGCTCGAAAGACATAAAAAAGACTTTCATAAGTATTGCTAACTCTAGTGACAAAATAACTTATTACAATATTTAATAATAAAATTTATAATGTAAAATTAAAAAATACGTATTGCAATAATTAAATCTCATGATGTTAGATTTGAAATACTTATGGCAGTATTTAAATCATAATTATGTAAAGTTTTTATGGCAATATCCAAATCTTATGATTTTTTTGACGTATGTCAATATTTGAATATTATGAATTTAGATTTAAAATATGTATCGCGGTAAATTAATCTTACGAAGTTAGAATTGAAATATGTACTAAGGCATTTTCATAACTTATGATATTAGAATTGAAACACATATGACAATATTTATACTTATAACAATATATCTAAAATACGCATGATAGTTTCTAACCTCTTGTGATGTTAGCTTTAAGATACGTATTGTAATTATCAAAATGTGTGATAATATGTTAAAAATACGTATGGCAACATCTATATCTAACACAATTATGTAAAGGACTCAGACGAAGCTAATAAACAGCAACTCAAAGTCTTACAATTGTTAGATGGTCTCATATAACATCCGTCGATGCTTTAACGAAATGTGATATTATATGTAGCTATAGTTTTGTTTTAAGAGGTTTTTTAACATTTCTGTACAGATTTTTAAATCCAATGTATATGTGTTATGTAATTTTAAGAGATATGACATTTAATTTTATTCTTGGCCATTTAAAGATTAGATAAATTCAACGCTCATAACATTAAAGTAACGTAGCTTAATATGTACGCGGATGTGCAGTTGACTTTTGAATGAGTGTAATACAACATATATAATTTATCTCTTATTTTCCTTTTTTTCCTTTCCATTATTCTATACAAGGAAGCATCCATCTATCTTATATATGTTTCTATGTTTATGTATTCTTTAAAAATCTGGAAACAAAGTGATCCCTCGGAAGCATTAATCACAACAAAATTATAAGAGAATTGCAGACTCGGTTTGATTGAGTCTGTACATGAGGGATAATGAATACGTGCAACATCCCTCACGCCCCCTAGCACCGGCTTGAGCGGTACTCAATTCTCAACACTTAATAGTGCTGGCATCAATGATCCCGAAGGACCAGAAAAATATAACAACACTGAAGTGAAGTACGGGCAACTTTTTACAGCTGCCACACAGCACTTGTCACCTGCTGTTGTGAAGAATAAAAATCTGGAAACAAAGTGATCCCTCGGAAGCATTGATCACAACAAAATTACAGAATTGCAGACTCGGTTTGATTGATTTAACACCAGGAAATTCGGAAAAAGTACACGTCTTGCTGAACAAAAACTAATTGCTAAAATAGACATTTAGGAATTATTAAAACCTCTACCAGATTTAAGAAAACGAAACCTTCTCGACATACTGAAAATAATCTTGTCAATTCCAACATCACAGATAAGTTGTAGATTTAGTTAAGTTTACTTGTTCTATTACATGGGAGGCAACTCGTGTTATCCTTACTTACACTAGAACAGGAAGATTTACAGCCAGTGGTTAACTAATGTATAGTCATTTAATTTTATCAATCATCAATTTATTTTGTAAATATTCAAGGTTTTAATTATTCTGTACATCTAAATGTATAGAAAAAAAAGTTAATTAAGATGTCAAAGTACGTACATTTGCGTAGTAACTTTATATAAGATGATCTTGTTACTTGCTCCGTTAATTTCATATACATGTACATTGTATTTTGTTATTTCATCCAAATGATTACTAGTAATTCATACAAGTGTTTTCTTTATATACACAATCACTTTCTTATTTATCGATCTAGTTTTTCATACACTTAACTAATTTATACAGCAGCTTGTAATAATAAACATATAGAACCTTGATGCATCTAAATTAAGTTGTATTGAATTAAGAGGACCCACAATTCAGTTTAGATTAAGAATATGATAGGTGGTGTTGTTGGTAGTTTTACTCTGTATAACGACAGTAAGCCACACTTAATTTACCAGAGCACAGTTCAGTCACCGCATCGGTCATGGGCAGGCTGTCAAGCAGTTTACCAGTACTAGTTGCCTTCACTTTCGCAAGGAACTGATTACTTCTGTACATGCATGAGCAGAGGTACAATGCAAATGACCGTAGAAAGAATTTCATGATCAGTCACAACGATAGAGTCCTGCGCCGGAATCAACCCAGGTCGCCCGATTCAAAATCCAATGCTCTACCTATTGGGCTAACCGTACGGCTATATTATAGGACGATAGGTATTAACACGATCCGGAGATGAAAAAATAAATTGCATTTTTGCATCCTAATTCCGCAAGTTGACTTCTACCCCTCAACCAGCTGATTCTGTTTTCTTATCGTACGTTTGCCTTTCTCTGACTTTTTCAAATGCATAATGAGACGAATGAATGTGAAATCGCGAGAAATACGATAACAAAAAAAAGCGATAATAATCTGGCATCTTATTCTTGTATCTGCTCATTAAGTTATCGTCATATCATGGTTGCAATTACATAAAATGGGTACATTTCACATTAAATGAAGTGCATGATGAAAATGCAATCCATTTCACATAGTGATTTCGCATCTATGCATCACATTTTCGTGTTTTATATTTTGATATCGTCTTACCGACGTCGCTTTTTAAGGCCAAGCAATTTAAATTTATAGACCAATCATAATATCAATTATTAGTGCCGAAAAAAATATAATATTTTACTACTAATTAAGTGAAGCAAAGTTAAAAAAATCCTTCTTTCAGTTTCGATTTCAGACGAGTTTATCTATTTTGTAATCAGTACGAAGACAATGAAATATGATATCCCACTAGTCAGTCAACTGTAATATATTTAAACATTAAACCATTTAAATTGCCTACTAAATTGATTTAAATCGTCATGACAAATTTAATTTTAGATTATCGGCTAAACTAAAAAGATTGTAAGTTTCAAAGGAGACAGTTATGATTAATTTGATATGCACCACTCTTTAGGGTTCACCTTTCCATGTTGGATTTATGTTTTTATCTCATATACCGTATAAGTGTTTTTTTCTGCGGTGACTTTATTTCTGTGTTTTCTGCGGTCAGTTTCGGCATCGCAGAAATAAAAACCGCAGAATATTTCTCTTACCTGCTACGATATGTATCATATATTGTGACCTGTTTCGTCTAAAGTAATAACGACTAACAGATTATGCTACGGTTTTAGCGGGGTTTTTTCAAGTTGGGTATCATAAAATTGGGCTGTCAGCCAAAGTGATGTAATCTGGGTTTGTAAGGATGTACTTATTCCTTAATGATGCTAAATTTAAGAATAAAGATATTTCAAACCATTCCAAACTCAATCATAGCTGCTAAATAATCGTTGTATACTTTAATTGTCATCTGATTTTCGGTAAACTTCTATCAATTTTATTAAGATACTACCGGGGTATATTTTTCACACGTCACTTGTCGCTGATCAAGGATGTATACATTTCTATTGTTGAGCATTGCATTTGTTTGCAAGCAAACAGTATAATTGCTTGTTATTACTATACAGTTTTGCGGTGAAGGCGATAAACAAATGCGAACGTATACATGCAAATATAGTAGATAGGGTAATGTGACTTTGACTTTGATACGACAAGTCGCAGAATTTAAATCACGTTTTGTCCAAAGAATGTGCCGCAGAAATAAAGTCCGCATAAATAAAAACATGCTAAAATTTGGAAAAACCGCAGAATTTGGAGCCCGCAGAAAAAAAAAACACTTAAACGGTACATGTATATTTATAATTAAACTGTATTCACTTTAACTTTTGTTTGAAGAATACTTTGAGATGATTGCATCGCTCGAGGATCAGGTCTTCAGAACATCACAAATAATTGTGCCACATAATAAAACATGATCGAGACGTTTTATCATTAGATTATCTTTCCACTTTATTCAAAGCAATTTTCTGGGAAAATATCGCCAAGAAAAACTATTGTCTTAACAGTTTTAAGTGACATTATGCACATCCATACGGAAGCGTCCTGGTGCCAATTCATAATGTTCTATAAAAAAATAAACTCCTACGTAGGAGATAAAAAAGCCTAATTAGGAGTTTGTAACTCTTACGTAGGACTAATAAAGTCCTACGTAGGTTTTTATAACTCCTACGTAGGAGTTCATAAGTCCTACGTAGGACTTTGTAACTCCTACGTAGGAGATAAAAAAGCCTAATTAGGAGTTTATAACTCCTACGTAGGACTTTTAAACTCCTACCTAGGACGTTAAAACTCCTAATTAGGTCTTTTTTATCTCCTTCGTAGGAGTTATGAAGTCCTACGTAGGAGTTATAAATTACAACGTAGAACTTATAAGGTCCTACGTAGGAGTTATAAACTCCTAATTAGGCTTTTTTAACTCCTACGTAGGAGTAATAAAGTCCTACGTAGGAGTTTGTAAGTCTTACGTAGGACTTTAAAACTCCTAATTAGGTTTTTATATCTCCTACGTAGGAGTTTTAAAGTCCTACGTAGGACTTCAGTTATAAACTCCTAATTAGGCTTTTTTATCTCCTTTGTAGGAGTTATAAAGTCCTACGTAGGAGTTACAAAGTCCTACGTAGGAGTTATCTTTTTTTATAGAACATGTTAAATTGGCACCAGGACGCTTCCGTACATCCAAGTATAAATGTTGAGTGGCTTAGTAAAAGTCAAAATAACTACATTTTTGCCATAATTTTTCAGCATTATATTTTACTATACTAAAAATAATCAATAACCACGTGTACCAAACCAGTTTCTATAAATATGGTAAGGCTCTTTAAAGGAGGGGCATTCTTTTTATGATTTAGGTAATTATTTTATTCTATTCTAAACAATATTTATTATCAATCAATGATTGGTATATCACTATTGTGATAGTGAATCCTTTAAATATAGTATTCATTCAACTCGACTTGACAGAGAAAAAACGGGCAAAATTTCATTAAAAAAATGAAATCATAATACAAAATAACCATTCATTCATTTCTTTATTTGATTGACACTACATCTTTTCATATTTAAATTGTTGTTATTCATTTATTTAAATCGTGATGTAAATTTCTGAAGTGTTCGATTATGCTTACATTCGCAGAACAATCGAGCTAATGCAGTCACCCATTTGTCGGTATCAGCGTCCCTGTGGTTAAGTTTTTGCATGTAAGCAAGTACATGTATCTCCATAACTACTGAAGGGAATAGATTGAAAGTTCATACACTTGTTCCCGTGATTATCTAACATTATTGGCACAAGTCCCATTAATCTGATTTGCTTTTTTGCATATTTATTCCACTTTTTCGACTTAGAAATTCTTGGTTAAGTTTCTGCGTGTAATCTTGTATCTCTATAACTACTTAAGGGATTAGATTGAAACTTCACACACTTGTTCTCTGTGATTATCTTACATGATTGGCACAGGTCCCATAACTCTGATTTATTTAATGCATAATTATGCTCCCTTTTTGGCTAAGAAATTATTGCTTAAGTTTTTGCGTATAAGCTTGTATCTGCATAACTACTGAAGGGAATGGATTGAAACTTCACACACTTGTTCTCTGTGATTATTTTACATGATTTGCACAAGTCCCATAACTCTGATTTGCTTGTTTGCATAATTATGCCCCTTTTCGACTTAGAAATTCTTAGAAAAGATTTTGCTTGTAAGCAGATATCTTTTTCATAAACCACATACTACCATAGAACTACTAAGTGTTTGCGCCTTTTTGGGACAATTTTATGCATTCATAATAAAAAAGCAGTGATTTACACTGAAACATCTAAATAACTTTGTACCTTTTTGGACACTTTTATGAATTCATATAGGTTAGCATTATTACACTCAATGAAAGACCCTTGTGACAACTTTTTCGAATAGTCGCGTCGCCGTCCTCCAACAGTTTTTTTTTAAATTGAAAGTTTAAAGATGTTAACATGTATTTATGTTTGTGTCCGTTGAAAACATGAAAACACAAAAAGCTAAATTGTTTACACTGTATTCAATAATAATTTCTGCTGAAGTTACATTTAGTCATTCACTAACATTTATTTTCATGTAAATGATTATAAGCTTCATACATGTAATAATATAAAAAACTAAAACATAAAATACAAAAATAGCTCTACATGCTACAGAGTAAAAGGAATAGATAAATATAAATAAACTTGAATATTGAACACTCTAATACTCAATTCAATTTTATTTATTGTCTTTTTGATCGTGCAGTCTTTGCGTTTGTGAAAAAAAATATATAATGCCAATAAAGCCATATTCAACGTAAAACTTTATATACAATATAGAATATTTACCACATAATTGTATCAGCTCATTGTGTTGAAATTCTTTTCAAACATCATACATTACAGAATAAAACAGTCCTTGTCTTTTTTGTATTTATCTTTTTTTACTTTAGGCGCAGTTTTCTTGTCAAACTCTTCGATAACTTTGGGGTCGATAGACTCTTTATTGGCTGGAAATGGCTTCGGTTTGACACGTAAATAATTTTCATCGTAAACCGGCAAAGGGGCATTCTTTCTCGTCGGTTCTCTTTCGTTTTGATCTGTTACTCCGCTGCTTTGGTTGAAGTCTGCTTTTTGAACGGTTTCTGTGTGTTCTTTAGTTTTTAGTTGCTCTCCTTGTTGAGAAGAATCCGGTACATTATCCTGTTTGCTTTTGTATTGAGGTTGATTCCAAGTTGCTTTTTCCAACAATTTTTTCCAATATTCTGTTTCCAACAGGAGTGACTCGTAATATGGGTCGTCAGCTGATAACTCGCTTTTCACACGCTCGAGTTCGTTAACTTTCATTTCGAGAATCTCCAGATATTGTGTTCCAATACTGTTCATACCGTTTATTTGTAGGACAGTTATATCACGCTTGATTTCATCCTCTATCTTCTTTTCTTCGTCTTCTTTTATTCTTTTATTTTCAGCTTCTTCTGGATGAATTTCAGTCAGAGAGCTGAGGCGTTGTATCCGTGGTTTAGGCTTCTCTTTAGTCCCTTCTTTAAAATAGATAATATTTTGCATTAACTTGATTTAGATGATATTTTTATAATATAACTGGCAAAAATGTTAAATAATGAATTTTAAAAGTTAAGAAAAGGTAAGACATATAAATATTTCAACATTAGCGCAATATATAAATCTATACGATAAAAAATAAATCACTAACCTTCTTGTGCTTCTAAAACCATTTGATAAACCTGTTCCTCCTCAGACTCTTTACCGTCTAAATATTCTTGCAAAGATTCTCTAGCCTGAAAGTACAGATAATGCAATAAAAGTATTCAACTTAAGAATGTATATTTGAAATGATTCAGGTGAGTGTTACACACTTCCTTAGAGGTTATAAGAAACAAATTTCTAACAAATGTGTCGAGAAAGCAAATTTACGGCTCCGTTGTCAAAAGCGTTATGCTCTTTTGAGCTCATTCGGCAAAACTTCGATACTAAACATGCATTTTGTACAGAGCTTTTGTTATGTATTCGTATCTTCTGTACGAACTTATATGGTCAAAGTGTTTAAATGATACCAGTCCTGAATTCGAAAAATCAGTATTTCCCATCTTTAAGTTAGATGAGTAATTAAACAAGGTATATGTTGTTTTAACTAACCTTGTAGAAAACAAAAAAATCATGTTGTGATAGCCGCCAACATTTTATTGAACAAGAGATAGTCCATTAAAGGTAAAGTTTAGATAGCGTTTTTGTTCGGAAAAAAACGGTACAAACATACCAATGACACAAATATAACAATGTTGAAAAGAAACATTATATAACATTATATAACAATAAATATTAAAGAATCTGGAATTTGCCTTAGTTCCAAGACAAGGTGCATCTTTGTTGTATTGTTTAATGATCCAGTTAAGATCTGTCATATACTCATCATATCCAGCAGGATGACAATACACACGATTCTTAACTTTGCGCATCACTTTCAAGTTAAGAATTTCCAGTCTATGTTGACACATGGCTCTTGAATTCTTGTCGGCAGCGGATTTGAACTTTTTCAAGTGTTCCTTGAATTTTACCTAGAATGGAATTTATATGGAATTAAAATAATTATTAAGTGACAATAGCACAAACAAATACATTTATACAGAAACAGAATTTTATTCAAACACATATTTCGCAACTTGCAGACTACTAAGTATTTCATACAACGAATTGATAACATCTGAAAGATACTAAGAATCTTATATTGTCCAGAATCATGTTTTAAATTATCCTGATGATAACAACGTTTGAATTTATTACTGATATTTATTGATTTATAACACATTTCAAAATCGAAAAACATAAAAACCTACAAGAGCCTGTTTCTTCATACACTTTGATTATCATCAAACACAAGTTCAGTCCTCAAAACTTCAATCGCTGCTTCATGCTTTCACTGTGGAACCCTAAAAGACCTGTATCAGTAGGAACATTATGCTTCGTGATATGGTTTTTTCATCTCTCTGTTGTAAACTTCAGTGGCTTTATCAACAGCTCGTGCGTTTTCAACATCAGCCATGGTAGCCATGGCCTCACTGAGACAGGGCGGATTTCCAGCTTTGAATCGAGTTGACGTAGCTTGTAAGAAGTGTTGCCAAACACTGAAAAAAATCAAATGGTGATCCTTTAACTGCACTGAGTATGAACGCAACATTTACCAATGTAAGCCATGTAAAACATTTAGATACTATGTATTTGTGATCAATTTCTTAGAACTAGATACATTAATTTTGTGAATTGCATTATTACAAAACATGTAGAACAAAAAGCTAACTTGTTTAGCTGTTCTTAATATCTAATAGAAAACTGAAAGTGTTGTTACATTATCTTTTTGAGTTAAAAAGTTTAAGTTGAAAAATAGTATGTACTTCTTCCATTAACACCTCTTCCAGATTTTAAGGTTTTTGGTTCACATGAAAAGATATAGTCCCTAAACGAGTTTAAAGTCTCCTGAAACTCTGGCTTTAATTCTTTTTCATCGATAGTCATTAGCTTGGAAAGAATGTTTTGATTTTGTAGGCGTGATGAAGATAAAGCAATCTCCTTTTTCTTTGAAATATCTTCTAATAAGTTGTCTCGGTTCATTAAACATGCGTATCTTGTCCGACTTTCCCCGCTGCATCATCAGTTTGCCTTCTAAAAAAAAACATCGGCGGTCTTCTCCCGTATGGTTAATGTGAAATCTCTCAAAGCAAGGACAAAGGTGGGAAAGAAAAAATCTAGGATTGAATCATCAGTATTAGAGCCTATCACGTTAATCGATGTTTTTATTTCCTTTAGGAATCTATATAAGTTGTTAAGGATGTATTTTGTTCACTTATTGTCTCGGTCGTTATAAATATGTAATGTCGTATCGTGTGTTCATTACAAAAGTAAATTTCAGACTTTAAATGAAGGTTTTCACCTTGTGCATTTTGATATAATGTCACCACGGTGACCAAATGAATAGAAAAACGGCACTTACCTCTTTAGCTTACTATAACAAACTAGAAATTAAGGAAAATGGACTGTAAAATTGATTTTATACAGTAATAAAAATTGGCTATTTTTCGAAAATAAATCAATGCGATTTTAACCTTGATATCTTCATTAAAGGTAAAATTTCTTAAAACTGTAGCTTTTGTCCGGTAATATTGATATATTTTTTGAAAAATACTGTACATATTGTTCAGAATTTTAGAAGCATCTTCTTATCTTTATTAGCTTATCATTCACCCAGTGATCATGGAAGCTTAGCTGTGTAACAATAAATAGATCTATGTAAAATGTAATTATGAGAATAATAGAACATGTGTGTCACAGACGGCTTTCAAAACGACGAATTTAAAGGCAAGAAACATATCCAAAGGATGATCAAACAATAATCGATAAAAAAATCGCAAATGAATGATCTTCAAAAGTCGAAAAATAAAACTTTTTGTTATTAATCGATGTAAAAAACATTGTTTTTAAAGTAATTCCAAATTATCATTAAACGATTAATATTTTAGTAAATGTCATGAACGACACTACAAACTATCATATCATAAAAATATAAAGGAGGATTCCTGAATTTATCTATAGCCGTTTTGTCCAAATTTCCTCTTGTATTATAAATCATGGTGCTGCTAAGTAGTGTGGATAAGATGAAGAGCCATTGAATCATCTGTAATCTCCACCTGGTGCAATAGATAAAAAATGCCACTTCAAAATTATAAATAAGATATTAAAGTTTCATATTCCCTTTATCTATTGATAAAATAGGAATCTAGAAACAAAGTGATCCCTCGTAAGCATTAAACACAACAAAATTGCATGAAAATTGCAGACTCAAGCCTTAGGTTAATCAGTGTTTTATTAGTTCTGTTCGTGAAACATGAACCCTCTCCCTCTCGTTAGCATGTCCGAAGTTGTATTCAAAGTTGCTAGGGAACTCATTTTGTGCCGTCGACCCAAACTTTATAAGGGGTCGCACTAATGCACCATTTAAATTTTTGCGGGCCCCCGACCCCTTGTTTTTTCAGAAAAATGTCAAAAAAACCCCTTTTGAACCCACCCAAACCTAAAAATTTAAAAAGGCAAATTTTCTGACCCAAAAAAATGCTCTGTAAAGTTTTTGGGGGCCAAGGGGCCGTTGATTTTTTGTTTTTGGTCGACAAAATTTACGTTTAAAAATTTGACATTTTAAATCCTTCTTTAAAATCAAGAGATTCACTCGCAAAAACCGGAATTTCACGTTTTTAAAAATTTAAAAAGGGGCAAAAGGGCCCTATTTGTCGAAAATTTTCGGTTTGAAAATTAATTTTTCCACCCCAAAGGGCCCAAAGTGAATTGGCCCTTTTACCCCTTTACAAAAAAACTTACAAAAAAAAATTTCATCTTGGGCAAGACCCAAAAACCGTTTAAACTTTTGGGAAAAGGATGGTCGAGCTATTTTTCCGGAAAAAATTTGATATAGTAAGGTCAATTAGACCTTTGACTTTTTATTTTTTTAATAATATATAGGGGTCATATACTGACCAAGACTAATACACCCATGAAGCATTAAGGCCTATGCGTGGTTGAGTGGTTAGTCGGAAATAATTTTGATATAAAAAAGGTCAATTTGACCCTTTAATCTTCGACATTTTAA
This sequence comes from Ruditapes philippinarum, assembly GCF_026571515.1. NCBI lineage: Eukaryota > Metazoa > Mollusca > Bivalvia > Venerida > Veneridae > Ruditapes > Ruditapes philippinarum. Next base: position 100,560 of record NW_026853905.1, read on the forward strand.
CCCAGAGAATAAAGAAAGGTGATCTTTTTCTAGACGAAATGCCCCTGCTAACGTTAAGGGTCATTAGCGCATGAATAAGGGAGGTTATTCTACTAAACTATACTATGTTTTGATATAAGAGGTCAATATGACCTTTACCTATGAACCCTTAACCCAAAGAAACATAGAGGTTAACTCTGGACAAGACAATGTACCTGTAACATTTGATGATTCTTGGCCCATGATGCCTGATTTACTGGTCAAAGGATTGTTTTGATAGAAATGGTCAGTATGACCTTGACCTATCATTTCTTGATACCAAAAATAAATAGGGCTTATTTTCTGGCCAAGAGCCCAATGCACATGACAAGTTTTAGGGTCAAAAATGTATGGGTGGTCGAGTTATTGACCGGAAACTGTCAATGTGACCTTGACTACTTCATCCAAAAATTAATAGGGGTCACTAACTGCCCCAAACAAATTATTGTGGCGCAATAGCTCTGTTGGTTAGACCACTGACTGTCACTCTTGATGTTACAGGTTTGTTTCTTGGTAACACCCTTGAGATTTGTCAGAGACTTTCTAGTGTTTCAAAAGAGGTCATCTTTTGACCAAGGCCAACGCACCTGTGAAGTTTTAGGGTCATGAGCCCATGAGTGGTTGAGCCACTGGCCAGAAACTATTTTGGTAAAAAATGGCATTGTGCCCTTAACCTTGACCTTTGACCCCCTCCCTTTTGTTGCCAAAAAAACAATAACGGTCTTCATCTGGTAAAGACCAATGGGCATGTGAAATATAAGGGCCACAGCCGTTCTTTAGTAATGAATCGGAAACATTTTGGTCTACAGGCAAACCGACCGACCAGTGCAAAGCAGTATACCCCACTTCATCGAAGAGGGTAAAAAGAGGGTAAAAATAAACGTTTCTTTGTGGCCATCTATTTAATGTGCTCAAATTATATGACAAAGTTGTATGTTTGATAGATGTGTTTTATAAGTTCTGTTTGAATAATCGTTTCACTTTGACCTTTATGTAAAGTGTTCATATTATTTGAAGAAATGCTACTATTGCACACTTGATGCTAATTTGATTTTAATAAGCACATCTTACAAGAAAACACTAGTTTTAGACTCATTTTAGATATTAATACCTTATCTGGATCATCTATTCCTTCTGTGTCTAGCAGAACAAGGACTTGATCCTCTTGTGTTGGATGTGGTCGACACAACACCCAAATGCCTTTGGTGACGGCCTTTGTAGTGTGTCCGGTCTCAAACCCGTTCTCTGTAGATTTATAAAAATGTTTTTGATTTTTTTTTAAATAAATTTTCCTGAAAATAAAATAAAGTTAATTATGGTTATACTGATCACTTTTATTCAAAGTCGATACCATATTTCTCGTTTCGGAATTAATGCACAATGCGATCCGGGAGGTCTTCCTCTGCCAGTAAATCTCGAAACTTGTAATATAACATTTACGATGTCACTTACAAACTTAAATTGAATTTGCTAAAAACTGAAACGGACAGCTATTATTGGTATATCTGTATATAAAATATTAAAAAAAACAACTAAAACACATAAAACCATATCTCAGGAGTGTCCTTAATCAATTAGAAGGATACTTTACCGCTTTAATTAACTTATTTAATGAATTGATGAGGTTTGTCGTTTGCGGTGGCCAAACGCAATACTTGTCTATTTTCTTCATTATATTTTTAAAATGAAATATATGAACCCTTGACTCGAAGCATACAAGCTGCCTACTAGTAAATAGTGTATCACCAAAACAAACAATTTATATTTATCAACTGTGCATTAACTGTAACATCTATATCAGTTTCATAACCATTTACAAAGTTTAATTTTACGTTATATGATTCAGTAAATGCAAAATGTGATAAATCAAACCTGATTCTGCTTTTGCAAGTTTATTCAAAAGAAAGGACTTCCCGGTTCTAAGACTTCCCACCACGGACACCACATTTAGGGTTTTCTCTATTTTACTAAGCTCAGCTAAAGTTTCATGATTGCAAGCCGTCTTGCCGTTTTTGTTTTCAACAAGTGCCATAGGGGTGTTGAAGATTTTCGATTCCGGTCTGGAATAGATATTAGAAATGAACAATTTTGAAAAAAAAACTTTGTAAAAATCTGTGTCGTGAGTAGGAAATAAATAATATTTTATGGAAATATTTTTTAATAAATCTATACAAAATTAATTCTTTCAAAATTTATCGACAATGATCTAAATCCATTGTTTAAAAAATCAAACATCTTACTTCCTCTGTTGTTGTAATCCTGGATTTCTGAAAGTCTCATATCGGCTGGGTTTTAGTTTATTTGTTTCCGTCTTGTCCGCCATGCTTACTTTCGAGTGGTTTATGTTCACTTACTTTGGTCTCAAAAACACACCTCTGAATATAAGTATAAATAATTATTTACAACAATCAAATGTAGTAATTAGGCTACTTTTATACTTTTTTAGTAAAACGTTCTCATATTTGTAAATGACAAGTATGGTTCAGGTCTCTGTTAATATATTGTATATATTTACATGTCTATGCAAGTTTTTAGAGGTCTGAAATAAACAAACTATCCATTTTCAAAAAAAATAGCCATCACTTTTTGTGCTGAAATGCCATTGTTCATACAGACTAAAGTATTTTTTTTTTTTGCCTTTACCTTAATTGAAGCATAATATTCCCATATTCTATAATACACGTGTAACACGTGTATCAACTAAGCTTTTTAATATGTTGAATGATTTAAATATCATATTTTCATTCAATTGCTTCTAAAGCAACATATTTTGCCTGCTTAAAGAATCAATAACTTATGTTTACACATTAAAAAAAAAGAAGAAAGAAATGAATATCCGCATAGATAAGATATAATACTTTGTCATACTAACTCGTATTGTCATCTATATACTTAAAAAATTATTTACCGACTTTCAATATCTCTTTTATAGGATTTAGTTGAACCGTATCTTTTTGGGAGCATTCTAATTATCATACACTATGGTACCATATTACTGTGGTAGTAAGGCTGCTTATGAACCCACGGACAGGGGACACACCTATACTTCTCTGCAGTGCAAAGGAAGCTAATAAGACTAAACGAACATGTAAACGTAGGTATAAAATATATCAAATTGTTTTACATATTATACTAAATAATGCATAGCTTGATTGTTAAAATCTCTGTCTCATGGCAAATAAGAGAAAGGTGTTTAAATGCTGTAATTGTCAAATACATGTACTGTTTTTGATAATGGATTGTAAACTTAAACGAACTTAGTGATAATGATCTTGATAAAACAATGTTTATAACAATAGCTAACATAAACTAGTCTTTTCAGATAACAATTCGTTATTTCTTTGACTTCAATAAAATGGAGAATCCGTATAATAATACAGTAATGTCGGTTGTTATAGTCTAAACTATGCCTTATTATCTTATCTTTTGTGTTTTAAACCATTGTTCAATCAATACATAACAATATAATTATAGTACAAATACGTATACCTTTATCAAAATTTGACCTCGTATTTTACTTAATTCGAAACAATAAAAAACATTGTAACGAGAACCCATTAATAGAATAGTGACCATTTTCTGTAGAATACTGACTTCAGTTTTAAAATATTGAAACAATTAGAAATCTAGAATCATGTAAAATGTTATGATATTATCGATCAAGGATGTTTTGTTTAATTTAATAAATTCTTCATTTTTATGATGATAACGACGATGATGATAACGATGACGATTATGAGGATGATGATGGTATTGTTGTCGCAGAAGAGTGAAAATTATCTCCTTGATCATTATGTGATCTTGACATTTGTCTTGGCCAACTGATACGTCTAACTATCTTTTATGAAGTTACATGTCTGGCGTACGTTAGTTAGTATAGTTTGTTATTTGACTACTGCTGGTTGCTATGTTTGTGAAGATTATCTTACAGTAATATTTAAATTTATTTCGAAAATACGTTATCATATATGATGAGTTTAAAATGCTTTTTTAAAATAATTAAGATATTGGATGTTTTAAAGTTAATATTCTGGGTAAAGGCAGGATATTGTATTGTGTATGGGGTAAAGTTACTTTGAAAAATAAATTATATTATAACATTCTTATTTAGCATTCTGTTATGACGTACATACTAATTAAGGAGTTCAGTGCTTTAATAATGCCACTAGTAACCTTAGTACACGTTCGCGAAATACAACATCTGTGCAATGGAAATATCGTATTGTAAAAAGGTCTCTTTTATTACGTACATAATAATTAATCAGATACACGCTTATATGATTGCAGTATATATTCAACTTAAGGTTTATTATATCTAAAAAAGAATATAATTAGAAATTCACCACGAACATACATATTGTCAAGCGGGTTTTTAAAACCACGTTCTTCAAATGAAATCAATTTATTTTATAATGAACATAATGTAGACATCAACAGTTACTTCGCTGTTTCAAACCATTAAAGATTTATCAATATACACTCTCGATATAATGCCCGTATAAATGCTTTAATTTACTCACAGTACAAGTAGGTTATTTTTCAGAAATAAGTTAAATATTACGAAGCATTTTTAACTCTTGTCTCCATTTGATAATTGATATCTTTTGGCGGGGTAGATTTTGATAACGAAATCCACGAAGCGACAATAGCAAAATTGAAACTCATTCCGACTGAAACTAACCAACTCGCATATTCGCTTCTCGTTCACGCGGCGTCGCTTTTCTGTGGTATAATTGGAATAATATTTAAAGGTAATATTGCACCTTATGTAATTTACTAGCATAGCAATTTCAAAAGTATTATGTTTTTGAAAGAAGAAGTTTAGGTTTAAGACGTGAATCGCACGCTGGAACAAAATTAAAGAGTAACTATTTCACAAATGACTTTATAATTGAAGTGACAAAAAGCATGATCATGTATAACTCAACTAAGCTATTGTAAATATAAAGTATATTTTCAAGATACGTTTATATGTTTTTTACCAGCACCAATACCAATACTCCTATTCATAACCATATTTTGAAGGAATCTTTGTAAGGTAAGCTCGTTTTTCCTTTTGTTTGATATTATTTATACCTTAGCGACTGTAGAGTGCGAAAAAGAACAGCCTAATACAAATTCGGTCCGCTTCTTCGTCTTTTATCATATTATCATTATCGAAGTATTAAGTGTTAATTTTGTCTTAATCGGACTATGGACTATGGAAAGGATGTTTTATGTACATATACTCATGTTTTGTTCAGAAAGAAACAATAATTATTTGCACAAAACTACATTTTAAAATCAATGGATATTCATTTCATTTTCCGCTTCACAGAATGCATGTTTCAAGGTTACAACAATTGTAAACTTAAATACATTAATCAGGCCATAATATTAAATAAGAGCTTTATAAGTGAATAGAAAAAAGCGGGTCTTAACTGATAACATGCATGACAAGGGCACTATAAACATAAATTTCGTGATTAAACATGTTAGATAAGTAGATGATAACACTGAAGAGACCGTATTAAATCATAACAAAATCACTGGTCATGAAAGTCTTTATCGGTATATGAACGTGTGCTTTTAATGTACAAGTAAATTTAGCCTGTTCTGTAGCAACATTTCGTAACGTTTGTATATTTTATATTCATGTCTGTATATGACATGTTCATATTTGTATTTGCCATATTTATGTTTGTATATGAGACATTCATGTTTGTTTATGACATATTCATGTTTGTATATTGATATGCTCATGTTTCAATATGACATTATTATGTGCGTATATGACATGTATGTGTTTTTATATGACATGTTTATGTATGTTTATGACATATTCTTGTTAGTATATTACATATTTATGTTTGTTTATTGACATGCTCATGTTTGAATATGACATACTTATGTGTATATATGGCATGTCCGTATATGTATATGACATATTTATGTTTGAATATGACATGATTATGTGTGTATATAACCAGTACGTGTTTTATATGACATTTTATGTTTGTTTATGACATATTCATGTTTGTATATGACATATTCATGTTTGTATATAACATATTCATGTATGTATATTGACATGCTCAAGTTTGAATATGAAATATTCTTGATTGTTTATGTCAATGTCAGAGTCATACTATACAATTAATGCAAACCATTAGTTTTAGAGCTGATTGTATACGAAAACATATAATGTTGATATGTACGAATTTGATACCTGCACATCTGACATCGGATATCGTTGAATCTTATATCTACGATTCTTACATCAATAAATATGATATCCACAAATCTAATATTATATATGAATATGATATCATTGATTATGTTAAGAAAATAGACATCAATTCTGAGTGCATTGTTGTGCATTGTTGTAGAATAATGCACGGTTTGGGTTCAAATGCATAGGAATATAATCACGAAGGCCGATAGACCTAAGTGATTAATTACAAAGCATTCGAACAAATGAACGTTTAATATGTATTTCCATTCAAACACGTCAAAAAAAAATAAAGTTGGAGAATTTGTTTGGTTGTTAATTTTTTTTTTTTGAAGAGTTCCCAATAGAAACGATCTTTAAACGACCGCTATGGTGTAGTAGTTAGCATACTGGATCGGCAATCAAGAGAGCCCTGGTTCGATCCTGGCTGCGGCTTTATAATTTCCCGCTCATGGCTTTCTTTTCCACATCTTTATATTTGTGTTCCATTAAACCGAATTGCATATACGTCTGTAAACTCCAAGTTAAAGGAAAGTAATTATTCGTGTTTCACAATTTGTGAATGAAATTAAAAAATCGGCATTTAAAACAAAACGGAAAAGGTACCACGTTGTGTTCCACTGCATCATGATTTTTACATGAGAAAGTTGGGGCCGTTAGTTTTACATCACAATTGCAATGCACCAATTTTGTTTTAGTTTAAACGAAGTATACTAGCCAATTAATATAAGAACTTATATTTCAGGAGTCTACGAGTCGAACCTAAAAAAGACAATCAAAACAAAACAACGTCTTTGTCACCAACGTATGTATAAAGTTAAAATAACATTATGCTATTTTTCCCCTGTCAAGTTGAGATTAATTAGAAAAATATTTCAAACTGACCGATTATTTATAATGAAAAATACTAATGATACAATATAAAAACTACATAAAAAAATTTAATTTATAAAACATGTATGCCCCTATAGGCGGTCAATCAAAAAGCATTTTTAGTCAACCAAGTCAACTAGAGTTGTTGAGTTATTGGTCGGAAACAGTTTTTTACGTACAAGGTCAACGTGACTTTGACCTTAAAATCAATAGGTATTATCTTCTGGTCAAGACCAATGCACCTGTTAAGTTTAAACGTGAGGGGCCCATGAGTTGTTCAGATATTGATCAGAAATATTTTTTCCTATAAGGTCAATGTGATCTTGACCTCTGACCCTTTGACCACAAAATCTATTGAGGTCATCTTCTGACCAAAAGCAATGCATTTGTGAAGTTTGAAGGTCAAGGGTCCATTGATTGTTTAGTTAGTGATAGGAAACTGTTTTGACATACAAGGTCAATGTGACCCCCTAAAAGAATAGTGGATATCTACTGGCCAAGACCAATACACTTAAGCAGTATGAGGGCCAACAGCCCTGGGTTGTAAAGTTGTTGATCGAAAAAAACGTTTTTACCTACAAGGTCAATGTGACTTTGAGCAATGACCCCTTAACCCCGAAATCGATAGGGGTCATCTACTGGCCAAGACCAATGCTCATATGTAGTTTGAGGGCCAGAGGTCCAACGGTGGACAAGTTATTGATCGAAAACCGTGTCAATATGACGTTTTCCTTTGACCCTTTGACTCCAGAATAAATAAGTGTCATCTACATGCCAAGACCAATGGAACTGTGAAGTTTGAAGGTGAAAGTCCCATGATGTGTAGAGTTATAAATTGGAAAATATTTTGACATTCAACGTCAATTAAACCTTGACCGAAATCCCCTAAAAACAATAGGGGTCATCTCTTGGTCATGAACAATCCCAAGTTTAAAGTTCCTAGGCTTTAAAAGCGTTCTTTAGTTATTGATTGGAAAGCATTTAGAGTACGGACCGACCGCGAGCGATAGACCCACTGACAAATGCTTCTTTGAAGGGGGGAATAACTATTTAAAGACTGTCCAACTCTTGTTATGAATTGACATTAACGATACATTCTAAATGATGCTTATATAAATTTCCGTTAGTCATGTGGATTATGGATTATTTTGCCATTGTTAAATATAAAATTGATTATAAGTTTGGCAATATGTCAAGATATTTTTATTGTTACCTGTTTCCAGGCCTGTTTTACCTAGAGGGACATAATGTCAACTTCTTTCTTACAATAACAACAAAGGAAACTTTTCATCACACTTTGTTTGTAAAGGGAGAAAACAATTCGAGTACATAACTTCATTTTATGAAATAAAATGATTTATACAGTTAATTAATTATACAAGGCCATTATCTTTCTTTTTCTTTTATTTTTATTTGGTAATATTTACAATCTTTACATAAAGGAAGACGAGTAGCTTGCAGGTATTACAAGAGAGTTCACTGTGAGTATTTCATCTTTTTAGATAAGTTAACGTTATATTTCATATTATAGACATTAGATAGTTGTAAGATATATTTTTTGTTCAAAAACGCTTTGAAAATAAAACGATCTGTCTGTAACAATTTCAAGTACGATGACATTGCAGAACCGTTTAAGATATTGCTATCATATGTACAGTTATAAAAATGTCAGTTTAATGTATACTAGCAAACGAATGTGATATTCTTAGCAAACATGCAACATTTTTTTCATTCCAAACAGGCCCGATAACCCAATTTTCCATGCTCCAATGGTATTAGTATACACTGAGAATAGTAAAACAACTTGCAATCAAACAACATTATCCAAACTGAGAGAAATTCAGCAACCACTGAACATCGTGTCTGTCGTTGGAACACTTAGAACTAGAAAATCGTTTTTGTTGAATAAACTTGCAAGACACGGTGCAGGTACATCTTTAATGTAAATAAATGCACGAAACACATTTATTTCGATACCATAAATCGTAACGCATTAATAAAGATTTAAATATAATGGATATGAAGAAGACGTTTGAATACTTGTAAGATACTAAAAAAACATCAAACATCAATAAATCAGTGAATAACGAATTACTGCAAAGAACATAACAAAAGTCAAGTTATTTTTTCAGTGAGTAAAGAAGCGAGCTTTGAGATCGGACATACCACAGATGCTGTAACAAAAGGGATATGGGTTATGTGTCTACCTCATCCTACCCAGGAAAATCAAGTTCTTGTCTTACTGGATACAGAGGGGATAGATGACCCAGACAAGGTAGTTAAAGTGTTTTAATGATAAAGTAATAAATAGACAAATACAATTAGGTAGAATTACATATTGATCAGAACTTAGTTGATAACTAAATGAATGAAAGATACATTATCTAAAGAATATAATACATCGTCGATTATATATAAATATATCGGTTATAAACGATGATTACTTTGGAAAAATGATTTCACCTAAATGGCAAAAAACAGGATAATAGCTGAAGGATATACAATCTTGCCGCTTAAGAGTTTTTGGTTATTTTTTTGGTTTTTTATTTACACAGGTTGATATAGAAGACGCCAAAATCTGTTTATACTCGCCACGCTGCTTTTGTCTAACACAATAGTGTACAACACAAAAGGAAATTTGGATAAAGCTACAATTGATAAATTTAAGTATCCTTTTACCAAATCATATGCTTTTTGACCCATTTTAATGCTTTGTATGAATATTTGTAAGACAAATTCACTATGCAAACAATTATAAAACTGCAATTGGTCAATTTGAGAATCTTTCCACAGAACCATAATATATGTTTTCCAGTACTAATTGTCAATTAGAAATTTTATATTTATAGGTAAAACTGCATTGACAAACAAAATTTTTCATTTTTATAAAATTGTAATGCGTCGCATGACCTTAAATCCAAACTCTACAAGAGCTGAACAGATTTGTTTTTTATGATGATATCTTTCCCTGCATGAAATCAATTTACCTTATAAGTTTATTTTAACTGATTTCACTTCTTGGCGAAAGTTAACAGATGATGATTCCGATAACTATGAATAATCTTCAATTGCCTTAACTGTGAACAGGTTTTTGAATAAAATCAAGACATCAATTCAAGTAAATGGCTCCGAAGAAGACGATTCAATTCTTGATTTCTTTTTTCCAATTTTTGTACTTACCTTAAGAGACGTGACTCTTGAAATTGAATCCGAAGATGGTGATGCCTTTCTGGAGAAAAACTTGAATATGAAAAGAGATGGCAATGTTACTGAAGAAGCACTGAAAGAGTACAACCTTCCAAGGATGCTTATAAGGCGATAGTTCAAAACAAGGAAATGCTTCTTGTTCAGAAAACCGGTTAAACGTGCCCTACTTAAGGAACTGTTGAAAGTAGATGAGTCACAATTCAAAAAAGAGTTCCTTCAAACGCTCGAAGGGTTCCGAAGTTACATATTTTCATGCCCACCAAAATCACTTAAGTCTGGAAAAGCAATTAATGGGAGAAGTAAGTAAAACTTGCGATTAGAAAACTTATTAATTAGGCTTTAAGGTGCTTAATAAAACCGCCCCTGAAACATTTTTAGTTTTGTTGTTTGGGTTCCATATTATCTCTGTCACATGAATATATTTTATGTCGTTGATATAGTTTAGTCAAATTTCATGTTTTATGTAAATTGTTTTGTTGTACCGTTAAATCGAATGCATTTGAAGTTAAAACCAAATGCGTTTGAAGAATACTTTGTATGATTGCTATTGAAATACAAAATAAATATCATCGTCGGATACTCACGGTTGATCAACATATAACAAAACATGTAATCAACTATGGGTAAAATAAATCTATATGCGTTGAGATAAAGCATCGGGTGTGTAAAATATCAACCAATAAAATGGCGTTTAACAAAATTTATATTTTTCAACAGCACGGGCAAACAACTATTAAAAACAAAATATCAACACCCACGGTGAAAACCTGATTCACTTGCCTTGCCAATATAAAAGGCAAAAACTGTAGCCAACTCAATTCTTCCACAATCAGAAACCACTGTAGCGATATTTTTACTAATATTAACGCTTCACCGAACATCGCATAGAACGAGCGTTTTGATTTGGTTTAAATCGCCTCATTGATTCGTGAGGCAACCAAAAAACTGTCTTTGACTGAATATCGGCAAAAAATTATACGGCTACTGAATATTACTGATTCAGCCTTGGGTATCCGACGATAATAAGATATTGCATATCCTTAAATATTGCTCCTTATTATGCTTATCACAGCGATAATTTCCATCATTTTGTTCCTTCTTATTCATTCATACTTGCTTCAAAGAACAATTTGAAAAATTCAAAGAAATTGTGAAGAAGGATGTCGAAGCAAAATGCTGGCAAATACTTGGACGGCTTGATATGATGAAAATTCAAATGAAGATAAAAAATCGAAAGTATTGCACACCGACAGGATATGATGAGTACATGAAAGATCTAGACACACTGATAAAACAATACAACAGAGACGCTGGATACATGGGTTCTGTTGTAAGATAACGATTCTTATATAACATTTATTTAGTTATAATTCATGTATATAAATCTGCTACTGTAAAAAGGAACTTTGTATTTTGCATAGAGTTGCATGTTTATTTCTTTTACGATTTTGCCATTTGTTTTGACACATAAATTAAACGGGACATTGCCAATGAATTTTTATAAGAATATTTTCGTCATATTTTATTACCAAACATATCTACTGTTGATTTTCATATACATCGAAAAATATCTTATAATACGAAGTTTCGGTATCAAGCCATCAAAAAGTATATTGAAATATACAGTTTGGGTATCAAGCATTGAGCAGTTACCTTATGATAAAACAAATATTGAAAGTAATGTTTATTTGATTAAAGGCTTTGTTAGCTTTGCAAGAATTTCTCGCTAAGAAAACATCAGAAGAGGAAGCAGTGTTTTGTATGGTTCAAGAAGCACTTGGTATTACTTACATTGTAGTTACATACAATCATTTAATCATCATTTCAATTATAAAAGTATTATCCAATTTGGTACATACACTTTGTTTGTTTGTTTGTTTGTTTCATTTTACGCCTTTTCCCAACAGTATTTCAGTCATATAGGCGGGTAGTTTCCTAACCATCGTTCCTGGAGAGTTACACCAGTACTAAACTACCTTCCTCCGCGCTAATCTACCAAAGCATCTCCCGGGGATCGAACCCACGCCAGAGAGGTAACTGGATTAGAAGTCATCGACTCTAACCCCTCGACCACGGAGGCGGTGGTACATACACAATACTGATTTTCATAGTCAATTGAAAACGGCTTTGCTTGAAATCATATCTAACTATATATTTTCATGAAAAAGAAAGAATACAAACTCTTTAAACATTTATATCATTCAGAAGGACTGGAAAGAAAAAATATGAAACGCCTGAGCGTGTTCAGAGAAAAAGATGCAGACATTATGAAAGAAGAGGAAGAGGTTGAAGAAGCGATCGAGGCAGATATTGTAATGCTGCAAAGAAATGGTCTGCAGAATATCGGAGATCAATATCTTGACATGCTTACATCAAAAATAAAAGAAATAGATAGAGTAAAAAAAGAACTTACTCGTGATAATTCATATTATAAAAAATTATGTAAAGAAACCGACCACTGGAAAAATGTTTTTGAGAACGCGACATTCAGTTTGTCCAACTATAAGAGGCAACTAAAACCTATTGCTGGACAACAGAGTACGGATATGCAAGCCAATGTTTATAAAGAGCCTTGGAATGATGTGATAGGCCCACTTTGGAAAACAACTGTCGAGAGAAGTGATTCAAAAGACGATGGGAACCTGTCATCAGGAGAAGCAAAAGGTGAACGAATACCGCCAGAGGGAAGTGAAGCAGTTCAAACCTATAGCGATCCACCTCGCAAGAACGTTCGGAAAATAAGTAATAAATGTAACATTTCTTAAGACGAAAAGTTTGTTGCTTTAGTTTTATAATTATTATTGACTATAAATGAAAAGGAAATGTTATGTCAAATAACGCACTGTAAATAATAATACATTGTACTTTTTTATTTTATGACACATAAGATACATTTATCTAATATAGAGCCAAACCTATCAGTTGATTTGGTTAAGATGCTTCACGACATGAAATTTTCCTCTTCATTTTATCTAGTCAAATGAAGCGTACGTAGATAAATGCTATAGTTTTGTAAAATATTTTTAGTTGATTTATATTTTAGTGTCACTTATACGGAAAATCTATATCTATACAATGTATTTACTCTACATAATTTATAAGTTTCTTGGGATTAACATTTTTAGCGAGGCTCGTTAAAGAACGACAAATTTCTTTATTTCTTTGGAAAATAAGGGCTCTGTGACAATTTCAATGTTCAGTCTCATTCATGAATAATCTGTACATTTTCGTTGATATATATTTTTTTGGTATATTTGAAGGCAAAAACTATTTGTTGATTGTAGTTACAAAAATTAAAATTAATGTAATATAAAAGGCGAGCGACAAGCATAACCTTTGTATGCAAAGTCAGATTTCTTTGCTGTACATAATTGAATTGTTTGCTAATATTGTATCGCTATCGCTAAGATTACTGTAATTTAAGCCATTTTAATTAAATATCAATAGTTTTGTTGTTGGTGCTTATTTGGTCAGTTAAGAAAAGTATTAACTAACACTACCTTGGTTGACATTTACATAATTCTCTGTTGAACAGTTTCATCATGAAATTCCATGTTCAAATTCGATTTAGACTTCCTTTTTATTTTTAAAAAAATTCTTTATTTATTACAATTCTCGGGCAATTTTTTGATATAGATCTTTCTGTTTCGCCTGGTTACCTTAAAAAATTTTAATTTTATTCGAAAAATATCCCATACACGCTTTCTGCTGCACAAAAAGTAGGAAAAATAAGTAATTGTTTTAAAGTATGAAATGGCTAGAAAAAGAATACTTAACAATTTGTTTGCGATTACAGTAATATACTAACGCAATTATTACATCAGCAGACATTTTCACAAAAAATCTTACGATTTATCTTAAGTTTTTCACTTACGATAATCGTAAGTTAAATCTTAAGTCATTTTCACAAAGCCACTCGTAAGTTAAGATTTTATCTTAAGATAAAAAATAAACTTACGATAAATCTTACGACAAAAACATCCCTAGCAACGTTCATTTGCATGCTCTATATTTGATTCCGGTTTTAAAATCAAGTAATCAAGAGCTTGAAATATCTATTGAACACAATCAAATTTCAATAAGAAAAAAAACATGATTCATACTGATATTATTTATATCTTGATTGAAGATAATTATATATATCTAAAAGATTTAGAAAGAAGGTCTACTGTGTTATTAATAAATAAAAATGTACCACTAGTACATGCTGGCAATGAAATCGAACTCACCAATTGTACAAATTATAAGTTTTTAATAATACTAGTCTACAGTAAAGTTCACATTATTTTAAACTATTCATAACCCTCTCCATCGTGACGTCATCAAGTCATGACGTCACAAATGTATATGTTGAAAAATAGTTAAACCTCAATTTGTGTTATTTAAAGCATAATAACTGTTTGCTTAATATTTAGTTGTCCTCCAACTTTTTGTTTGTTTTTATTCAGTTTAGGTAAGAGATACATGATATTTTACCCTTAAGAGAGAAAATTACACTTACGAACGGGGAAGACCTATCGTAAAGTTACGACAGATTTTGCACTTAAGATTTTCTTAAGATTTTTTGTGAAAAGGAGATTTATCGTAAGATTTCTCTTACGACAAAAAATTGTCGTAAGATTTTTTGTGAAAATGTCTGCTGGTTGTGTGTACCTTTAGTTATTTCCATGCTTAAAAACGAACTTTAAAGCCGATACGCTACTGAATGGCTCGACAAGAATCAATGTTGCTTTTAAGAATAGTCGCCACAAGGTGAACCAATTTACTATTACAACTGAATTATAGATCACAAAAAAACTACAAATACAACTGAAATAATACATTTAGTATATGTGCGCATTTCTTTTCAAGAAACAGGAGGGATGATAAGCTGTGGAGATATTTCATGAAAACATAATCAAAATAGGACAAAGCTTAACCAATAGTTATTCTACCCATTTAAAATAAACATGTGAATATTCACAATCTCCAAAAGTACCGCATTCTTAGGATTGAGGCTGTGACTGTAAAATTTACTTATACAAGTAAGTTGATGCCCCACATGTAATTGTTTTTTTAATAAATTTCATCAGACAATCTTTTTTCAATAAGTGACATCAAGTTTTACTTAATTCTTCATGTGTACCATTTCGCGTTATACATAAATGTTGCTAAAACTGTTTGCATGCCTAATCTACCCAATTGTTTTTTTCGTTTTGGTTATAAGCCGATTTTAACTTTGGAACCATATGCAAGAGCACGAACGTGACACATTGAGCGTGGTCGGTATATTTTAATTACCACTACCGTGCATGAACAGGTTTAATAAAACCAAGCTGACCATTTCCAATTTTGTCGTTTTGACAATTTAAGGATATCCGTTCTTCCTTTTGAAGACAACCGTTCTTTGATTTTGAAAAGTGGGCAATATAGTTTAACATATCTTTTTTACAAACGAATTTTTAATAATGAATCAGGCCTTATGGCATACATCGTTTTGTTATTTAGAAAACAAAGTTTTAAAATGAAAACAACAGCACAAAATGTATTTTGCATCTAACTGAAATTTGATATTTTTGAATGAATCTCTACCGTAGCTAAAGAAATAGTTCAATTAATATCAGAAAACTTCCCAATGTAAATTTTAAGTAAATTTGTATTGAACTACACCACTCTCAGGCTCATTAACACTTGTCAATATTCATAAACTGTCTTCAGTTCATGCCGAAATCACTGATTATCAGTGAATTCCATAAACGTTTCGTTTTGTATTCTGCCCAAATATATGCACCAGTGCTACATTTTATTTTTCATTTTAGTCTCAAATTTCACTTAAAGTAATTTTGTCGTAGGTGTGTTTCTGATGTTGACAATAATTTCCATTAAATTTTCTTCTCGAAAATTACATGAAATAAAATGCTATTTTTCGTTTCTTGTGAAACATGATATACATGAAAAAGGAACATAATAAAATTCAACATATTTTGCTCACCGTTCCGACTCGTTAAAATATATGGAATTAAATCATGTTTCGTGAAAATATTCCATATTTCACTCAAACAAAAAGAGATCCTCTTAATATTGTCTATATAATAATCTAATTTCTTACCATGGGTTAAAGTCCATGAATATTATCTTTAAATCCAAAGCTTGACACCTGATTGAAATATTTTAAACCAAACAATTAAGATAATTGGATACATAGTCGTTAAAATAATATAAAGCATTGCCCATTCATGTTAAACCGATTTGTAAGCATATTGACTAGATCTACAATATACGTTGAGAGGTAGTATTGTTTAGCTATCTTGCTGAAATATATTTCTTTAGCGAAGTTATTAGATTTTTAAAATTTAAAATGATAATTAAATAATTAAAGTATTGGAAGTTTTAAAATTAACATACCGGAGAAAGGACGCATCTTGTATTGTGTACGGGGTAAAGTAAATTTCAAATAACTTTCTTGTATTGTTATTTAATTTTTTCTTGTTAATTGATTGTTTTGTTGTCGTTGTTGTTTTTGTTTTTTGTTTTTTTTGTTCATTTCTTTTCGTTCATTTTGTCAAGGTTGTAAGAGCATGTCTGATAAAAATGATAATTTTGTAATTATGACAGTAACACTAGGCGCCGCATATAGATTCAAATCTGTTTCGTGACAGTAATAACTAAAGTACGTCATTAAAACTGTTCGGAATCAATCAATAATAACATAATTATTTAGCAATATTTTATGACGTACAAACACATGTACATGTATTTTCAAATAACATTGTGACACTGTATTTACATTTTAGTTTAATATTAGATAATAGCGAAAAACAATTATAACTGACATCAACCCCTTGTAAATTCCCTCTGCCACTTCTGTCAATTAGACTTTTATACTTTAAAAAATGGCAACTTTGTTCTTTTTCGTATAGAGTGAAAGTACGACAAATTAATCATATTGTTGCATCTTACTGAATTCGACTGCGCCCCGCAGGGTGAAAGTCGACAAAGTCGTCACATCGTTGATTTTTTAACCACTTGAATTTTTTAATGCGTATGCTGGCAATGTTAACAATAAAAAACGGTAGAATAGGATTAAAGAGATGACCAGACAATAAATTGTCAACGAAAAAAGTGCGCGTATTATTACAATAGCTTTCATTGATTCATTCTTTCTAAATTTTAATTTGACTGGGGTATTACAAAGAGAAAAAATAGGTGTTTAAGTTTGACATACCTCGCGCACAAGTTTCGTTATAATCCAAATGGCAAATACCATCCAAGACTTGAATTCGTGAATTCAATGCATTTTAAATGACTCGATGAATATGATACATGTATCATTCCATGCGTAAAACATAAGCCCTTACTATATGCATGTATGTATCTTTAAATATAAGCATAAATAAGCTTAAAAACTGATGCGATGATAATAAGTTGAACAAATTGTTCGGCCATGCATTTGTAAAACTTGATATAGTCGAATATTTGTAATAGAACTCAGTATATCAATGACATTCATCCAATGACTTAAGATTAGTATCCTTCATTTTTTACATTACATTATCATTTGAATGGTTATCGTGTATCATTGCATTATGCGAATGATATCTATATTGACTTATAAAGGAATTGCCGGAGGGTTCAAACTGATTTACCCGAACCAAATATATTAGTTATAAAGCGGCAGTAGGTGCGGTGATCGGGGAAGGCGGGTAAGCGTTGAGGGTTATGAACTTATTCTGTGCAAAACTCTTCCAACATTTCTCAAAGAATTTTTTTCTAAACTATCACAATTATGACTTATTGTGTTTGATTCAATTTATCAGAATAAATTGACTGTATCGCATTAAACAAGGGCGGGCGTGTAAAAAGGCTATTTAATTAATAAAAACGATATTACACTAGTGTAATAAAACTTTAACTCGACGCCATTTATATTTTCCGCTCTTATTATTATAATTCGGATTTACGAACTCCTTTCGATTTCTGTTATGTAAAGTCATATATTGGTTTCCCCTTCGGTGATTCGCAGCATGTCATAATAGTGAATGAGAACCGGAAAGCAGTATTGCAAGCTATAAATAACTAGAAGACCTAAACATTGTGAATGTCCGAAAATCTTTTTATTGTTTTGTGAGCAGCGAATTCGAAAAAAGTGATAGTAAACATTTCGTATAATAGCTACAATACTGTGAAAAGAAGTACTGTTTTTAGGATGGTATATCTGGCAAATATTCGTTGTATTAACAGTCCAGGTCATTGGCACAGCTCAGTTATTATTAGATATGAGGTCGCGTAGAATCAGCTTTCCGAGTGAACTAGTTTTAGCCTTTCATCATTTCCAAAAAAAATATCAGATTTTATGAATAAAATTCCTCACTGCTTTGTCTATATAGAGTTGTTCAAAGTGTTGAGCTTATATAAAAGGGATTTTCTCAGTTTATTTTTTTTCTGCTGTTTATAAGTTTAAAGAATAGTTAATCAAATGTAAGTGTCTATCTCAATCTTGTATAATTAATACAAATATATATTTACTTTTTGCAAGTTAATGCTGCACTATTTTGCCCTGTGTTTTTGATTCAAAATTGAAATCTGACCTTTTTTGAATTACTTCTTTAGCGACGAATGACTACAGAAGAAGTCAATCAAATGGTCAGATTTCAATTTTTAATAAAAAAAAACAAGTTCATCGTTGATGGGTTCTTACCATGATTAGTTGTTCATATTTGTAGAAAATGAGTAGGATTATAGGTACAAAGAAAATGTACATGCTTTGATATTTTTATCATCTTATGTAAATGACTTCAATAGTGACATAAACAGAACACTATTGCACTACAGTCATGTTACATTACATTTACAATTCTTGTAAGTCTTGTTTGTATTCAATGGAATTACTTTCCTTAACAGGTAAGCATCAGTAAAAGTATATTTTTGATTTAATATCTGTCCCCTCTCTTATGGACAGTACATGTATACGATAAGTATAATGATGCAAAAAAAAAATTACAAAACATTTGAAAAATGTACAAGAGTACTTAATCCGAATATATTTTATTATTAGTCTGATCTATACATACATATACAATTAAAACAATATACATACAATAAATTATATAGCCATTCTTTTAAGAATTATAACAAAATATAACATGACCTGTGCGTAGGAATGATTTGCTAAAGTATCTGTAATGAGCGCATTTTTTTGCGCGGAGCTTCTCAATTGCTGCATTGCAGCAACATTTGTACTTGATTCTTTTTATATTATGCTAAAACATCATCTCACATACACTTACGCCACAGGTTTTATTCATTTCAGTAACTGTTGATAAAATTTGTATTAGGAAATAAATTACGCAAAGTCGTAAGACACCTATTAACGTAAGCAACTCGTACATGAATGCAACAGAATGACGTCATTTTAAACTGACATTGGTGGAGTTTTCACAAATGATTAGTTGAGCACCAATATAATCCAGTCTGATACGTAACTTTTAATTGTTGATAAAATTTGAAAATGAGTTATGATTGTTCCTTATTATTTTTGTACCTAAACGACAGTAGGGTGCAAAATAGAACAGCCTAATACGAAAATAATCTCCGCTAGAAAAAAAACCGTAAGCGGTCTCACGGGGGAGGACCTCTTACACGAGGGATGAAGTTATTATGATAACTTGTCAGGATTTCTTGTGATAACTGTCACGGAGTTCGTCGGAAAACTTTTGTATTTACTTTAAAAACACTCCTCGAAAATAGTAATTTATATCTTTAAAAAGTGAGTTTTAGGTGCTCAATTTAAATTTAATGATTTAACTTGCCTAACATCTTGTATTATGTGTCAAAAACTTATTCATAGACAATTTTTCATCGCCTCTTGCTTAAAATCTGGTAGTTTTGAGTAAAATTTATAATTATATGCCAATTCGCACGTATTGATCTGCTTATTTCTGGTCTCCATCATAACCATACATAATATTCTAATTGTAATGCAAAATTGCAAACATAAAGCCCCGGCTTACAAATTTATACCCGGTTTTTCAAATGTCCTGGAGTTCTTGTCCTAGAGTTCTTATGATAGCTTTTGTTACTGCCAGTGTGTTTCTTGCGCTAAATCACTGCACGTTGTAGCGTTTTTATTATTCAATAGGGTTGTACATCATTATGAAATGCAGTACGTATGCTCATCCTTAACAAAAACTGTGGATAAAATGTTGGTCTTGAGTGTTTGCAAAGGATAAACAGGTGATTGTCTATCTACAGTAAAAGTCACCGATATTCAGCAGTATCATGGCTTAACCCGCAAACAAAAATGTCTCAAAACATACACGTTGTTCTCAGTTACACATGTTTTAAGCAACCACCTTCCTTAAGCAGACACTATAGAGTTGTGCTTCCCTTATCGAAGGGCTAAGTATTCCTTTTTTTCATTTTATACAATAATAAACAAGTTTATAACCAGGATAATCTCCACACCTATGTCTCCAAAAAGTATGGTACATGATAAAAACTCGAACAAATTTGCACGCCTCTCCGAGTTCGAGCGAACTAAGTTTGACTTTATATTTTTGTTATCAATTACAGCAAAAATAGCAAAGTCTCTTCCACTAAGATTACAAAGAGGAAATACATATCAAACATCGACAGAAAAATTTACGTTTTAATGTTAAAAATGACAGCGTACATAATATTACTTTCGTACATCTGGATAAGTATGTTAAAGCAAATCATGCTCACTCAGTTTGAAGTAATGCGATTCTTAAAATATGACATTCAATTTTGAGTTTCACTTGACTTTGATAAGCTTAACACTTCTGCACTATGGAGAGTCCTGTAAGTCACGTAATGAAGAAAAAAGGTCGATCATCTATAATTAAATACTTACTTTGTATTGTCATATCATTGTCATAGAATTTTCTACGTCTCTATGGCAAAAGTTGATACCTTTTAGTAAGTTTATATACGTAGAATACCTGAAGAGGACCCTACTCATTAAAGATAGTTAGATATAAATAGTGCCTACTAATTCATTTTTTTTTTTGGCTGCAAACTATTTATATGCAATTTGGTTTGCTTCTGCAGACCGATGGGATAGTTACTGAATGTTCTCTAAAAATGCCAGGAATAATGATAATAATAATAAAAGCTTTATTTATAGAAGGTAACACATGAAGATTATACACCATTATAAAAACAAATAACATAATATTATCTAAATTTTAAATGTGGCGTTCTTGACAAAAATATAGAAACACGAACACAAAACATCATGTTATAGTTATATTACATGAAACAAGTTA
Source organism: Ruditapes philippinarum (assembly GCF_026571515.1). Lineage (NCBI taxonomy): Eukaryota > Metazoa > Mollusca > Bivalvia > Venerida > Veneridae > Ruditapes > Ruditapes philippinarum. The sequence continues at coordinate 122,136 of NW_026853905.1, forward strand.
GTTACGAGGATATAACACTGGCTGGGGCGACATCAAGGGATGTTTCTGCTAAAAAATGGCAAGGCAATTTTTCGCAGAAACATCACGAGATGTCGCCCAGCCAATGTTATATCCTCGTGACTAACGAGTTTCATATACTTTAGCTGTTTTATCACAAGGCATAATGTTTCTTTTTTTTTAAATAGAAATAAAAAAATAAATCGTTTGCTACATTACAGTTATTTATTATAAGGCAGTTTTTCAAGTTGTTTTCGCTGCCGCAAAAAAAAGATATACAAAAGACATCCAATTTTAGAGGCGGATTGTAAACTGTTAACCAATATTGATTCAAGATTAAAGGGCTTTTTTCAGTGGAAATATTTTATTCAGCGGATGTACCGTTTGATTAAATGAGAGTAAATTTCATTTCATTAATTATCTATGTTTATATTTTTCATTGTATTTATTAATCTATTTTATTTATTGATTCCATTTTTTCTTCTTGGACGGTTCGATACCACTGCCCCATTGGAGCCTCTGTGAAAAAAACTACATTGATATATACAAGGTGCGAAAAACAATCAACCGCTATAAAGCAGTCGAGTTTTTTTCCTATATGAATCAATGAAAAAACTGTACTGCTATATATCAATACAGTTTTCAAATGCTCATTGTGAAGTGTACTGAGTATAATGGGTTAGTAAGAACAAAGGAACCATGCGATAGAAAACAATTACAACTATTCCATTTAGATTTTGCGCTATAGCTTTTTTGTGACAAACGCTCCTTTAACAAAATTATAACATAATGACAGAGTTATCAAGGTATTTAATTTATTTGAAAGATATGTTTTTATCCTTTTTTTAGAAGAACGTATATTAGATGGTATTCTATTCAAAATCTTTGCACCATTGTTACAAAAATGCCTTTATAATAAATACATGAAGATGCACATTTTATCACGAAAGTCAATACTCTACATCAATCCTTTTTCCAGTCTACGAAATCTGCGACAGCAAAACTACTATAAAATGAAACATTGCACAAGAAACGGGGGAAAGAATAATATCTCTTTAACAAAAATACAAATATACATTCAAAACCAACATAATACATTCTCATTTTTGTGCAAGGGATGAGCGTACTACATTTCATAATGATTTACAATAGAATTGAATGATAAAACCGCTAAAACGTACCGTGATTTAGCGCAAGAAACACACTGGCAGTAATAAAAGTTATCATAAGAACTTTAGGACATCTTTAGAGTTATCACAAGAACTCCATGACATTTGAAAAATCGGATATATAAATTTGTTAGCCGGGGCTTAATGTTTGTAATTTTGCAGTATAATTAGGTAATTGTGTATGGCAATGATGACGACCAGAAATTAACAGGTCAATACTTTAGAATTGACAAAAGATTTTTTTAAAAATCTCAAAATACCAGATTTTAAGCAAGATTCGATGAAATATGGCCTATAAATTAGTTTTTGACATATAATATTAGGTATTAGGTAAGCAAATTCCATTTGATTTAGTTCCGCCCATTGTTTTCTTGTTTAGGGCAAACTCATTTTTTATTTGGGGACCATATGCCGCTTTACATGGAATGGCACTTATCTGTCACATTGAAGGTTCCATGATAACCGTATGAACACATCTGCGGATGTTTCAAAATTTCAAATTTTACCAGTTCATGTTAAACGTTGAATACTGCTTAGGCCGGTGATAGGGGGCGTAGACGGTAATTTGCATATTCCAACAAGCTCAATCAAAGCGAGCCTGCAACATTTTCAATTTTGTCATTTTGTACGTTCTTTAGGATTTAGGATTCTTTATTTCTGTCTATTTAATATATAAAATTTAATTTAGCACCTTAAACTTTTTAAAAATTAAAATTATCATTTTTGAGGAGTGTTTTGTAGTATATACAAAAGTTTTCCGACGAACTCCGTGACAGTTATCACAAGAATTCCTGACAAGTGTTCATAAGAATTCCATCCTTCGTGTAACAGTTCCTTCCCCGTGGATCTCTCTTATTAACTCCTGTTAGAATATAAATGATATCGGTCTTAGCGTTGTTTATTGGCCTTTTAATACAGGTTTTATCGTTTTTATGCGAACAAAATAACCACGCATGCCTATAGCTTTAACCGCTGTTAAAATTTATTATACTCGTTGCATAAAACAATATTATAATATGATTTTATTCAACTCATTCAATATATTAAATACCAATACATGTAGTATATTAAGAAATACAGCAGTATCAAGCGATTGCAATGAAACTTTTTTTCGCCTGCCATGGTGAATATTGTCCAGGCGTCGTGATTTCATTATTTTTTGCGAATTATGACATTTACTGTCAAGAGTGTATTTTTTCTGAGTACAAGGTGTCGCACATTGCATTTCTCAATTATCAAAGGCGGGAATCCTTTTTTATCCTTTTTTGACCACTGTTGCTGACTCTTGTTGGCTCTGTTTTTTTTTATTATGTCATATTGCCATTCCCAAAGTATCACGTTTACATTCGGACATTGTAACCCTGTCTTATTCCGCCAGAAAAAAATCAGTAGATATTCATTTCATTTTCCACTTCACAGAATGTATGTTTTAGACTTGCTTCAAGGTTAAAGTAATTATAAACAACTGTATCGTGGCTAGAATACAATTCCTTTTGATTAGATTATATTTCTTTATATAATGAATTAAATTGTCCTCAAATGAGCAAACATCTTCATACCTGATAAACCGGAACTGTGGTTTAATTACAAACTAATGCATTTTGGTCTGCTTGTTATCCGTTTGCTATTTACAATAGCAATTAATAGAAAAAACGGGGTTTAATAATTAAAATGCTACAGAAAGGAAAGGTCCATTTTGTAATATATATCATATCTTTAAATATTATACCTTTGATTATACTTTAGATGTACGAATATGTAAGTTTTCATCATCATGGTTTCGTTATTTCGACATTTCACAATCGTACTTTCAAATTTTCACCATCGTAATTTTCGTTAATTCGGCTTTTCATCATCGTTTCTTCGTGTTTAGAGTTATGTGTGTCTCTCGATGGCACTAACGGGACACCGTAATAAAGTCATGTTGTAGATAAATTTTACATGTTTATAAACTGTACATTTTCAGGAAGAAGATAAAATGAGCGAAGAAAAGAAAGAAGTGAAAAGGTTGCCAGCAAGCAGATTTAAAATGTTTGAGAAAACCGATGCAGCTATGGTTGCACCTGTGTAAGTTACATACCTTATATACAGCATATCTGTTGAAGTAAGATAATGGGAAATCAGATAACTTTTAATTTGAGGTTAAATGCAAAACAATATATGTTTCATGAGGCAGGGGATATTATTTGTGTTTGACTTATTGGAATGGAATGACAGGACATTGCATATAACACATCAATCATATTAAGTATGATCTCTTGACAAAATTAATGGAGCATGTTAAGGACATGAATCACATATCTAATTAAAATTGATTTTGAAAAATCTATTTATCTTATATATAGATTGTATATGTACTTGTATTCTTTAAAACCAAAATGGCACGAACGATAATTTTACTTCTTTGTTCTAAAGACCTTTTTGCGACGTGATCGTAAAAAACGACCGGGTGTAGTATTTTCTCGCGCGTGCGTAATCTGCGTACGTCCAACCTGGATATGTAGAAGAAGATCATAGATAATTCTGAGTTAGTTGAAAGTAAAAAATATAATATTAAATAGCTATTAACAAAGAGCAAAAGATGCCTCATAGCTTTGTGGCAAAGATTGCCATAAAAAGATGTGGAAATATATATCTTAAAGAATAGCCTCTTGCGACCACGTCGGACCTGAAAATCATTTAGATAATTTTGTAAATAGTGAATATACATATATATGTTCATGAACATGCTTGTAGTTTTCAGTTAACCTGATTTTATCACACAAACAAAAAATTAAAGATAGTCACTTATGTGTTAAAGTAATGTTAAAAAGTAACATTTCTCACATGGTTAGCGAAATAACATACATGTATCCAGTTTATCGTAACACAATTCCAAACTCGCTGTTATCCGGGTGACATAAAAAAATCACGTTAATATTGAAGTCTATAACTATGAGATAAAAAGAGAATATATATATTCTGTCGATAGATATCACGACCTCTAATTTAGGAATTCAGTGCTTTGATTATGACACAAGCAAATCTTTGTACACTTTAAGAGAAGATAAATGCAAGGACGCATTTCAACACACTTAAATGCGGAGATGGTTTAATTCTAAGGCTTGTATACGAAGGTTCCTTTGTAATCGAATGCATCATTCAGGGTCATTTAAATTGATATGCGTTAATGCAGACTACTTTAATTCGCCATTGCATCGATCATTTATCATAACGAATTATTCTAAACTAATGCTGAATCATTTGGATTACGTAAAATTGTTTATGAAGTCGTTGAATACTGATAAAATATATTATTTCGTTTAAAAAAAAAACGATAAATACTTGGCATTTGTCAAGGTAAATATCCTGAATCTATTCATATGAGGTGACTTAAACGTTGGCAAAATAGAATGTAAGGATGAACTAAAGATTCATTTATAACAATAATATTTGTGTTCACACATGCAAAGTGCTTTCATTCTAATTTTTCCAAAGGAACCGAGTAAAGAGCTTCATTTTTTATTAAAGTACAAAATAAGACTTAATTACAAATACGGTTGATCTATACCTGTATAGGAAGACTGTAAGGGACATAATAAATACGTCGACTAAACATAATGAGCGTTTTATGTCCAGAATAAGTTGTAATGTTTATGTAACTGTATCTTATTTCATATACAAGTATGTTCGTCTTTACAAATATACTCTCTGCAAATAATTTAAAAAACGGAAAGTAATATTAACATTGTTTGCATCTTGAAACCAATCTTTTCAAACCATAGCTAAAATTATTAAAATCGGATTTAAAAAACAAACAGAAAATTTTCTGTCTGTGCTTCACTCCATGTTCAGTTTTAACGCACTACTCAAGCCAAAATAATAATGAGTTATATTTCAGGAGTCCAAAAGTCAAACCTAAAAAAGACAATCAAATCAAAACAACGACTTTGTCACCAACGTGAGTATAAAGTTAAGATGATATTATGCTTTTTTCGCCGTCAAGTTGAGTTAAATATATTTCAAACTGACCAATAATTGAAAATTAAAAATGTCTATGATACAAAAAAACTGCCTAAATTATCAAAAGACTGCCAACTCTTTTAGGGAATTAAGCGTTACCGATACAATATAAACGATGCTAATGATGCTAATAGAAATTTCCGTTGGTCCTCTGGACTATTGATTATTTTATCATAATTGAATATAGAAAATTGAACATGATCTTGGTAACTTGTCAATATACGTTCATTGTTATCTGTTCCCTGACTATTTGTACCTAGATGGTTTGATGTCACTTTGGGTGTGTGTTTTTTCTTACAATAATGACAAAGGAACTTTTGCATCACTATTTGTTTGTAAAACTAGGACAACATTCGTTTCACAAAAACCTTATTCATTTTAAAAACAGTTAAACGAATAGCACAGATGTATTCATTTCTTAAAAGTGGTATAGTGTTTATTATAATTAATTACACAAGATCATTTACCTTTTTTCTAATATTATTGTTTGGTAATGTATACAATCTTTATATAAAGGAAGACGAGTAGCTTGCAGGTATTAAAAGAAACTTCGTTGTAAGTATTTCATCTGTCAAGATCAGTTAATATTGTAACTTAGATATCATATCGCTTATTTTAATTTTCCGTAAAAGAAACATGTATTAGAAAATCTCATTTCATATAAAATATGCTAGAAAAAAAGTGTTCAGTTATAGGAATTATAATGGGAGCCTATACTTCTTTCATTTTTTCGACATTGTGAATTAAAAGTAAAGCAATTTGTTAAAAAAACACTTTGAATATAAAACTGCAAAAATTTCAAATACCATGACATTGTAAAAACTGTTTTAAATATTGCTAACATATACCTGGTTATAAAATTTCATTTTACTGTGTACAAGCAAATAGTTATGTTATTCTATTTAAACATGCAACATTTATTTTATTCAAAACAGACTGGATAATCCAATTTTCCATGCTCCGATGGTATTAGTATCCACAGAAAATGGTAAAACAACTTGCAATGAAACGACATTATCCAGGCTAAGAGAAGTTGAGCAGCCGTTGAATATAGTTTCTGTTGTTGGCACGCTTAGAACTGGAAAATCTTTTCTATTGAACAAACTAGCAAGACATGGTGCAGGTACTTATATGACGTAAATTAATGCGCGAAACACATTTCGTTTGATTCCGTAAAATAGTGGCATAAAATGATTCTGTAATGATGTGCATCTTCATAGTTACAATGCGAGCTGTAAAGGACCATGAACAGTTTTGCTCAGAATTGCTCAGATATGAGTGATTTGCTGTTAATGAAATACTGTAGGGATTATCCTTATAAAATGTAACGAATTTATAAACATTTAAATATAATGGAGATAAAAAATTATGTTTGAAAATTTTTAAACACTATATAAATCAAGCATTAACAAAGCATTGAATAACGAATTACTGCAAAATACAAAACAAAAAGTCAAATCATTCTTTCAGTGAATAGAGAAGCATGCTTTGAGATCGGACATACGCCAGACCCTGTAACAAAAGGGATATGGGTTATGTGTCGACCTCATCCTACCAAAGAAAACCAAGTTCTTGTCTTACTGGATACAGAGGGGATAGATGATCCTGACAAGGTAGTTAAAATGTTTAATGAGTAAAATTATATAATAGTTAGACAATACACTTTGTTCTACATCTTGATCAGAACTTTTTTGATAAATTTGTTAATAAAAGATACATTATGTAACATAATTTGATACAGCGTAGATTATGTAATAATATAAGTTATAAGCGTTGGTGATAACATCGGAAAACTTTAATTGTACTTAAATGTCTGAAACCAAGAAGGTAATGTAACAAGCTGAAGGATATAAAATTAAAAAATAAAACCTATCTTTTAGTAACTAAGATGTTTTGGTTATTCTTTTGCATTTATACAGATTGAAGTAGAAGACGACAAAAATGTGTTCATACTCGCCACGCTTTTGTCTAACACATTAGTATACAACATGCGAGGAACCTTGGATAAAACTACCATTGATAAATTTAATTATCCTTTCACCATAACATTGGCTTATAAATAGTTATTGATACATTTAATGCTTTAAATGAATATTTTTGTAATAATCACATAACTATAACTGCAATTGGTCAATTTGTGTATCTTTTCATAGAGAAATAATGTATGCTTTTGAATACTAATTGACACATCTTATTGATAAGCTGACCTTTAAATTCCATTCTTCTTTGTTACAATGCAATTACAAACTAAATTTTTCATATTCATAAAATTGCAATGTGTTATTGTTTCTGATTATTATATCATTCCCTGCATAAAATCTATTTAATACATACAAGTTTGGTTTAAGTGAAGTTTTTACTTACAAATTTCACAGCCGATTTCACTATTTGATTAACACTTTCGTTTACTTTTGTTCATTTGCATTTGCCTTAACTGTGTACAGATTTTTGAATAAAATCAAGACATCAATTCAAGTAAATGGCTCCGAAGAAGACGATTCAATTCTTGATTTCTTTTTTCCAAATTTTGTACTAACCTTAAGAGACGTGACTCTTGAAATTGAATCCGAAGATGGCGATGCATTTCTGGAGAAAAACTTGAATATGAAAAGAGATGCCAATGTTACTGAAGAAGCACTGAAAGAGTACAACCTTCCAAGGATGCTTATAAGGCGATACTTCAAAAAGAGGAAATGCTTCTTGTTCAGAAAACCGGTAAAACGTGCCCTACTTAAGGACCTGTTGAATGTAGATGAGTCACAATTCAAAAAAGAGTTCCTTCAAACGCTCGTAGGGTTCCGAAGTTACATATTTTCATGCCAACCAAAATCACTTAAGTCTGGAAAAGCAATTAATGGGAGAAGTAAGTAAAACTTGCGATTAGAAAACTTATCAATTAGGCTTTAAGCGGCTTAATAAAACCGCCCCTGAAACATTTTAAGTTTTGCAGTTTGGGTTCCATATTATCTTTGTCACATGAATATATTTTATGTCGTTGATATAGTTAAGTCAAATTTCATTTTTTATGTAATTTGTTTTGCCGAATGCATATGAAGTTAAAACCAAATGTGTTTGAAGAATATTTTGTAGGATTGCTTTTGAAATACAAAATAAATATCATCGTCGGATACTCACGGTTGATTAACATATAACAAAACGTGTAATCACCTCTGGGTAAAATAAATCTATATGCGTTGAGATAAAGCATCGGGTTTGTAAAATATCGACCAATAAAATGGCGCTTAACAAAATTTACATTCTTCAACTATAAAAAACAAAATATCAACACCCGCGGTGAAAACCTGTTTCACGTGCCTTGCCAATATAAAAGGCAAAAACTGTAGCCAACTCAATTCTTCCACAATCAGAAACCACTGTAGCGATATTGTTTCTAATATTAACGCTTCACCGAACATCGCATAGAACGAGCGTTTTGATTTGGTTTAAATCGCCTCATTGATTCGTGAGGCAACCAAAAAGCTGTCTTTGACACACCTCTAATTGACTGGATATCGGCAAAAAATTCTACGGCTGATGAATATTACTGGTTCAGCCGTGGGTATCCGACGATAATTAGATATTGCATATCCTTAAATATTGCTCCTTATTATAAAAAATATAAACACTGTATCATAGTAACTTCATATGTTTTTGTGGTAATTACCATTTTGTCATATCTTTCAGTGTTTTGCTCCCTTGTGCTAAAATATGTCCAGTCTATACGGGCTGGAGAATCCCCATGTCTGACAAGTGCAATGGTGTCAATGGCAGCTTCAGAAAACACCTATGTAGTGGAAAGGGCCTCAGAAGAATATAGAGCCGAAATGAAGAAGCGTATAGGCTCTCATACACCGAGTGAAAAAGGTCTTTTAAACTACCATAAGGACAGCATGTGCGCGGCTCTTGAGGTGTTGAAAGCTGGACTCATCATTGACGACGAGCAAATATATGAAGAAAAGGCAATGGTAAATATTAAACATTGAGTTAATCTAATTATACACACTTCTTTTTAGCGAATTTTGACTTTTTAAACAAGAGCCCGGTTTGAGCCGGGTGATGCTCCCCGAATAGGTTTTGGACACAGGAAAGTACACCTCTTGCAGCTTCAGAGTTATGTCCCTGGAAAAAGTTCAAAGTGCAATAATTCCAAAATTAGACAAGGCAGAGTTACTGTTCTTTGCACTGCACTTCTAATCAATGTGATCTATCAACCTACAAAGTTTCTTGTTGATATCTTGTTTCCAAGTTATGTCCCGCACAACATCAAAAAGTAAAAATAAACAAAGGGCAATAACTCCAGAATTAGGCAAGGCAGAGTTATGATTTTTGTGCACTGCATATCTACCCATTGAGATATATCTACCTACAAAGTTTCATGTTGATATCTCTTATAGTTTTACAGCTATGTCCTTGACAAGATTTTTCTAAAAGGGGAGATAATTCAAAAATGAGGCTTAACAGAGTTATGGTTCTTTTGCACTGCACTTCTACTCAATGAGATCTATCTACCTACAATGTTTCATCTTGATATCCCTTATAGTTTTAGAGTTATGTTCCGGACAAAGTTCAAAGAGTTAAAATTAACAAAGGGTAATAACTCCAAAATTAGCACTAAAAGAGTTATTGTTCTTATGTACTGCACATCTACCCATTGAGATCTATTCACCTACAAAGTTTCATATTGATATCTTTTATAGTTTTAGAGTTATATTCCGGACAAGATTTTTCTATAAGGGGAGATAATTCAATAACCGGGCAAAATAGAGTTATGGTTTTTTGACACTGCACTCCCCCTTAATGCCCTCTACCACTGTATGAAGTTTAAACAAATTATCTCCAAGGGTTTTCAAGTTATGCTCTGGACAAGACAACGGACGGACAGACTGACAGACGGACGGACAGACGGACAAGGCGCCGACTATATGCTCCCCCGAAATTTTTCGGTGAGCATAAAAAGTTTCTTCAATATATTTTTATCTGATCACACCAATAATTTCTATCATTTTGTTCCTTCCTTCTTGTTCATTCAAGACTTGCTTCAAAGAACAATTTGAAAAATTCAAAGAAATTGTGAAGAAGGATGTCGAAGCAAAATGCTGGCAAATACTTGGACGGCTTGATATGATGAAAATTCAAATGAAGATTAAGAATCGAAAGTATTGCACACCTACAGGATACGATGAGTACATGAAAGATCTAGACACACTGATAAAACAATACAACAGAGAAGCTGGATACATGGGTTCTGTTGTAAGATAACGATTCTTATATAACATTCATTAAGTTATCATTCATGTATATAAATCTGCTACTGTAAAAAGGAAACTTTGTATTTTGAATAGAGTTTCATGTTTATTTCTTTTACGATTTTGCCATTTGGTTTGACACATAAATTAAACGGGACATTGCCAATGATTTTCTTTAAGGATATCGTTCGTCATATTTTATAACCAAACATATCTACTTTTGCCATTCATATACATCGAAAAATATCTTATAATAGGAAGTTTGGGTATCAAGCCATCAAAAAATATATTGAAATATACAGTTTGGGTATCAAGCATTGAGCAGTTACCTTATGATAAAACAAATATTGAAAGTATTGCTTATTTGATAACAGGCTTTGTTAGCTTTGCAAGAATTTCTCGCTAAGAAGACATCAGAAGAGGAAGCAGTGTTTTGTATGGTTCAAGAAGCACTTGGTGGCAAAGGTATTAGTTTCCTAGTAGTAATATACAATCGTTTAATCATCATTAAAATACAAGTATTATCCAATTTGGTAAATACTGATTTTCATAGTCAATTGAAAATGGCTCTGATTGAAATCATATCTAACTATACATTTTCGTGAAAAAGAATTAATACAAACTCTTTATACATTTATATCATTCAGAAGGACCCGAAAGAAAAAATATGAAGGACCTTTGCGTGTTCAGTGAAAAAGATGCAGACATTATGAAAGAAGAGGAAGAGGTTGAAGAAGCGATCCGAGCAGATATTGAAATGCTGCAAAGGAATGGTCTTCAGAATATCGGAGATCAATATCTTGACATGCTCACATCAAAAATAGAAGAAATAGATAGAGTAAAGAACGAGCTTACTCGTGATGATTCATATTATAAGAAATTGTGTAAAGAAACCGACCACTGGAAAAGTATTTTTGAGAACGCGCCATTCAGTTTGTCCCACTATAAGAGGCAGCTAAAACCCATTGCTGGACAACAGAGTACGGATATGCAAGCCACTGTTTATGAAGAGCCTTGGAATGATGTGATAGGCTCTCTTAGGAAAACAGCTGTCGAGCGAGAAGATTCAAAAGACGATGTTGACCTGTCACTAGGAGAAGCAAAAGGTGAACGAGTGCCGCCAGAGGGAAGTGAAGCAGTCCAATCATATAGCGACATACCTCAGAAAATAACAGATAAATGTAACATTTCATAAGAGAAATGTGTTGGTATTGCTACTGTTTGACTTATCATTGACTACAGATGGAAGGAAATGTTATGTCATCTAACGCACTGTAAATGATAAAATATGATAAACAAGATTAAAAGGGAAGGGCAGCGTACAATGGACGCAATAATACATTGTACATTCTGTTTATTTTATGACAACTTTGCTACAGTTGGTTTTTTATTAAAAGTTAAACTTATCAATTGATTTGGAATAGATAAGTATTTTATTTATTATATCAAGTCAAATGAAGCGTATGTTGAAAAATGCTTTAACTTTGAAACATAATTTTAGTCGATTTATTACAGAAAATCTATACTTTTAATAAGCATAAGTGCACTTCAATCAAAATTATGGAAAAGAAGTAAATTATTTTTATGTTAAAAATTTGGGATGCGAAAAAGAATTCTTAACATTTTTGTTTAAGATGACTATAATATTCTAACGTTGTATGTTCTGCCCAAGCTTTAACACTTATTAATAGCCGGTACACTGTTGAATTACAAGACAATTGTCAATATTGCTTTCAGAAATAGTCGTCAAAAGGTAAAACAATTAACTATTGTACCTGAATTATATATCACAAAAGAAAACTGAAAATACAACTGAAGTATAATATATCTGTGCATATTTTTTTCTTTTCATTTTGAAACAAAAAGGATAAAGAGCAAGAGAACTGTTTTAAAAAAAAAGAGCAAGATAGCAAAATAGGACGCAGAAGAACAAGTGGTTAGTGTGTCCATTTAAAAATATATGTGAATATTTACAAAATACCGCATTGGTTGGATTGCAACTCGAACTGTAAAATCTACTTATGAGTAAAGGGAAAGTAATAAGTTAAAGCCCTACATACAAACGAATTTGCATCAGACATTCTATTCACAACAACTGACATCAATTTTATAATTTTCATCTGTACCATTTTGCGATAAACATCAAATTTTGCTGAAACTGTTTGCATGCCTTATCTAACACATTGTTTGGTCATAAGAAGTTATTACTTTGGAACCATAATCCATGGTACAAATATGTTACATAGGGCCTGGTCGATAGACATTTTTTACAAAACCCAGATAAGAATATGATAATCAACAATATTAACATCTTTCCTGCTTCGGCGCCATATGACCTAAATTGTGTTGGTGCGCCAGAAAACCAAACAAATCAAAAGAGCATCTTGCATGGTTAGAGAATTTGTTTTTAAAATGCATCATTTAATATATTTGCAGGATAATGAAGGGTTTTATTTTTTTTACCGATTTTGTCCAATTTTATTCTAAAAACATTATCATCTTTTAGGTGACACCCCTACAGCGTTTAACTTGTCTTAAAGAAAGACCCTTCTTGCAAGAATACGGTGACATGATGAAAAATTGTATATAATAATGAATGTTAGTAGCTTTTTCATGAACACTAGTATGCCTGGGTTCCATTGTCACATTCTACATTTTAACTTTTGATCCCTCGGAACCATTAAAATTACAACAAAATTAGATGAAAATAGCAAACTCGGTTTGATTGAGTCTGTACATGAGGGATTATGAAAAATTGCAACATCCCTCATGCCCCAAGCATCAGAACGAGCAGTACTCAGTTCTCAACACTTTAAAGTGCTGGACTCAATGATCCCGAAGGACAAGAAAAACTTAACAACACTGAAATGAAGAACGGACAACTTTTTTCGGCTACAACACAGCAAAAGACACCTGCTGTTGTGATGTATAAGTATTGGGAAAAAGTGGGAAAAAGTGGAAAGTCAATGTTTGCAATTTTGATCGCTGGTTGCTAGCTAAAGGAAGGCACTGGTTGCTATGGAAAGTCACTGGTTGCTAAAGAGTTATCTGGTTGCCATGGAAAATAAATGGTTGCTATATAAGTCACCGGTTGTTATATATGTCACTGGTTGCTATGTAAGTCACTGGTTACTATTGACAGTCATTGGTTGCTATGAGAAGTCACATTTAAGGAAAATCAATGTTCTTTCGAGTGGGGCCAATTTGTTCATAATTAGAATAAGTTTTGTTGAGGTCCACCAGATCATGTTTAATATCGTAAGATATAGCCAGGGCTATAATATGAACAATCTCTAAAGAGGTCCACATCTATGTGCTAGGCCTTTTATTCCAGAGGAGAAAGGTTGTTGTTTCTTTTGGGGGGTTGGGTTGTTTTTTTTTTGTTTTTTTTTTTGCTTTGCTTTTTTTTTTCCTTCTATTTTTCCTACAATCCTGGCAAATATGCTTGGTTTTAAAAGAGTAGGTTTTTAAGGTTACTTTATAATTTATATAACACTCACGCACGCATGTATACCCACACACATGCACGGACGTACGCACATACACACACATATAAGATTGTGGAAATAGAATTAATAAAACCCGGTGATCTATTTCCATTTTCCATAAAGTATAATTAGAATTAATATGATGAATGTTAATGTATTAAGATGTTAATCAAATATCACTAGACATGTGTCCTTCTGAGGGACCACTTTTACTTTTTTCCAGATACTTATCTTTATTCGATAAACTTTGCAATTGTTTAATAAAATTTGAAGTGTCTTCTACATCAAATGACAAAGATTCGTTGTATGGTTTTGAATCATGTCAACATATTTTCAGTTAAAGCTTCACAACCTGAAATAAATGGTCTACCTGGATAACCAAGGAGTAAAAAATGTTTTATGAATTTAAGGTAACATTGTGGCACTCTCTCTGTATTTGTTGGATAAAGCGCCTTAACTGTAGATTCTCATATAATATCTAAATTCTTTAGCTTATCACAAAGTTCTTCATAAAAACCTTCCTGTGGGTTTTCAATAAGTTATTTTTATAGTAAGTGTTTTCAAGTTGCCTATTAGACCTTTCTATCTCAAACTGATTTCGTAAACGGACTTCGTAATACGGAATAAATTTGGGGATTTTCTCAAAACATAAATAATAAAAATATCAATACACTGCATACAGCGTTTTTTTTTTAAATACATATGCTAGTTATAGTATTTCTATAAACCATCAACACATTAAAGATGGAGACAATACATATATAAACATAATTTATATAAAGACCAAATAAAAACAAACAACAAACGAACAAAAAAAATTAAAAAACACAATACAAGTTACTTCATTCATATACTCTATTGTAGTGTTAATTTTTTAACCAATGACAAAGAAGCGATTTTTTCAAGTTATACTGGTAAGTGTTGGTACATTGTGGGAAAGCAGGACATCACTATACTGTCACTGTTGACGACAAGTTCATTTATAAAATATGTAGCAACGTTTCAGTGGGAATTGAGCGTTAGAATAATACAAACGTCGCCATCTGAATGTGTCTTGATAGCGTTGAAAGGACAGTATCCAGAATAGAATTGTTGTTGTGGCTTATCCATAGGTCGCACTTATTTGTGTGATGTTCCATCTTTTGCACCAACTGTAGGATACAATTTTTCCCAGTCGCCACGTTTACTAAGCCACTGATCCATGGTTGGTCAAGTGATGTAGTTCGCAAATAATGTTGTGTAAAATGTAGTATAAATGTGCGAATTTCAATAACATACGCGGTGCTCACATTGAATATGGTTTAAAGTGTTATTATTTAGGGATGGGTAACATCGTATCCACATCACAAACATTAGAATCATATTTACTGACCACTGTAATTCTAAGTTTATGTAATGTTGATATCAATATTTCAGATGTTTTACGAAATTGTATACATTTTCTGAGAAAATTTGGAAAAAAAAAAGATTTTTTCGGAATATCTTTCGAATCATTTGAAAATAAACGGTTGCGAATATCTAGTACAGAGTCTAGAGGTGGCATCATTACGGCAACATAACGATGTACGGTTGATATATTTTGAAGCATCTGGCGGGGATTGAACTAAATCAAAAAGTTAGCCTTCGCCTACTAGCGTTCATTCTAAAAATCTAAATACAATGCAAACAGTATAGTGTTGCAGCAAAAAGTAAAACATAACAAAAAAATGACGATGCACGTATAATAGTTATAGACAGTTTCTCCCACTCAAGATATAACTTTAAGAAAATCGGAAAATTTTGAGGACCTAGGGTTCAATGTTAGTCGGTGTAACATATGTACTATTATTGTATAATTCTAACGCTCGATAATTTAGTGCAATTTCACACTAAAGCGTTACTACATTTTATAAATACTTTAGTCATAGTGATATTTATACAAATATACACACGACGAGTGCCGGGTGTTTCAAATATTGCAGCAGGCCAACGTAATCGACCGGCTCATCGCAGGAGGAATAAGCACTCCCTTTTAAATCAAATATGAGAAAATCAAAAATCTCTACAGATGATGCCCCCCCCCCCCCCCAAAAAAAAAAAAAAAAAAAAAAAAAAAAACTACTCTGTGAACTTGACGTCAGCAGGGACAGCAGTGATGACATTTACTTTTAGTATTGCTTTCAAAACACTCTGAACTTTATGGCATGTTGGTCATTGGTTGAAAAATTAGCACTACAACAAAGAAAACAAGAATTAGGAAACTCGTATTCTTTATTTTTTTGTCTTTATATAAATTATGATTATATTATCTTCTTTTTTAATATGTTGATAGAAATATTATACAAAAGCATATAAATGTACAATTACCGCTGTAATAAAGTTTTAGCGTATTGATTATTTTATTTTCCTCGCATTAATGTTTTGAGATAATATCCAAATTATTCCGTATTATGAAGTCCGTTTACGAACTCCGTTTCAGATGGAAAGGTCTATTATAATCTTCTTCTTCTATGATAACAATACACAAGTAAATCAAAGGAAGGAGAGAATACACATCAAACATCAGGATGGTTTATAACTGGTTTATTCTAGGATCTACCGGTTTCGGTCTTTCACGACCTTCATCAGGATACATTTCAAAGAAAAATGATTACTGAAGTACTAAAAATGTGTAAACAGAATATGACGTATGTTTCTATAAAAAGACATATAAATGAGTTTATCTGGACTAAGTGCCAAGTTTTTCTGGGCAAAGTGCCAAGTTATTTTTCCTTATAAAATGTTTCAAGTGTTGGATAACCACAGATCATATCTATATCATTGACCATTTTACAGCATGGTTTAAGTGTTCATATTCAACAAAATGTTTGTTTTGCATAAATGTGGTTCTAACTTTGTAGTCTTAAGTTGATTAAATAGTTACTGAGGAGAAATAAGTTGGTTTCAGTATTAACAAACTAAAATTCTTCATTGTTATGAGTAAATATATAGACGTTAATTGAGATTTCCTGTGGATGTTTCCTTTATGCAATTTTGTAACAGATGTACATGTATAACTTAAATTCTGGTATGATATTTTAGCTGTTGGTTCTTTCCATCTAAAGTATAATTGGGTTTAGAAGAGCTTTTATTAGATTAAAGTATCTGTAATCTTATTAAATAGTTGTTTGTCTTACAAGAAGTGTTCAATTAGTGTACGAATATATCCAGGGTAAATTACTATTTAAGGCCATGGAGGAGGAATCCAAATCCTCTCGAAAATGAGGCCCTATTATTTACAATTTTCTGCAAGGTTTTACGGTTTAGATAAATATTTTACTGTCTATGATATTTTTCCAAGAGTTATGTGGGTGAAATCATTGTCCTGGACTTTTTTTCTTGTTATTAAGTTCTTTTTCCACATTGAGTGTAATCTTTGCTATAATATCGGTGATGAGATTAATTTGGTCTTGTGATGTGATTTTATTTAAATCTGTGTTGACAGTTTCCATTTCTTTTATGATTATTTCCTTTCTGTTCTTCCAATACTGTAATAAAATTGAGCATAATTTTAGACCGAAAGTAATGTGAGCTTCTTCCCATTCTATTTGTAATAATGAGTTGATGACCGGTACTTGGGGTGTAAGGTTGACTCGTAGAGATTTCGGGATTGTTTTTGTGTTAATACATCTCTCTAAGTATTTAATATGGTGGTTTGTGCGTGTATTTTGAATATTTAATCTTTTCAACACTTTAAAACGGGTTACATTGCTTTCGTCAATACGGTGTGATGGTTCAGCGGATAATTTTCGTTTTTTCGTTGTTTGAGTGTTAGACTGTACCGGAAGTGTTGTCTGGGAGACAGACGGTGTAACGTTAGATGCTTCCTCATATATGTCGTCCTCTTTGCGGTATGCGTACATGATAACAATATCAGAACCCTTGTCTTCTTTATTTATTACAATAGTCTCATCTGAGCGAAGTTGTGTTAAATTGAAGGAATAGTTGATAAAACGATTACCAGCACCTTTCGTGACAAAGTTCTATTTATTAATTCACTAGTCAAAATCTAATGATATAGAAATACATGTATGCTGATTCTCTATTCATTGTTGTAGTTGACCTTATATTACATTTTACAAAGTCGTGAATATTTGAAGGATTGGGATATCTGATCGACTCTGTTTTACACACACTCGATGAATTGTGTAATACACACAATATCATAAAATACTATTTCGTTTAATATTGATTATACGGAAAACATAAACGGAAGAATAATATTCGCTGGCTTGCATTACACATTTCAATCACAGATATGTAACTAAATACAAAAAAAAATAATTGATCGGTCGGTTGTTCTGTATAATTCATAAAACAAGAGCACCGATAGGCGGAGCATTATATGCCCGAAAGTGTTTTGTTTTTTAGTAAGGATGAAGCATGTGTAAGACATGGGAATTAAATAAAGTATTACCTCCTTCAAATAGAAATCATCCTATGAAGTTTGAACACTGTGGGCCAAATGGAACTTTAGTTATGATCCGGAAACTGTTTTCAGTTTTAAGGTGATAGTGACCTTTGACCCTGTGACCCCAAAATCAATAGGGGTCTTCTACCGAATATGGACAATCATCCTATGAAGTTTGAACACTGTGGGCCAAATGGAACTTAAGTTATGCTCCGGAAACTGTTTTCAGTTTTAAGGTGATAGTGACCTTGTTCTTTGACCTTGTGACCCCAAAATCAATAGGGGTATTCTACCCAATATGGACAATCATCCTATGAAGTTTGAACACTGAGGGTCAAATTGAACAAAAGTTATGCTCCGGAAACCAAATTGCTAACGGACGTATGGACGGACGGACAGATAGACGGACGGACGCCAGGGGGTATATCATAATATGCCCGAAATTCTTTCGGGCATATAACAATATTGTACACAGTATATACTTTAAATATTCATGAAATGTATTCTTGTAAAACCATAACAACAACAAAGATTTACGCGAATGTTTCTTTCATGCTGCAGCAACGTACCAATTACTACATTGCCTTTATTGAATCATGATAAAATATCTTTAAAGTTAATGTTTGTTCTTAGTTTGCATACTAAACGTAATTGTATTTTAATTCAAATCACGTGTTGTTGACATTTCTATCTAAAAAAAACAGAACTTGAGCTACCAAAATTTTATAGCCTGCTTAGACTAAGCGGATAAGCTGCTAGCCTGACTTAATTATGTGACAGGTAGGTCAATCTCTTTCCCGTCAATAAGGTAAACCAATTATGCACGTGTTATACAGAAGACTACAAACAGCTGGTGTGATGCCTTAAAGTTTTAATGTTACGTCAATAAGTTCTGACAAAAATTAAAACATACAAAAATATTACTTCCTATTTAAAATATAATTAAAAGTTGATCGCGGGAATACTGTCAAAGTATGAAACGTATTTGGTAAGCATCTTCCTGATATTTTCATCAATTTATAACGAATGTATCCTTTGGTCTACGGCTGTTTGTATTGTCACTAATGAACACACTCAAGATGTTGTAATTTACTCACAATAAAATCAGGGTAATATATTTCTCAAATACGATAAATATTACGAAATATTATTGAAGCAGTTTTACTGCTTTCCTAGATCGTTGGACGTGTATAAACAATTCAAGTGTTTTGATAACGACTGTAAAACAAGTTCCACGAAAGGGGCAATCATAAAAACTATCTCTATGAAGAGCCTCTCGACTGAAACTAACTCATTTGCACACCGGCTTGATGTTCTTGGTGTTGCTTTTCTGTGACATTATTGGAATAATGTTTAAAGGTAATAGTTTTTAAACACGCATCTGTATGCTTAGCATAGCAATTTAGATAAGAACTTAAAAAATATAGACTAAATTTATGACATCAATTTTAAGTTCTAACAGAGTCAAAGGAATACGGCATTCGGTGGGGGGGGGGGGGGGGGCTTGAGTGATTTGTCATATTTTTCCTTTTTCCCACATGGAGAGATTCAATGGAGCCGAGTCTGCATTTTATATACAATTTTATTGTTTTCGTTGCTCCTGAGGGATATCCCCTTTTCCATTTTTTATAACAAAGGCAAAGAAATGATAGAAATTTAATAAATATTTCTTAGCTATTAACTCTTAGTATGAAGCCACCGAACCAGGTAAGATAAGAAGATTTATGGGAAAAATGGTAGAATGACCCTCGTTTCTATCGCCCTAAAGATGTATGACAATTTTAAGATTTACACGTATCATGTGTATAGGGAGTTTTTTTAGTGAAAGAGCTTAAATTTTAGATTTTATGATGTAAAGTCATGTTTGTATCATCAGATAATGACAAGCATCTAAATATTATCTATTAAATAATCTTATTACTTACCAAAGGTCTAACGTTAAATTCCATGAACGCGTCCTTTAAATCCAAACATTGATATCTCAAATTGAAGTACTTAAATTATTACTATAATCTGGTAAAACTTTCTTGTTTGCATATTTATTACTGTATACACCATTTCGTCTGTATGGCTATTTAAATGGAATATATCTTACAGTTATATTTAACATTTCTTTGCGAATAATGCATATAATGAAAACGTTTTGATGCAAAATGATTTAGTTTTCCAATATTAAAGAGGTATCAAGAAACGTATGTCGGGGTGTGTGATTTGATAATCTGTTGCGAACTTATCGCCCAGGTTTTACTTTTTTCCCTCCTCAATAAATATATAGAGTTCTTGTGTGCAAGTCCTTACATTACTCATGAGTCATCAACCAATCTTTCACAACTATTAACTAGAACCCTGGCGCATATCTTATAGGATTTTTGATTTCACTGCATGCTGTATAAAGAGAAATATTCTTCTGTATACAGCTCTACACCTAAGGCCAATGCACATGTTTTCAGGGTTTTGTGATTTGATAAAAAAATTTAATAATGTCACTGTTACATAAAGAAATACTATTTTGCGTGCAATAAAACCTGCCTTTTTTGAGGGATTTCCTTAATGAGGGATTTCTGTCAATCTTTACAGACCTATTGTTAATTAGTATCCTATTGTTTTGTGTTTGATTAATATGTGCGTGCGTATGTGCGTGCGTGCATGTGTCTGTCTGTGTGCTCTTCTGGGCTCAAGTTCCAATGATGATTACAAGCGGAAAAATGGTTCTGTGACAATCCCGTCGCTTGATATTTTGTTTCGTATTATTTCATATTGCCATTAACAAAGTATTTAGTTTTAATGTGAATATGCTATAATGAATGGTCTTCAATATCATAAATGATTATGTTAACAGAATTCAGTATCATTCATGACAACAAAGTATGAAAGCATTGTAAATAAGTGTGTGATTCACGGTCTGATATTTTAAAATATATATACTAGTTGTACAGATAATAAATTGCTCTAGTAAAAACCACCAATTTGAGTATGTAGATTTCATTGTCATTTTCTGCTTTACAAAAAAAACATGATCTAGACATGTTTTAAGGTTAGGGCAATTGGAAACAATTTTATTACGATTTAGACTTAGAATAGAAGACAAGTAGCATTCAATCTTAATGAAATCATATTTCGTCATTCGTTAAGTGCTTGCATAAAATAAAATATATTAGTCCTTGAGTCCACAAATCTCTGCACATAAGATGCATAAAAAACTATAACCTACAAAGGGTAGAATAGATGACAAGGACATTTAACAGACTGAGTGTAAAAAGCTACTCTACCACACAGTGCGGGTTAAAAAACATCAAATATAATCCTTTACGCAATAAATAAAGTGAGGCCCAAACATGTGGTTTTAACCAAAAGTTTATATTCTTTTATGCACAAATTAGTATACGGTGTGGTTATACAGTATGTACATAAGCTAGAATATTGGAAATCACAGAAATGGTTTATTCACATATTTTATTAGTCATAAAGATTTTGACTACCATATATACTTTCAAAAAGAACCTATATAAAGAATTTTTGATACAGCTATAAAGTTCAAATAAACATCACAATAATCGAATGGAAAGCGACGTTTCAAACTTAAAAGTTTGAGTGGATGGCAATACTGAAAATACATAACTTCATCATTTGGACATGAAAGCCTATGTCGATATTTGGAACGTGAGTAAAATATTTTGCTATGTAAGCAAAACTAGATCAATATAATATTAATATGCAGAAATGCTTATTATTATAGTTATATAGTAAACTAACCCATTGCATGTTTAAATAAATCAAAATGTGACTTGAATGTCTATGACCTAAAGCTTAAATTGTTGACCTTTCCAGACAATTGTTTTGCTTTTTTACCAGACTTACTTGACCATCAGTAGTAACAAAAAAGGAAGGGCATGCATTAATTGTTTATCTTATATGGTAAATAATTTATTTGTTATATTCCGATTTACATAAAACATGCTGTATGAATGAGTCAAATGTTTGTTTCAATATTTGACTGATGTAATCAGCCCCCATCCCCACTTCTCCTATTTTTTGACCCCAACCCCCTTAACCCTTAAAACCCTTGTCTCTTTAATTCAAAAATTAAGTTTTTATAACTATGTCGCACATAACTTGTCACTCTCCTCCTTTCGCTGCCCTTAGTCAACTATCGGTTTTGGTTTGGTGCCATCTGGATGCCCTTCTGTGGTAGCTTGGGTGTGTCGGCTGTGTCCATTGAACGTTTCCTTTGCCTAGTTGATCTTTATTCTCGTCCCTTATAGCATTGTTCACATTTTTGTTAGATATGGTATTATACGCTTCTATGAATGCCCTCATTTAATAGCTAGTCAATTAAGGGTATCTGGTTGTATGCAAATATAAATACTGTTGATCTCTAAAAATCTGATATCATATGAATTTTAGAAATTCTAGATATTTTCCCCGCAGCAGTCAGTATATGTGCTGGGGGAAAATACACTAACATTGAAGTGCGTTTAGTTGTTTTACAGATTATCCTTAAGTGTATAAACTTTTATAAACTTTTTCAGAAAGAAAAGAAAAATGAGTGAAGATAAAAAGGAAGTGAAAATGTTGTCAGCAGACAGGTTAAACCCGTTTTACAAAACCGACGCAACGGGGACTGCACCTGTGTAAGTTTTATGGCTTAACTATTATACATAATTTTAAAGAACTTTTTCAAAATGAATAATAGAAAGGCAAGAAAACACTAAAAATATACGAATTATTTAACTTTTTATTTTGAGTTTAAAGAAAGTTAATAATAATGATGAGTTGAAGTAAATTATTAGTGGTCGAGTATTTGAGTTGGAATCACAGAGAATGTCATAATATCATAAACTATGTAAAGACATAGTTAACTGTGTTAAGTTGATTTTTATATATATTCCTGTATAAAGTATAAATATGTACAATCAATATTGATATATAATGTCTCACTTTAATTGTCGTATTGAAGTTTTAGTTTTTGGATTCTGCGGTGTTAGGGGGCGTAAACTGTAGCATGTATTAACAATTGTCGCCATGAACAAGCCCATTCATACCAAACATGCAATATTCCTTTAATACGAACTAAAATCTGGTAATCACATCGCGCATTCTGAAATTAGCATAACGATATTAAGGAACTTTGATAACCGTATTCACATCTAAATACTTGAAAAAAAAATCTAAAAAGAATTTCAGAAACGACGAACTAATTAAGTTTCTCGGAGTTCAGTTAACCATGCTTACCCTATATATAATTTTAATTGCTTTTCACAACTTTTTTAAAAGTTTCACATAAGAAATATTTATTTTAAGTTTACCACGTATTGTCAGTTAAACCAGAATTGTATCGACCGAGTATCATGTTTGAAAGATACTTTTGTGTATTGCTTAATCTTACCGCTTTTGCGAAAAATGTGCAGAATGGCCGGGACTGGAACCCGGGATCATCGAAATACTGTTCCGGAGCTATTCGGCCGCTTACACATTATCTCCCCTAAATAATGATTAGTTCTAAACCGTGACATGCACACTGGTAAAAGACTCTGAGCAACGAAAACATCATTTAAAGCTTATCAAAGCTACAAAACCAATTCAAATCTGTTTTAATCAAGTTATTATTTTATAAACTACTACTTTTTGCATTCTTTAGTCTTCAAAAAGTGAGAGTATGAGAGAGTACTTGATTTATATGAAACCTAATCAACATTTCTTTTATTTAGATGACAATTTTCTTATAGCAGTTATCAAAATACTATTATAATTTCATAACTACATGGTCATACTTACAAAACTTGATGCATAAAAAGTCAAAACATAGAACCATAAACTAAGTACTAACACTTTGTTAACCAGTCCTTGAACCTCCTCTTAGTAAAGTTAAGACATTTAATTGTCAAGGTATATATTGCAGTTGTGGGTGTATCAATTTTCGGGATTAGATTTATATTGTTTAATGTAAATATGCCAAACTTTTCCTCAGTTAGATGTTATATTATTTCCGATACTTTTTATTTCAATTGATGTTTGTCAAAACTTGATTATAAGACATTGATTTCACATACTAGTACATTTTTAGAGGTTATTATAATAATTATTTTAGGAGGAGTCCAAGAGTGTATGTCAAAAAGGGCAAAAGAGAAGACACTTTGTCTACACCGTAAGTTATCAAATATGTATTGCTAAATGCTACCTACTAATTTACTTGATAGTAGTTGACCTTGGTATGTGAATAGGAGAGTAGTGTTTGTAGCAGCAAAATACATACATGTATATAAAAAAACTGACTCTGTTAAAAAAAATGATAACATTGTACAGATAATAAAACCAACAGATTTTAAAAGTAAGTGGTAACAATAACCTTTGATTGAACAGACAAATGCAGCAAAGATAAGAATGAGAAACAAAATGCAGTTAGGAATTGCTAAACTTGACTTATGTGTTTGCTTGTAAACTTTCAACAAGATAAACTGAAAAAGAGTCATAGCTTTTATGAAAATTTCATGTAGAGCTTTTTTGTCTTGCTTGAAACTTTTTATGCATCTAAAAATTCAAGTTAATAAACTCTTGATTCAGAGATTTTATAGCTAAAATAACTTAGATACTAAAAAAGGGACATGACTTTGACAAAATACATCTTAGAGATATAAAATCTGACCGCATTCTCTTGCTTGTGACCTCCTTGCCTTATATGCTTATTTGAGATCCATCATGTATATATTAAATATATATAGTAATTAAATATGGCGTCTGTCGATACGTAAAATTTTTTGCTAAGCTGAAAAAAGCTGAAAAATTGTGTTTAGAGTTCATAGATTGGAAATATATTGTACTGGATTATATAGACAAACCTTTTAAAAATCATTATTGAGAACGATTTGATGATATTTTGGATTTAAACTATGAGTTTTGGAGTGGAAACGCACAATCGTTTTGAACCATTGTTTGTGCCAGAATTTTCGCGGGAAGTTATGGACGGTGATTTACGTTCAAAAGTTGACCATTGTCTTGATATGGATAAACAGCAGATTTTTACAAACAGTACTATGGATTGTAAGATGGACATGATGTACGAGGAGCTCAGATCAATCAGGTCAGATCAATCACATTTTAATAACTGCGTGAAAAATTTAGGTAATGCAGTTGGCTTATTAGACTCCAAAATTGAGAGGGTGTCAAGAACCACAGATAGACATACTGAATATTTAAGAGCCACTACATATAAACAAGTTGATGCTGAGGCCAGACAACGTAGGAACAACCTCATATTTCGTGGGCTAGCTGAAAATCCAGGTGAAAATTGTTTTGAACTGATCCGAGATTTCATGAGAAACCATCTTGATTTGGACCCCGGGGCAATTTATCTATCGCGTGCACACAGGTTAGGTAGACGCAGTCATATTCGCATTTCACGTCGTCCGATTATTGTGAACTTTAGAGATTATTGCGATACAGAAATGATCATGAACCGGGCGCATATGTTAAAAAGTACCCCATTCTCTGTTGACATTGACCTTCCCCTTGATTCAGAACGCTAGATCAAAGTTATGGCCAGACTTTAAAAAGCTAAAAAATGAAGCGCCTAGATCTAAAATTCAAATTGTCTACCCAGCGAAACTCATTCAGGACGGTAAGCTGATACACGATGCACTTCCGGAGTGGGATAGATATACTCAAATTGATATATAGGTTCGAGCTCCTTGATCGCATATCTTCTAGTGCCGAGGGTTCAGAAGCAGCAAATAATACGCAACAACAATCACAATTTGTACGTGCGGAAGAACAGGAACTAGTAAATCAAAGTCAAACAAGTACTAACTTACAGCATTCTTCATGTAGTGAGCCGCGTATCCCTGTGAGCGCTGGTATGCCGCAAATACTACTGCCGGTTCCACCTCAGCCGTTAATGGCACAGCTAACACTTAATTCTTTTATGAATATGTTGGCAGCTAGCTTATCACAACAGTGCAGATCATTCCTACCGATTCCCGTGTTAAACAATAACAGTGTTAGCCCACCAAATGACACTAGTAATGAACGTCAGAGCTGTCAGATGGAAACGCAGACATTTCCTACCACTAATATCATCGATACAAACAATATTAGCTCCATTAGTCCCAATGTCTCCACTGTCCAGAATGTATCCCCAGATCCCCCTGACCCTTGTGTCCAAAGTACTCACATTGTTGATCTCGCTAATCAAAATGATATAAATCCTATCAGTGTAAATCACAGTATTGATAGTCCGACTAGAAATACAATTTTGCCCCCCAACACATTGAACTCCTCTGTTTTGACCACTTCCTACCCTGAACATGAAAATGTAGCACAAATAAGTCCATCCCCAGTTATAAATAAACAAGCTGTGTTGTCCCGAGTTCGATGCCAAATTTTGACAGTGATGAGACATTATTGAAACATGTTCCAGATTCGGCGTGTCAACATATTGACACGCCTCTTGCACAACGTGTAACTAGAGGGCGAGATCGTGTATCTGGTATCTCTCGGTCTCAGAAACGCTCGAGTTCAACCAAGCCGTATAGGCGAAACAGTGTCAGCTCTACACGTGAAAATACAGATTTGGGTTTTACGCGTGCTAAAAATAGCTCGCAGTCGAATAATCCAGGTCAAGATCATCAGGCGGAACGAAAGCAGGCGACGGGTAGCAGTGTAAATACTGGTATGGAATGCCGGTAGGGACATGCCAATTTGCTAATTTGCCAATTGCTGAATTGCTTATTTGCTAATTGTCGATTTGCTTATTTGACAATGGCTGATAGGCTTAACGACAAATTTGCTTATTTGCCAATTGCTTAATTGCTAATTTGCTTATTTGTTAACCGCTGGTTTACGTATTTGCTTATTTGCCTATTGCTAGTTTGCTTTTTGCAATAGAAAAACTTTACACTGTGCTGAAGTATATGGAAAATCTGACTACAGACAACCAGTTGAGTCAGATCTGTTAACTTTTACCAACAGTATTCTTTTGAATTCATTGTTTTTCTAAGAATTCTGTTGGTCAATGAATTCAGTGGCAGTGATGCCTACGCAGATATATGTCTACAACTGATGGCTGACATGTCCTTGAGAACACAGACGCTTGGGGGTCAGACCCCGTACCCCAACGTGATACGTGCCCCTGTAAACACTCTATTTAAAATATTTATTTAAACACGAATTGGACATCGTTAAAACTGGTTTTCAAGCAATTTTTTACATATACCGGTATGAAAAAATACCATATACCACCAAGTCTCAATAAAGTACTTAATGGTTTTATCGTTGTAACAAATGTCCAATTCGTATTTAAATAAATATTAAAATACATAATTATGTAGTTTTGATATAGTGTTTACAGACGCGTATCACATTACGCCAGCATCTGTGCTTGAGAATGCCTTATAATGTGTTGCAGCTATAGATCTGTTTGTGCAGCTTAAGTCAGAGATTGATGGCATAATAAACACTTGATTAGTCATATAGAAGTGAAAATTATTGAGTAAAGATTGAAAATAAAAGAACTTGAAAACAAAACTGTTTCTTATTTTATGGCATATAAAATGTCGTTATTCTCAGTTATTCTCATTTGTCACAGAGGGCCTCATTTTAGTGGTACGAACACATAGTATCACGAATGATACACTTGGTGCATGCTTAACACGGGTGTTTGTCTTTGCACTTAAGCAATAGGCTTCGTTTTTAGCTCTGTAAGATATTAGATCACTTATGTCTGTGTGTGCATCACCATTTTGCTTTGGTTAAATGTTTTTGAAATTTGGTCACACTTTTCCATTTCTTCGTGTTGTACATTTTACATGCTATCAGGTGACCATGACCATGATCATGACCTAGGGTATAATGGACAAAGCCTCTTTGAATATTGTGTATGCATGCTGCCTATTTAATTCTTATGTGAAGTTACAGTTAGATATAAGCAATAGTAACAGAGATATGACAGAAAAACAAAGGCTTTTCAGTACAATACATTGGTGACCTTGACATTCAGTATATAACGGGCACAGCTTCTTCATGTACTTTGTATGCATGCTTGTAACGCAAAGTTTATGCAAAGTTGCAGTAAGATGCATGAATCAGCAAACGTAACAGAGATATGACAGAAAAACAAGTTACGAAGAAAACCAATGCATTGGTGGGTAGAATAGCATCCATGTTCTCTGAATAGTGGAGCTAAAACTGAAACTCAAGATAATTAAAAAAACAACTACTGTCTGAAACTGAATTTATTTTTTTCGAAATTGATTAAAATGTATCCATCTGTCTTTCTACCTATATTCTAGGTAATGATGGATTGATCATAATTGTCACAAGTTATAATTAACAACACTTTATAAACATAATAACATGATATAGGTTCATGAGCTTGAAATAAAGTCTACAAAGACTTGTTATTTTATATCAAACAAGAACTTCGCGAGTCGGACGTGTCGCCTGACAATAGCATAAAAAATTATGTATATAAGCAAATAAGCAATTAGCAAATAAGCAAATTGGCAAATCATCAAATAAGCAAATCAGCAATTAGCAAATTAGCAATTAAGTAGTTGGCAAATAAGCAAAGTGGCATGTCCCTACCGGCATTCCATATTATGGACAATTATAGTTTACTGATCAGAAGGTCACGCTGCGATGCGCGCTATTGAACATTCAAGGTTTAGTGACCAAACGAACCAATAAATAACAGTCTGAAGAAGTTTTAAATATTTTTAAAAATAATGTTATTGTATGTTTTACTGAGACTTGGGGAAATGAATATTGCAATTTTAATGTTAATAATTTTTAGCATTTCTTTTTAAATAGAACAGTCAATAAAGTGTCTGCAAAAAGAGCCTCGGGTGGTATTTGCATTTATGTTAGAAATGATTTTGTGACGCAAGACACGCTTGTGTTCACTAGCGAAGATGATATTATTTGTATAAAAATAAGCGGGTCTAAAATTGGCTTGACAAATGATTTATTTATTGGATTATGTTATATTGTACCCGAAAATAGTATCAGAGAGACTATGATTGATAACAGTACATATGATAGATTGCTTGAATACATTGTTAGTTTAGATAATAAATATGAGAACGGCTTCAATTTTATGTTATGTGGCGATTTCAACTCTAGAACAAGTAATTTACCAGATTGGGTTGTAAGTGATAACATCGGGCATGCTGATATTTTGCCAGAAGATTATCAAATTGATGAAAATCTGTTACGCGTGTCGCAGGACAGCGGTCACGTGAACAATAATGGTCAGTTACTGTTAGATTTATGTAAGCAGACTGGTATTAGAATAATAAATGGCCGTTTAAAATATACATTAGGCAAATATACTTTTGTTTCAAACAGAGGCAGCAGTGTTGTTGATTATTTTTTATGTACTCAAAATTTATTTGAACATGTAGATTATTTTAATATAAATGATCCAAATGTTATTACTGATCACTGTTTAGTAGAATGTCACTTGGTATTTTGTGTAAAACAGGCTGATATTATAGATAATAAGCGGTCTTATGAAACGTCGCAATATAAATATGTGTGGTATAAAGATAATGCTAATGATTATATAAGTAAATTGAATGAAAATTATATTGTACATAAATTGAATATGTTTGATGTAAATGTTGAACAATCGCACAGTAATGATGATATTAACTCGTGTGTAAGTGAATTTGCATATTATGGATGATGTGTGCTCACCTTTATTTAAACGTAATGTTGGAAACTAAAGACCAAATACTAATTATGTAGATACGAATCAAAAGTGGAACACACAAAAATGTGATGATATTAAGCGGGCATTTTACGCTGCGCTGAATTTGTATAGAAATGATAAATCTGAGGCTAACCGTGTAAACATGGTAACGGTAAGGTCTAGATATAAGTCATGTTTACGTAATGCTAGATTTGTTTTTGATAAAAAAGAAACTAATAAACTTGTGAATGCTAAATTTAAAAATGCAAGGTTGTATTGGAAAATGTTAAAAAAACTGTGCTGGTGTTAAAGATGCTAATATACCTATGGAAACTTTTGAGCGTTATTTCAAATCTGTAAATAATCCTGAAGATCCCTTTTTTTTCACCGGATGAAGATGTGTTGCATTTTATAGAAAGATATGAAAGTGAGGAGTTTAATGTTATGTTTTCTTGCTTGAACTTGCCATTTACTTATGAAAATTTATCAAACGCTATTAAACAATTAAGCAATAACAAAAGTGGAGGTCCAGATATGTATATTAATGAATTGTTTATATATGGTAAAGAGGCATTGATACCCCATTTGTTAACACTTTTTAACAAAAATTTTCAAGTCGGACATTTTCCAGCGTATGGTCAGAAGGATTTATAATACCTTTGCATAAAAAAGGAAGCATGAATGATGAAAATAATTATCGAGGTATTACGTTGCTCAGTGCTTTAGGTAAATTATTTACTAGAATTATCAATAATCGTTTAACGGACTGGGTAGAGACATATAGTGTTTATATTGAAGCACAGGCAGGTTTTCGGTCTAATTTAGGAACTACTGATAATTTATTCGTTTTACATGGATTGATAAATCATTTTATAAATAACAATAAACAATTGTACTGTGCTTTTATAGATTTTAGTAAGGCTTTTGATTATGTAAACAGGGACAATTTATGGACAAAATTAATCAAATTTGGTCTTAGAGGCAATATATTAAATATAATTAGATCAATGTACACATCGGTAAAGTCTAGAGTAAAATATTGTAACACTTTAAGTGATAGTTTTCAATGTACATTGGGTGTTAGACAGGGAGAATGTTTGTCTCCTTTTTTATTTTCTATGTTCCTTAACGATATTGAAGATATGTACCTTAAACATGATGTTGAAGGGATATATGTTAAAATGTTTAAAATGTTTTTAATATTATATGCTGATGATATTGTGATTTTTGCAAACAATAGTTTAGAGTTACAAAACAATCTTGATTTGTTGTTTGATTATTGTCAGAAATGGAAATTAGTGGTCAATGCAGCAAAAACAAAAATTATGATTTTTAGAAAAGGTGGTAGAATTTCAGATGACTTAAGATTTTATTACGATGGAAATGTTATAGAAATTGTTAAATCATTTGTATACCTTGGTTTAGTCTTTACAGTAGGCGGTTATTTTGCTGAAACACAAAATACACTTTCTGGACAAGCTTTAAAAGCAATTTTTAAAATGAATAAATATTTATACAAATATCTCCGTTAGACATAGAATAGAATTGTTCGATAAACTAATTTTGCCAATTCTTAACTATGGTAGTGTAGTATGGGGCTTTAATAAAGGATTATCAATTGAAAGATTACATATGCAATTTTGCAAACGTCTATTGAATGTTAAGAAAAGTACACAAAATGACTTTATCTATGGAGAGTTAGGCAGGATGCCACTACAGAATTTTAGATATTATAATATAATTAGATACTGGGTTAAGTTATTATATTCAAACGACAATAGATATTGTAGAAAGGTATATGATATGTTATATAATGATGTTATTATAAATCCAACTAAACAAAATTAGTGTTCACTTACGAGAAACGTATTATGTACTCTTGGTTTTCATGATGCATGGTTGTTTCAAACAATAGGTGATGAAAAATTATTTCTTTTAAATGTTAAGCAACGTATAAAAGATCAATTTTTGCAAAATTGGTCTGGTAGGTTAAATGATTCAAGCAGAGCCTCATTGTATAAATATATTGCTAATCATGGTTTTCAGTCGTACTTAGATATTGTTGTTATTAATAAATATCGTATAAATTTGTCACGTTTACGCCTATCTTCGCACAGATTATGATATGATATGATAGTTTATTCACATAAGACGTGTACAAAATGCACATGGTCACAAAATACATACGTTCAAATATAATTAAACATCACGTAATCATCAAAGTTAACATTATTTAGTAGCAAAGTGTCATACAATGATAAAACTACATCTTTGGACTGCATTAACAAAATGAAAATGTGTAGAGACTGGTCGGTGGACCAGGCCTACGAGCACACCAGTTATTGAAAGGAAATGTAATATATGCAATATACTTGAAGACGAGTACCATTTTGTCTTAGAATGTTCTTTGTATCATGATTTGAGAAAACAATTCATCCCAAAATATTACTGGAAGCGACCAAATATGCAAAAATTTATAGAATTGTTAATGAACGATAAAAAGCAAATCCTTAAGAATTTATCATTGTATATTGAAAAGGCTTTTACTTTGAGAAAAACTGTGTTATATGGTAATTAATGCTTTGAATGCTAAAATTACTTCACTGTAACAAGAAATGCAGTATTTAGTGTGTATGCTTTCATGTTATTATCGATTTGATATGTTATATTTTTTATATAAGTAATAATGTAGTGTATGACGTGTTTGAATAATTATACCCTATTATGTAAACCTCACTTTCTTTACATGAGATAATAATTGTTAAATAAAATGATACCTTGTGTTGAAGTTTCACAACTTTCGTTTCGGGTGAAACTTCAAATTAAGGGTGTAGTCACATATTATACGCATTTTATGTGCTCATCATTATTACGCTTTTAAGTTCAATTCAAATCAAAGTTTTACCACTTTCGTTCTTTCGTTTTTTTTCGGTAAAGCTAAAATACTCATACAGTTCGACAACATTAAAAAATTATATATATAACAGCAAATGCGATTATTATGCCAAAACAATATTCAAAACTTGTAATTTGTTAGTCTCTATTCTTATGCATGATACGGTTTTTTATTCAGAATCAGAATTTTATGGGTTTTTGAAGCAAAATAGTTATATTAATGATTACAACAATATATGAGTAGATAATATATGACACATAATTAGAAAGTCTCGCTAATCGAAAATTTGATAAATTATATTATAAATACGCCTCAGTGCAAGGGAGATAACACAAATTAATGTGAATTTGCGTTTCATGTATAGTTATGTCCCCTTTCTATTGAAATTTATGAACACATATATATAAGAGACTAAAATGATTGTGTACATATACTAGATACATGTAGATGTACGTTCAGATATTATGCATGTATATTTTGTAATATTATATATTGTTCAAAACTTATTTGTAATATATGTACCACATGGGTTTATGACCTTCTGGTTTGATTGAATAAAATCTTGAAATCTTGAAATCTTTATTAATTTTCAAGTAAATATGATATGATCACAAAATAATTAGTTTCAATGAAGTTCATTTTGAAAGTCAAAAAGGAGAATAACTTTGTGAAAATACAAATAATGAGACTAAAAATGATATACTTGATGATAACTCTCTTTACATATTTCAAGTTTCAAGTCAATACCATCTTCTATGTTTTAGTTTCCGAGATAATCAAAGAAATATAATTTTCTAAAGAAGGGACAGAACGTATAAAAATTCTATATACTACTGTGAACAGTCGTGATACTTCATTTAATATATACTTCAAGTCAAAACATGGAGTGAATTGTGACCATATAAAAGAAAGAGTTTTGGGACGGAGCTGGACAAGAAACAAAGAAAACTTGATTGTTGTTCTTGTGGTTGATGTTTTGTTATGGAGTCTAATCTTTCATGTTTTTCATTTATAGGAAAACAAGTATTGTGCATGGGTTAAAAGAGATGCCTTTGTAAGTACTTTATTTGTTCCATTTAGTAAGTTATACCTCAGTTATTAAACAAGTTCTTACTTACGGCTTTCTTATTTGTCACATTCAAGTTCCTGTAGAAAATATTTAAAAATTTCAAGGAATCTGTTCTCCTTAACTAGGGTTAATTGTTGCCAATGTTGCTGTTAATAGTTACGAAGCGCAGTTTATATAGGTTTCACAAGTAACGCTATAAAATGTGATAGACCATATCATAAATGAACTTCTCTCTAACATTTTTTATTTATTCATTCATTCATTCATTCATTCATTCATTCATTCATTCATTTATTTATTTATTTATTTATTTATTTATTTATTTATTTATTTATTTGCGGAGGGTTCATTTTAATTGTTTGTTCTTCTTTGCATAAAATCTTGTTTACATATGGGTATATAACGTACTGTCAAACATTTTATTCTTTCCAAACAGACCCGATAACCCGATATTCCATGCTCCTATGGTATTAGTAAACACAGACAATGGTAAAACAACCTGCGATGAAACAACATTATCCAGATTGAGAGAAATTGAGCAAACGCTGAACATAGTTTCTGTCGTTGGCACGCTTAGAACTGGAAAATCTTTTCTGTTGAATAAATTAGCCGGTGCAGGTACATATATGTATTTGACGCACAAATTAACACTTATATTTTGATTCCATTTAATACGTTGTACATTACCATTGTTACAATGACAGTTGAAAAGTACCCTGGAATGTTTTGCCTAGATTTGCTTAGCTATTTTATTGATTTGTTGTATATTAAAAACGGTACGGATTATCGATATTACCTACATAAAACACAACAAATTACTAGGCGTTTGAGGTTTAAAAGTCTAAAAACATAACATTGGAATTTCTTACATAAATGAGGTTGGGCACTTTAAACAAAAATATATGCAAAAATAGTTAAGAAATATACTTTAAATAAAATGGAAATCGTATTTTTATGATTTTCTTAACCCGATTTGAGTAAAAAGCGTTTTAACGTTTTCATTTTGGGTCATTGTTTTACAATTTGAATAATTATTCTGGTAAAACAAGTATGCGAATGATCTGAAATTTTGCACAAAGATAAGTGGTCTAAACCTACAACAAATAGTACATTTATTTGGAAACAAAATTTTCAGTCCCATCATTTCAAAAAACCTCAGTGGAGATAAAAAGTATTGTTATTTATTTTCTCAAACAGTAAATAAATCAAGCATTATTAAACCAGTGAATAATGAATTACTGCAAAGAACATAACAAAAAGTCAAGTCAGTTTTCAGTGAGTAAAGAAGCGTGCTTTGAGATCGGACATACCACAGATTCTGTAACAAAAGGGATATGGGTTATGTGTCGACCTCATCCTACCAAAGATAATCAAGTTGTTGTCTTGCTGGATACAGAGGGGATAGATGACCCAGACAAGGTAGTTAAAATGATTAATGAGTAAAATTATATATAATTAAAGACAAAAAAAAAGTCAATTACACAGATTTTCATATTGAACAGAATGGAGTGTTTAAAATAATATTATTTGTGAACACCTTATCTGTTAAAGTTATTAACGATTTCTAATAAAAATTACTTTGGAAAACACTTATGCATCCTCAAATGTCTGAAAACAACAAAACTTACAAAATATGTTATTGAAGTCACTGTAAGATATATATTTTTCAAAAACTCAAGGTGGTTCTTTTTGTAGTTTTGGTTTTTCTTTATCATATATACAGGTTGATATTGAAGACGACAAAAATCTGTTCATACTCGCCACGCTTTTGTCTAACACATTAGTATACAACACACGAGGAAATTTCGATAAAACTACCATTGATAAATTTAAGTATCCTTTCTACTAAACATATGCTTAAAATCTTTATTTACTTATTTCAATGGAAGACCTAACTTTGTATTTATGGACGAGAGTAGGTCTAAATGTAAATTTCTAAACCGGGACTTTATTTATGTTTTTTACATTCATTACTTATCGCTGTAATTTATCAAAGTTTATCTCAAGTATAGTTTTCAAATTAGTACTTGGTGTTTCTGTAATAGTTATTGATTTGCCTTAAATGTGTACATATTTCTCAATAAAATCAAAACATCAATAAAAGTATTTGGCTCCGAAGAAGACGATTCAATTATGGATTTCTTTTTCCCAAATTTTGTACTGACATTAAGAGACGTGACTCTTGACATTGAATCCAAAGATGCCGATGCCTTTTTAGAAGAAAAGCTAAACATGAAAAGCGGAGATGGCAATATTTCTGAAGAGTCACTGAAAGAATACAATTTTCCAAGAATGCTTATAAGACGATACTTCAAAAGCAGAAAATGTTTCTTGTTCAGAAAACCGGTGAAACAGAAGCTTATAAAGAAATTATTGACATTAGATGAATCGGAGTTGAAAAAAGAATTCCAACAAACGCTTGAAGTGTTCCGTGGTTTCATATTTTCATGCAAACCTAAATCACTTAAGTCTGGAAAGGCAATTAATGGACGAAGTAAGTGAAATTATCAATAAAAAAGTCAATGCTCTAATCATGCTTGTTATAACTAGTATATGATTAAATCCAATCGAAATAAGTATTTGTTGTGAATCAATCAAATGTATTATTTTTATGCTAATGCTAATGAATACTTAAGGAAACAGTGACAAAATGCTCTTTTCCCTTCATTATTGCGTTTGTTTTTAAGAAATAATAAAACTCTCATAATTACCAAAGGTAACATTATATAAATAACACATGGGTTTGTAAAAATATCATCCCGAGGAAAATACTGTATTTTTACAGGGATGATTTTTTTTACTGTTACTCACAAACCCATATGTTATTTGGTTTATTGCCCCAAACAAAAATACTGTGATGATCTGAAATTGTCAACTAAATCTAACTGTAACAAAAATAAAACAAGAGTAACAATAACTAAACTGTCTTTACTTTTTAAATTTTAAGTGTACTTTAGGCCTACTTGAGAAGTTTTCTTTTTCTTTTATTCTTTAAGCAAGTGATGATATTTACTAGTCACAAACATACAATAAGCTTTGTTTTATTTAGTAAAAAAAACACTAACCCATTTATACGGTTACGATCTGTGAAATCTGATCCTTCTGTTTCCAGAATATTCTTTGCATGTTTTTTGACAAAATAACGATGATATCATATGTCTGTCCACCTTATCTGTAACGTTTCACAGATTAAAATTGTAAAATAATCCTTTGTTCAAGCTTAATTCGTCTGCATGTTCCAGTTTGACACATAATTATTTACATTGAAATTACTTCCGTTGAAAACAGATGTTTACTTTTTGACTATTCAACAAAAATATATATTATACGCGAAAAGCACTTCCGGGTGCAAACAACCAAATTTTATGTGTGTCATAATTACTCCAGAGAAGACGCTGATGTCCTGTCGTGGTGAACGTCGAAAGTTAAATGAAATGGCGGCCATTTTATTTCATTTTATTTAGAAAATTGAACACATGACCAGATTTTATACTGTTAAAAAGTACTGTTACCTATGTAACAGTACAAAATTCTTAGTCACGTGGTACACTTGCATTAACAGTAAGAATAACTCCCAGAGGCCTATGAGAAATTAACATTACGAAAAAAGTGAGGATTAGTAATATTTGCTTTGTATTAATTGCCATTTACAATCGTTTTTGTAAAATACTTCTATTTTCAGTGTTTTGCACCCTTGTGTTAAATTATGTTCAGTCTAATCGGACCGGAGATTCTCCATGTCTCACAAGCGCAATGGTGTCAATGGCAGCTTCAGAAAACACCTATGTAGTGAAAAAGGCCTCCGAAGAATATAGAGCCGAAATGGAGAGACGTATAGGCTCTCATACACCGAGTGAAAAGGGTCTTGTAATCTACCATAAAGACAGCATGCGCGCGGCTCTTGAAGTGTTGGAAGCTGGCCTCATCATTGATGACGAGCAAATATATGAAGAAAAAGCAATGGTAAATATGAATTTAATTTAATTTACACACTGTAACTTTCTTTCCCCTATTGAACAAATCAAAATATATTGTAAATCATATAATGTAAAGTAAAATAGATACTTTTTGTTTGTATTTGTGTATTAATGATAGTCTATTTATATATTTTTACATAACAAATATTTTCCTTTTTGATAATTCAAGACTTGCTTCAAAGAACAATTTGAAAAATTTAAAGAAATTGTGAAGAATGATATTGAGGAAAGATGCTGGAAATTACTTGGACGACTTGATACCATGAAAATACAAATAAAGATAAAGAGACAAAAGTATTGCACACCTACAGGATACGATGAGTACATGAAAGATGTAGACACCCTGATAAAACAATACAACAGAGAAGCTGGATACATGGGTTCTGTTGTAAGAAAGTGTTTTTCATTTTCAATATCTTTTAATTCATAACATACTTAAATACAATCTCTTTTTAGAAAAATTGATTTCAAAATTTATTTGTTTCCTACAAGAACCAAACGAGATTACGTTACAACATGTATATTTTTCATTATCAAAACAAAACGATCACTTTCGTACATGTTCGCACGAAATTATCTCACAAAAGACAAATTTTGGCATGTGCCGCTCGTATAAAATAATGCTAGTACATAGTTTATTTTATAATATAGCAAACATAGATGAACTTTGGATATATGATTATAGGCTATGATAGTTCTGCAAGAATTTCTCGCTAGTAAGTCAAAAGAAGAGGAAGAAATCTTCTCAATGGCTCAAGAAGCGCTTGGCGGAAAAGGTATTCTTTTTGTAATAGACAAACATTCAAACTTCATTTGAATATTTATTCGTAATAAATACAATACTGATTTACATATGTAGCTTAGAGTGGCACTGTTTGAAACTATTTCTAATTAAATGTTAATGATGAGGAAACACAATACTAACTCTTTGTAAAAATAATATTATTCAGAAGGGCCAGAGAGAAGAAATATAAAACATCTGAGCGTATTCAGAGTAGAAGACATAGACATTTTGAAAGAAGAGGAAGAAGTCGAAGAAGCTATCCGAGCAGATATTGAAATGCTGCAAATGAATGGCCTTCAGAGTATTGGAGAACAATATCTTGACATGCTCATATCAAAAAAAAGGAGAAATAGATAGAGTGAAGAAAGAGTTAACTCGGGATAATTCTTATTATAAGAAACAGTGTAAAGAAACTGACCACTGGAAAAATATTTTTGAAAACGCGGCATTCAGTTTGACCCTTTATAGGAGCCGGTTAAAACCAGTTGCTGAACAGCAAGGTACGGAAATGCAAGCCACCGCTTATGAAGAAACTTCGACTGACGTCATAGACCCTCTTTTGAACAAAGCTGTCGAGAAAATTGAGTCAAAAGACGACGGCGACATGTCATCGGGAAACGCAAAAGGTGAAAGAGCAGCACCAGAAGGAAATGAAGCAATTCGAACATACAGTGACCCACTTCAAAAAGGAGTTCGGAAAAAACCGGAACAATGTAACATTTTGTAATTTAAACAAAAATCCTTTGATATTGTTTTAGACTTTGGTCATCACTTACTATAGATAAAGGAAAAGGTGAATGTCAAATAACGCATTTTAGATACTAAAAAAATGTTGATTTTAAGCAACACAAAATTAAATTATTTTGTTATTCAGGGCCGGGTCGATCAATTCATATAGTTCAAGTGGTTCAAAATTTAAACAATCAAAATTTGATACCAGTGTGAAAGGATCTAATTACTTCAATCGCTATAGATTTTTACTTATATTATTAAGTGTTATTTAGACAGAAATAGATAATAGAGAGTTGGCTTTATCTATATGTATAATTTCACTGATCAGAACATGCTAATGATTGTACATGCTATTTTTTTGTTTTTGTTTGTTTGTTGCTGTTCATTTTGCTGTTGTTTTTTTTTGTTTTTGTTATTTTTTGGGGGGTTTATTTTTAACTGTTGATGTTTCTTTTTGCATTTTTGATAATTTTGTTTCATGGATATGTTTTAACGGTTTTGAACTATAGATGTTTGTTTTGAAGAGTTTTAAGGCAAAAAAACCCTTTTAAATGTGTGAATTAAAGATGGAAACGGTTGTTTTATAAGGGAGCTCCACTAAGGTAAAAAAGTCTAAAAACATAAATTATTACTTTTACATAGATCAAATGAAGCACTTTAAATGGAAACAACTGCCAGGGGTAATACAGAAATGTACATAGAATACATTGAATTGAAAATCGATTGCTATTACAATGTTGTGCTCAATATGAGTAAAAAGCGTTGCATTTTTTTGGTCATTTTATACAATAAAAGTTGTTTTACTGGACAAACGTGGTGTAGGGATGATCTATAATTTACACAATGTCCTTGGATCACATCTTTTTTTAAATGTAACATTAAACATAAATCTCGGAACATTATTTCCAATCATGTCTAAAAAATCTCAGTGGAGACCCCCACTCCTAAACAATTTAAAAAAAAAACATTATCCTTGTGTTCGGAGCTTAATATAATTTGCGTTGCGTGTGCATTTTGAAATTGTGAACAAAAGATTATTGTAATATAGACACTATTTATAATAAAATTAATAATGCTGTTAATGTTATTGGTTTTCGAAATGTAATTTTATAAAACAGGATGCAGATTAATTTCTTGAGTCAGTTAAAGTATAAGGTGTATGACTGACAATGTTTCAAAGGTCACTTTATATAATTTTACTCTATTTTATTCTTATTTTACATTATTTTATTCTTTGTCGATTTAGGTAAAAGTTCAGCTATATAGAGCAACAGCATCAGTTTAATTATAGAACAGTTTTACTTATTTTAACTTTATCTAACTATACAAATGGTGGTAATAATTGGTCAAAGTTTTGCAAAAATTATAATGAAAACCAAAGACGAAATATCTGACAAAACATATAAATAATAGAAAATTAAATATATAGGCATCTATAAAGCAGAAAGAGGGTGGGTTCAGAAAACCAGTCATATTTTGTCATTTGTCAAAAGGGCATCAATATATTTTCAATAACATAAATAAAGTACAATTCTGTACATGTGTGCAAAAACTAAGGAGTTTTTTTTAAGTTGTAAGGTACCCTATTTTCAGTTATTTCACACTATATGACGTTCCTCTAAAAAATATCGTATTTGGCGTTATAAATAATGACATTCAAATTTGCAACAGATATTAGACAACATCATAATCAAGAATATCAACGGCTTTGACGGCCACCTTGGACAACGTTGATTTCTTAGCTTCGCATCAGACAAGAGCCAACAGAATATTCGTCCCAGAAACTACAGACACAGACGTGCAGTAAGGTATACAAATCTTGCTTTTTTATATAAAACAGATATAGGTCATTTAACCCTTTGACTATGTAGTGCTAAAATAACCCGATCCAGATCATCAAACTCGTTCAATGGTGTATGATATTACAGGTACAAAGTTCTCATAACTCTATCATTCAACTAAAAATTACTATTACACTTTTAAAAAAAATCTAATTAGCATTACTAGTATAATATATCCCTATCATTCAGTCAACCATCACACATTTAAATCACAGATAAGTAACTAAATTGAGAAATCGGTTGCTATGTACTCTTTATACTGCAATGCTTAAACAGATTATAATTATACCGTTAATATTTGGCTAAAAAAATACGTGAAATGTATTCTTGTAAAACAATAGAAATAGTTTTAGCACACAACCTACGTATCAAAAAGATAAGTGTATTACCTTTATTAAATAAACATAAAATACTAGTTACTGATAATCTTATGTTAATCTAACGTTTGTTATTAATTCGCATATTAAAAGAAACACACTACCACCAACTAGAAACATTGCCAGTTTTTACCAGTTTTTAAGAAGATGTAAATAGGTAAAGAGGAAACCAATTGCTGCGCATGTACATAGTTTTAGTTCTATCGCGATTATGCTCTATGAAGAGTAAGGCGATTACTGAGGAACATCATGATGATTAAACATAATTGCATTTAAATTCTAATCACATAATCTATTTTGACTGAAGGCTATAATGAAACATTTGATATGCAACATAAGGAATATCATTTGTCTGAAATAGATAGAAATAGAAATTTCTCTGCGCGTGATGCTTTAATGTTATAATGTAACGTCTATTACACATTGACGGCAATAAATTAAATGGATGAACGCTAGTAATTAGAGTAGAAACCCTTTTAAAAGACACGCTCAATTTAATTACTTCTTAGTAAAAATATGACAATAAGTTGGCCCATGTGCATTTCTGCAAGCATCGTTCTTACACATAATTCATAATGAGCTTATCTACTCGTCACGGTAAAATTAATGACTGAACATTAGACATTCTCTTTATCAACCCCGTTAAATTTCATAATGTCTCACACTTCATTTTATTTATATAAACAAATAAGATAAATATTACGAAGTATTATTGAAGCAGTTTTAATAATTACATAGATATAAATG
This sequence comes from Ruditapes philippinarum, assembly GCF_026571515.1. Classification (NCBI taxonomy): domain Eukaryota; kingdom Metazoa; phylum Mollusca; class Bivalvia; order Venerida; family Veneridae; genus Ruditapes; species Ruditapes philippinarum. The sequence goes on from NW_026853905.1 coordinate 164,576, forward strand.
TTTCAAGTGCTTTGATAACGAACGTTAATACGTATTCCACGAAGCGCTCATCGCAAAACTTAAACAAAACAAAACTCTCGACTGAAACTAATTATTTGCATATCGGCTACTTGTTCACCCAGGTAGCTTTTTTGTGACATAATTGGATGATTATTTAAAGGTAATAATGTTGCATTTAAAATTTATTATTTTTTCGAAAGAAACAAGTGTAAAATTAGCAGTACATTTTCAATACTTATTATTTCAAAAGAAATAAAAACTTATGTTTATTACTTAATTTGTAACGTTTATCGTCATTGCTTGTTCTAACAAAATTAAAAGGCAGGTATTATTTTATTTACTTATTTTTTCATTTTCTTTAATTTTTTCTGCTTTAGAGAGACCTCCCCTTTTCAAGATTTTTATAATCATTGTTTTGAAAAGATAAATAAGAGCTGTCACGCAAGTGACAAATGCCCCCGAAAATGTTTCTTAAGAATGCAGATATTATGAAAAGAAAAAAGAATGAAAGAAACTAATTGCTTAATTCTGTTCTTGTGAAATGAGGTGCTATTTAACACCTTCGGACAAGGGTCTTTGATGCGACACAGCATCTTGATGTGCTAGACATTTATGCCAAGTAATTTTAAAATCCTTCAATGCATGACAATGTTACAGTTTGAAAACTAAAGTGTACCTTCAAACATTTCTTATGAGCATAAGTACCTTCAAACTATTAGAGTGACCTTGACCTTGGAGGTAGGAACATGGGTCTTATACACAACACGTCATCTTGATGTTGTAGACGTTTGTGCCAAGTTATTTCAAAATCCTTCGGTGCATGAGAAAGTTTTAGTCCGGACACAAATATGTATACCTATAATCTGTAATTGCGATAGTGTGAACCTTCAGAATATAAATGTGACCTTGACCTTTGAAAAGGGGACGTGGTTCTTGGACGCGACACAACATTGTTATGTGATAGGCATAGTTATTTCAAAAATCCCTCAATGCAGGACGAAGTTACAGTCTGGACATGATTGTTGTGTAAGTCAGCCTTACCCACGACACATTGTCTTGATGTGATAGTAATTTGTGCCAAGCTAAATTAAAATCCTTCAATGTATGACAAAGTTACAGTCCGGACATGAATGTGTATCTTCAAACACTTCTCGAGAGAATGAGTACCTTCAAACTATAAGTGTGACCTTGACCTTGAAGGTAGGGACAGTGGTCTTGAACACGACATGTCGTCGTAATGTGGTTGACATTTATGCATAGTTATTATACAATTCTTCAATACATGACAAAGTAACAGTTCGGACACTAATGTGTGTATCTATAAACTCTAATTGTGATAAAGTGAACTTCAAAATGGTAGTGTGACCTTGCCCTTGAGGTAGGCACGTGATTCTTGAACGCGACACATCGTCTTGATGTGGTAGACATTCATGCCAAGTTATTCTAAAATCCTTCGATACATGACAAAGTTACAGTCCGGACACAAATATGTGTACCTATAAACTCTTATTGTGATAAAGTGAAACTTAAAATGGCAATGTGACCTTGACCTTTGATTTAGGGACGTAATTCTTGGATGCACACATTGCCTTGCTGTGGTAGACATTTATGCCTAGTTATATTGAAATCCTTCGATTCATGACAAAGTTACAGTTCGGACACGAATGTGTGTACACATTAACTCTATTTGTAATAATGTGAAACTTCAAAATGTAAGTGTGACCTTGACCTCTGAGGTAGGGACGTGTTTTTTTGGTCGCGACACATCGTCTTGATGTGGTAGACATTTGTGCCAAGCTATTTCAAAATCCATCAATGTATGACAAAGTAACAATCCGGTCAAGAATGAAGTGGGGACAGACAGACGGACAGACAGACGGTGCGATTTTAATATGCCTCCCTTCGGGGGCATAATAACCTATAAGTAAGAACACTGCTCAACTTAGTAATTAGGAAAAGTTAATTCATGTGCACAAAATTGTGAAATGTGTATCACTTTAATTTAGACAAGCGTACCTTAATTTGTACACGTATCAAGTGTACAGGGAGTTTCTTTAGTGAACGATTTTAGATGTTAGATTTGTTAAGCAAGCAAATATGTGTATCATCAGATGACAACCATCATTATTATCTGTTTGTTAATCTAATTAATTACCATAGGTCCACGAATACGACCTTTAAACATTGATATCTCCGATTGAAGTATTCAAATTATCTCGAATACGATTTTACGAAACAGAAAGTTAACATTATTTTGTACTTTATCTGTATGTCCTTTTAAGTAGAATTTATCCTACAGTTATGTTTAACTTTTTGCATACAAGTTATAAAAGGTAAACATTTATATGCACAATGGTATTTTCAAATACTTAAGAGATTCCGTGATGAGTTTTTCGGAATTTATGATAAGCCCATTTTTAGCGGAATTGTGGCCCTTTGTTAGTTCACAGAACTGTCACCAAGTGCTCTGGTGCATATTATCAATGTTTTGTGATTTCCTCGTTACTTTGTAATATTTTGGAGAAATATTTTTTTTCTGCATGGAACCTTTTCTACATTTCTCAAAAAATAATTACAGAACTATTGTCACCAAAGTTCTAAGCACGCGTTCAATATTTGTTTGTTTCTTTGTGTTTATTATTATTATCATCATCATCATCATCATCATCACCATCATTATTATTATTATTATTATTATTATTTTTTGTACTTGAAACAACGAGGTACTCTATTTGTACATGTTAGAATATTAACTTTTCTTTTTCTATTATTATTATTATTATTATTATTATTATTATTGACCATTTTTTGTTCTTGATTGTTAGTATTTCAAATAATAATATAAGAAATACTATTCTGTGTCCAACCACTCCTTCATTGCTTAAGGGTTTACAGCCAAACCTACACAGAAATAATGTCACATAGTGTCCAAGAGCATGTTGGCAAAAAACTGGAACTGTTACAATTCCCTTCGATTGATGTTTCTGTTCATTTCTTATTCTTTTATATGATAATTACTTAGTTTTAGTATTGTCCTATAGCGACTAACGAGATGATGATTTGCTCAGTATATATGGACAACCATCTTCATAACTGACAGAAAGAATTAAAAGAATTAACTATTTCATCACACACGATAAATATTTAACCTACATAGACAAAGACACTGAAAAAAAATAATATGATTCTAACAGTGTTAAAAGACTTAAAGTTGAAATAGATAATGTTCACATTATTACGTCGTACGATTATGGTTCATAAGGATATGCAACAATTTACATTTTATTGAAATTAACTTATTACATTAAATCTAATTAGCTAAGCGGTTAGAGCGTTTAGGTAATGAAAATGATATTTTGAGTTTGAATTTGCAATTGTGCTCATTTTTAGAAATAAATAGAGAGAATTTTTTCAAGTTTTTTTCTTATAATAATATCATGTATATATTTTCATTAAAGTATAATGATACAGTTTAAATATTCATATGAGTGTCGGGTGACGAGATAAATATGGTAAAATTTCATGCCACACAATGAAAATAACTCTGTATTGTATTCTGAAAACTTTGAACTTTGTTCCTGGCTACATGCACAGTTTTCTCTTTTTTGCTTCATAAGCATTTGTTCTATCTTCGCCCTTAAATAATTTTGAGTTTTTACTGAATAGAAATAAAAAGAAGTTTAAAGCAGAGACAATCTATGACAAATTTTCGGAAAACAATTTCTGCACGATTTAAAGATCATTTGTTACATAAAATTACCGTGAAAAATGAAGTGCATTAGCATTAATTTCATAAATATTCTCAATAGTGTTCTTTACAGTATTAATAAATATGATTATTTATATTTACTTGTAACGTAAATGTTCATTTTCTCTTTCATACAGCTAATTTTTGATTTATTTTGTATATTTGTTCATTTTCATTAATTTTAAAATACAAATGTATACCAGTTATGTATAACAATTCACATAATGTAAAAGTTGAATCGAGTTGTGACTCAGCAATTTTTAAATATCCTGGAAGAGTTGGTAAGCCTCACTTACATAGACATTCAACTTATCACTGCTGAATATTTTTTCTCCTGAACTGTTGCTTACTTTGTTTCACATGGCTATAGTACCAGTTATGTGGCGTTACTTCCTTTATGGCTTCCATAAGCATTTGTTCTATCTTCGCCATCTTGAACACTGCATGATATTAAGTAAGTCTCAAATAGTTGTGGCCTTTCTGTTACAAGGTTTCATCTAGAATATGTTGGCTCTGATATGTTTCTCTTTCATAAATCTAGAAGTTATGGCTTTAGTATGTCCGGTTCGATAGAAAGATTGTGTTTAGTCACTCTATAATGTGCTGCTTCTGCTTCAAATTCGCCTGCGATGAACATTTTTCTTCTTGCATATTATGAGAGAAATCAATGTCTACAACGACATTAGGAATAATTATCTCGATTAGCCATTTGTTGATATTGGTGGAGTTAATTTTGTTATGACTTGTTTTGTTTGTTTGTTTGTTTGTTTGTTTCATTTTACGCCTTTTCCCAACAGTTTTTCAGTCATATAGGCATGATATTCACCCGTAGCTGATCTGGCCTTAAACAAAAAAAAACCTGAGCCTTTAATATGTGCATGGACACTTCCAGTATGAACAACTATTTAACGATGTCCTCTTGTTTAAGAAATGTTGCTATATGTGTGAAAAACACGTATGTTTCGTCGGTAAATTGAGTGCATGATCCTCTTCCCGGAATTGCTGTTTCGTTCTTTGCAACTATTACGTAAGAACGTTCCATAAGAATTATCCTATTCCACACAGACCAGAGGTCCTTCAAACCGCTTCAACGGTAGGATTTATGTTTTTATTTTTACGGTGCACCAACACAATACACATTGGCTGCAATTCTGATTTATTAACCAATAAAGGCACCCCTCAGTCCCAATAGGTGGGAAAGTCTTCATTGAATGTTGATAGTTTCCTTCATCAGCTTAAGAATAGTCTTTCCTGATGAATTTCGATTATTTGGTAATAGATTTAATTAATTTGATATATAGAAAAGAAAAAAGACTGTACGACGTCACAATAAAAGAAGTCTTCTTGTCTGATTTTTCTGGATTTTGCAGCATTCTTCAGTCATTTTTATTCTTTCATATTTTGGGCAACTCTAAGCATCTCCTTGTGGTTAGCCAAAATCATATTTCCTGTTTCTGCGCTGTATTACTTATACTGTGTCATTGCACCGTAAAAGCAAATAAAACCCTAATACACCTGTGTTGGTGAGATGTAAAACAAAACAAAAATAAAACTCTTAGCATAGCCTGGTTCAGACGGACAACAAGCGTAATAGTTGCTTACTCTCCTGAAAACATGCCTGAAAGTAAGACCAAAATACGATAAACATAAGCAAATGCATTTAATTTCCTTAACGGTCGTTATTTATCTTTCAATTTTCCATTTATTTTCCTATTCTATTTAAAACTCGACACTTCATTCACGTTTCTTAACAATGGTATCACATCTTTAACTGGTAAATTTATTTTGTTTCATTGTGGATTTATTCAGTATTATCGGCTGTGTAGTTGACTTTGGTTCGGTGCCTTCTGGGTACGTCTGTAAGCCATTAGATATTTTGTAGATCTAGATAATCCTTAAGGATGTAAACATTTTCAGGGAGAAAACAAAATGAGTGAAGATAAAAAGGAAGTGAAAAGGTTGTCACCAGACAGGTTAAAGCTGTTTAACAAAACCGACGCAACGGGTGCTGCACCTGTGTAAGTTTTATGCCTTATATATTAAACAATTTATTTACAGAACTGTATAAAAATAAATTATAGAAACGCAAAAAAAAACACTTATAATTTGCATACAAAAATAGAAGACAATAACTAGAGTTAGGAATGTGATATTGTAATCAGTATTGGTATATAGCAAGCTTATATGAAGACCCTGGTTGGGTTTGCTTTTAGAACCCGTTGGGTCAAGCTCCCTGTTACTTAAATTGAAAAATGGTTTTCGGGCAATGTTCAATTAAACGAGTTAGAACTAAAACTTTGCATTAAACAAGCTTATGAACAGACCTAGCTGGACCCCCTAGGTTTAAGGTCACTGTTACTAAAAAAAGAAAAAATGGTTTCTTAAGGAAGGCAAAAGTTGTAATAATTATTTATACACAGTTGGCGGGGGTATCTTTAGTGATAGCTCTAGTCAAAGGATTTTCTTTCGACAATGTCATTTAAATTAATCGTTTGTTGATTTAGGATCAAACACAATTATGCTGATGATTCGTACAGGGGAATTACAATATATTATTGTGTTTGATTCTAAATCAACAAACGATTAATTCACAGTAAGGATAAAATGGGGTCTCATAAATCTGAATATGATTCTATGTTATTTCAAATTTATGTTAATGAACCATGTTTTTCATCATGTGTTTGTTTTATAAGAACACAATACTTCTTAACAGTTTAAAGTTAAGATAATTAACTGAAGAAAAAATGCACATTTGCTTTTAAATTAATAATTATTTTTGGAATATAAATTATTTTTGGCCGATCTAGTGTTCATTAATAACTTTTTCTTGCGGTATATTTTCTATGATGTTTAAAGTTTGCAAAATATGCAAATTAACGGCGAAATGTGAAAATAGAAACTTTTACCGTATACAACTGATTGTGCACCCTCTTGACATATCAGCGAGCTGTCAAATTGACATGTACGAGTACTTCCTCCCCCTCCCACATACACCAACAATCCTGGATTTATCAGCGTCCGGTCAAGGGTATTATTTGCAATTCAGCTATATAAATATGTAATACTATATTTAAGTTACCTAAAGATTAATTTTACCTAAAACATTGAGATATCCTTAATCATTACCATTAATAAGTTATCTATTTGATAACAAGCTTTGGCAATAATGCATTTAACATGAACTGAATTTGTAAACGCCAAGTATCTTTTTAAAGATATTTCATGTTTTACTGGTTAATTATTTCAGTACATATGTTAAATAAATACGTCTATCAGAACCGAAAAGCCATCTTTTAAAAGCCACATTACCAATGTAATAACTTGCTCAACCGAATGAATTTTGCAAAACAAAACAAAACAGCGTGTGTTCTTTGGTTTAGCGTCCCATCAACCTTTCACTTAATTAGAAAACAGTCTCCTTCAAGCAGAAAATTTAATAAAATGTAAAGCTTTTTTATAGTACTCATTACATAACACAATAGTGCTTATGCATAGAACATCCATACCATAGTAGCATATACTTATTACTAACACCTGGTTGATCAGTATCTTGTATCATAGTTTGGGGACCTTTCTGTTGAAAATGCGTCACAGTTAAATCGTATACATATACATGCACAGTGCGTTAACTGGCGTGCAGGTATTAGTTACACGCACTCCTGAGCACGCCCATTGATTGGTTCATTTTTGCTGGGGTTTACTTATTGTGACGGCAGAGAAACGAAACGCGACAGAAATATGATATTCAGATGCTTGTTAATTGGTTACTTTTTTCTGGGGTTTCATATTGTGAAACAAGGAACGTGTTTTTATGTTTGACTATGATACAAAAGAGAAAGAACACCAAAGCACTCGGCAATCTATTTAATACTCGGGGACTACGCCCCATCGTACAAATCAGATGCCTCGTGTTTCGATGCTCTTTCTATTACTTAACCTAGGAAATATTTCATTACTGAACCATATGGGCGGTACACTTCAATGTAGGGGCGTCCGTGACCGAGTGGTTAAAGTCGTTGACTTTAAACCACTCGCCCCTCACCGCTGTGGGTTCGAATCCCGACAGGGACTTTTGATTCTTTCTATCCAGCTACCTTACGGAACGTCGGTGGTTCTACTCAGGTACCCGTTCGTGCCTGAAATAATGCACGGAAGGGCACCTGAGGTCTTCCCCCACCAGTAAAGCTAGAACGTCGCGATATGACCTATACTGTGTGACGTTAAACCCAAAACAAACACCTCAATGTTCTTTCACATGTTTCACGTGTATGTCTTGTGTGTCGTATGTTTACACTTTCTGTGATGTCTTGTCTTGTTAAATTGTCGTTTGCCTTTCATTGTCTCCCACTCTCCCTAACAGTTATTGTTATATACCGCTCTTCCTTTTTCCGCCATTGTGCCGTCCCCCGTTTTTTTATGGTTTGGTGCCTTCTAATTACCCCGCTAGTGTGACTGTGTTGTGTCAAGTGCTGCATTTTGTGAACATCGCATTGCCTTGTTACGAATTTAGAGAGAGGTATTGGAGATACACCTTAAAATGCTGTACTCCACTTTTCTTCTTTTTCATGCAAGTCATTTCAGAGAAATTTTGCTTATCCTAAATCTGTCTTCACTATTCGATGCAAGGTATTGATGATTTTGCTTTTAATTGAACATGCTTTTCAAGTAAATACAATTTAGATAGTTATATTGTAGGAGTCCAAGAGTCCATATTGCAAAAACCAACCAAGAAAAAGCAACGCCTGTGTCACCAACGTAAGTTATAAAATCTTATTTTTGTTTACATAACTTGTATATTGTTGAATGCGATTCATCCTCCGCCAATGTTTGTGATAGAGCTACATTGGATAGGTGGAAAGGAGAATTATTAATTTTGGGCAGAAATACAGATAAAAGGAATATGGCTGTTGTGAAAACAATGACAGATAATAGTAATACTTTTTTGTGTCGCCTTGAAAAAGGCGACATATAAGGGTTACTTTTGTCCGCGGCGTCGTTGTCGCTGTCTCCTTAAGCTTGTCCGGAGCATAAGTCAGTCACTTCAAATCGGATTGATTCCAAACTTAGTATGCATGCTTCATATAATATCCCGAGCTGCAGTGTACAAGAACCGATACTCTGCACTTCTTAGCTTTTGATTTATTTCCCTTTGTTAATTTTTATACTTTTTTGTCCGGGCCATTTCTCCTAAAGTATAAAAGATATGGACTTGAAACTTCAAAGGGTGATATATCTCAATAAGACGAAGTGCAGTGCACAGAAACTGGTATTCTGCATTTCTTATTTTTGAGGTATTACCCTTTGTTAATTTTCCTACTTTATTTTTGTCCGGGCCATTTCTACTAAAGTATAAAAGCTATGGTCTTGAAATTGCATATGATGATAGATCTCATTAAGAAAAAGTGTAGTGCATAAGAACCGGTACTCTGCACTTCTTATGTTTTGAGTTATTGCCCTATATAAATTTTCATACTTTTTTTTGTCTGGGCCATTTCACCTTAACCATAAAAGCTATGGACTTGAAACTTCATAGGATGATAGATCTCAAAGAGAAGAAGTGCAGTGCACAAGAACCGGTACTCTGTACGTCATGATTTTAGAGTTATTGCCCTTTGTTAATTATAAAACTTTATTTATGTCCGGGCCAATTCTCCTACACTTTAAATGCTATTGACTTGAAATTTAATAGGATGAAGGATCTCATCGAGAAGAAGAACTTGTTTAAATTATAACAGTATTTATTTTTATATTATGGTATAAGGTGGTATAATGATATCAATAAAATCAGATCCAAAAAGCTTGCTTTTTAATCCTGTGTATAGAAAATATATGTTCTGGTTCCAGATATATAATAGAAAATGTAACTTTTATACGTATAGCTTTACCAAATGCAATACAGATCTATGTAACTTGACCTCATTATCTTGATTGTGACCTTCCATATATTTAATTACTTTCAAAAGAATATTTGAACAGGTGTCAGAATTATTTAAGAACATGTAAAGAATTAAAGATCATTTGCTTGGTCGAAAGGGATGATACAGGGGTGATACGCAAAAAAGATAATTTTTATACCTTTATTGGTACAAATAAGTACGTTTCTTAACTGGAGCATTACTCTGTTTAGGTGCTATGAGGTAGTCTTGTGACTTTTTAGCTCACATGAGCTTGCTCAGGGTGAGCTTTTAGGATCGGTGAATGTCCGTCGTCCGTCGTACGTCGTCCGCCGTACGTCGTACGTCCACAATTGCTTGTGAACACTCTAGCGGTCGCATTTTTGCCTCAATCATCATCAAACTTGGTCAGGATGCTTATCTAGTATAAAGCTCGGATGAGTTTGAACATGGCTCATCTCGAATGAAAAACTAGGTCACAAGAGCTAAAAATAGAAAAACCTTGTGAACACTCTAGAGGTCACATTTTTGACCTAATCATCATCGAACTTGGTCAGGATGTTTGTCTAGGTGATAGCTCGGATGAGTTCGAACATGGGTCATCTCGAATGAAAAAGTAGGTCACAGGAGCTATAAATAGAAAAACCTTGTGAACACTGTAGTGGTCACATTTTTGAACCAATTATCATCAAACTTGGTCAAAATGCTTGTCTAGTCAATTGCTTGGATGAGTTCGAACATGGATCATCTCTGATGAAAATCTAAGTCACAGGAGCTAAAAATAGAAAAACCTTGTGAACACTCTAGTGCTCACATTTTTGACCCAATCATCATCAAACTTTGTCAGGATGCTTGTTTAGATAATAGCTCGGATGAGTTTAAATATGGGTCATCTCGAATGAAAAACTAAGTCACCGGAGCTAAAAATAGAAAAACCTTGTTAACACTCTAGCGGTCACATTTTTGCATCAATCATCATCAAACTTGGTCAGGATGCTTATCTAGTTGAAAGCTTGGGTGAGTTCGAACATGGGTCATCTCAAATGAAAAAGTAGGTCATAGGTGCTAAAAATAAAAAAACTATGTTAACACTCAAGCAGTCACATTTTTGCATCAATCATCATCAAACTTGGTCAAGATGCTTGTCTAGGTGATAGCTCGGATGAGTTTGAACATGGGTCATCTCGGATGAAAAAGTAGGTCACCGGAGCTAAAAATAGAAAAACCTTGTTAACACTCTAGCGGTCACATTTTTGCATCAATCATCATCAAACTTGATCAAGATGCTTGTCTAGGTGATAGCTCGGATGAGTTCGAAGATGGGTCATCTCGGATGAAAAACTAGGTCACCGGAGCTAAAAATAGAAAAACCTTGTTAACACTCTAGTGGTCACAATTTTGACTCAATTGTCATCAAACTTGGTCAGGAAACTTGTCTAGGTCATTGCTGGAAATAAATTGAACATGAGACATCTCGGATGAAAAACTAGGTCACAGGAGCTAAAAGTAGAAACATTTTGTTAACACTCTAGTGGCTACTGTTGTGATCCAAATATTCTGTTAATTGGTCTGAAAGTTTGTTTTGATGATTTCTAAGGCAAGATCGAACATGGGTCATCTTGGATGAAAAACTAGGTCACACCGCCCAAATATGGAAAAACCTTGTTCACATTCTAGTGGTCACATTTTCGACTCAATTATCATCAAACTTGGTCAGGATGCTTGTCTAGGTAATTGCTTGGATGAGTTCGAAATCGCATGTGAAACTAGGTCACCGGAGCTAAAAGTAGAAAAATCTTGTTAACACTCTAGTTGCTACTTTTTTGATCCAAGTATCTTGGAAATTGGTCTGAAAGTTTGTTTTGATAATTTCTAGGTCAAGTTTGAATATGCGTCACCTGTGTAAAAAACTAGGTCGCACTGCTTAAATATGGATAATCCTTGTTAACACTGTAGTGGTCACATTTTTGACTCACCTGTCATGAGACTTGGTCAGAATGCTTGTCTAGGTAATTGTTTGGATGAGTTTGATAAGTCAGGTGAGCGATCTAGGGCCATCATGGCCCTCTTGTTATATATGTATGCAATACATGTTTACATATGTCAAACATCAAGTTAATGCCTGAACTGCTGGCTCAAATGATATTTTCAAAAAAGGCTGACCAGGACAGGACGGGACAAACAAGAAAATTTTGAATCACAATTAAGTTAAATGTGAACAGAGGACGTTCATTTCAAAAAAAATTTAAAGCGTTCGAATCATCCAGATCTATTTTTAAAAAGAAGTTAAGAATAGTTATAATTTAATATGTTATATGTTTTATTTTGTGTTTTGTTTGTTTATGAGTTCAATCTTTAATCACAGGAAGCCGGTGAATATGCATTTGTTAAAAGAGACGCCGTTGTAAGTATTTCATTTATTCAGGAAAGTTAGTTAACCACGATTATTTTACCACTTCGATTTCTTTTTGTCACATTGAGGTTTCCGTTGAAAATAATTCAGGATCCCTCCCCCCCCCTCCCCCTCCCCCCACACACCCAACAAACAAAATTGTCTGAAAATCACTATTTAATGTTGTTTTCATTGACTATGTGGCGTAATTTGTATGTCATTTTATTCTATCCGATTCACATTATTGAATGCTATAAGATATCAAAGAATATAAATCAACCTAATGTAGTTTCTCTGATTGTTTTTGCACACATTTACATGCTATTCTTTAACAGTGTAAAGCTAGCAGCAAATAATCGTGTTATATATTAAATAATTGATAGTTGATAAAACATGTAGTAGATGTTAGTTTGTTTTGCATGTTATATCGAAATTTTTCATATATACCCGTGTCGCTTTTACGACACCGTATTGCACGGCCGAGCATATATTCTGACGCGACGGTGTTTGCGTTTTACAAAACACAGACGTTAAGGTGCGCTACACTATAAGCGCGTCAATTTAAAAAAGAGATAACTTAAACGAAAGCTATTTCTATTTTAGATATGTGATAATATATATTATATTATAGAATATTATATTCTAATAGGTTCTGAATTTATTGAACTCGGATAAAATAATAAATATGCTCGCCAGAGGGTCGCATAATATAAGTTTATTCAAATCGTTCAATTCAATAAAATCAGTATGGAACCCAGAGTACATTAATTTATTTGTGATATTTGCTTTCCATGCATGTAAATTATATTTTATGATATTACTGTGAAATTATAAAAATATAATTTCACTACCTACTGAAAGCATGTTATACGCATATTGTATTTCAAACAGGCCCGATAACCCGATTTTCCATGCTCCAATGGTGTTAATATCCAGTGTCAATGGTGTAACAACTTGCGACCAATCAACATTGTCCAAACTGAGAGAAATTCAGCAACCGTTGAACATTGTTTCTATCGTTGGCACTCTAAGAACTGGAAAATCATTCCTCTTGAATAAACTAGCAACATACGGTGCAGGTACATATATGGCGTAAATTAATTTATGCGCGAGTCACTTCGATTTAGATTCCACAAAAATTAGCATGAAATAGTAAAGTAACGATACACACTTTTTAACAAAGTGCTTTTTAAAATAATATAAATAAATAAAGACATTTATAAAGGATATATTCGCCTCTTATTACATCATGATAATGTCAAGTACACAAATGTTAGTTGAAATAGCTGTGCTTAGCTCTGTTATTTAACAAGATCGTCTCATTTCATATAATCAATACAAAATACTATGAAAATCATAAGCATATTAAAATATGATTAAGATAGCAAAAGTACAAAGATTATAAAACATTCATGAAAATCAACAGTTAATAAGCTTTTAAATATGCACTACTGTAACAGAGTAAAAGGGTGATATGACAAAATTACAGTGAGTAAAGAAGCATGCTTTGAGATCGGACACACCACAGATGCTGTAACAAAAGGGATATGGGTTATGTGTCGACCTCATCCTACCCAGGAAAATCAAGTTCTTGTCTTACTGGATACAGAGGGGATAGATGACCCAGACAAGGTAGTTAAAATGTTTATTGAGGAAATGAATATATAAATTATATAAATAATGGACATAGGTCTGCATCTTGAAGAACTTTTAATTTAGGCTAACCAGTGAGATATTAGGTTTTGTATGTGAGATAAAATCCTTATCACCCTAAGGCCTATTTCACTATCAGTGTGGGTGAAATAGCTCTGCCGAACTATTTTTGCGTACGTTCAAACGGTAATGATTTCGTAAATTTGTAAATTTACATTAAATTTGATTGTTGCGTTTTTTTTTGAATGGCATTTTTCTCGATTCAAATGTCATTATTTCTCTTAAATTGTTAATAGTTTCTCAGCAATTATTAATACAGACCTGAACAACTTTGTTTGCGCAGCGTTCACGTTAGCGTTGAACATTGTGCGTCATCTGCTTTACGCATGTCTATTTCCCGGGCTAACATTTAAACAGTTCAAAATTGCTCTTATTTATACTTACTGGGCATAAAATTAAATGAAAATGTGCTGTTTTCGTGAATATGCTATGCATCACACATTGAAGTGAGAAAATGTCAACATTTTTGCAACTTTCTTACCTCTCAGTGTGATATTTAATATATTCACTCAAAACAAACAAAAGCCCTCTATTTATTTTATGATAACCAATGATATACTGGGTAATTCCAAAATCTTTAACACAGACAGATAACCAGTTGCACAGTTCAAGTATATACATGTATAATATACATTGAAGAAAATTGCAGTTTGCATGCTTTGCTCCAAAAATAACGACTATATTTATCCCCGCCCACCAAAAATCACACCTGAAATATACTAATATGGGCCATCTTCATGAAGGTGCAGGATACTCCGAAATTCGCCCGACTCCTTTACAGTGCAATCAATGGCAGTTTCAAAAATGCAAAATTAACTGTCAGTCATATACATGTATTTATCAATTCTCTATTTATAAGCATGTTAGAATGGAAATACACTGTAGATATTCTTCTATCACGGTTCATCGTTCAAATGCTGTGTAATTATTCACGATGGCAGACCATGCGCATTTGAACTCGAACTAACGTCATATAAATGTCTGTAAACAACAAAAATGATACAATGTTAACCATAATTACCGTTGTATACTTTAGTTTTGGTTCTTTAATCATTCGCACAGGTTGATATAGAAGACGACAAAAATCTGTTCATACTTGCCACGCTTTTGTCTAACACATTAGTATACAACACACGAGGAAACTTCGATAAAACCACCATTGATAAATTTAAGTATCCTTTCTACTTAATATAATGATGCTTTTAAAAGAAATCTATAATTGGTGCATATATACGATTGTGTTTATATATTTTTGCATAAATGCACTTTAATATCTTTTTTTTTAACTTAGCATTATGATTGATAGATTCGATTATCTTTCACAGAACCATTATTTTGAACAAAAGATTTTTAAACTGCTATATTTAAATGCATTTACAAGCATAATACACTATAAAGCATTTTTGGCGTTCATGTAATTGTGTTATTGTTTTCTTACGATGGCGTCACATGATCTTAAATGATATCTCAAGAAGAAGTAAAATCCTATACTGTGTTCTGAATGTTAGATCTTATTAACTATTTTCAGTATCTTTTGTCAAAATTGTTAAGTATAGTTTGACTTACAAATTTCAAACCAAATTTATCATGACGATTTATACTTTTTATTTTCAAATTAAAAACCTGATGCTTGAGATAATGACTGCTTATTTTCCTTAACTGTTTACAAATTTTTAAATAAAATCGAGACATCAATTCAAGTAAATGGCACTGAAGAAGACGATTCAATTCTTGATTTCTTTTTTCCAAATTTTGTACTAACATTAAGAGACGTGACTCTTGACATTAAAGCGAAAGACGCAGATACTTTTCTGGAGGAAAAATTGAATATGAAAAGTGGTACCAATCTTTCTGAAGAAGCACTGAAAGAGTACAACCTTCCAAGGAAGCTTGTTAGGCGATACTTCAAAAAAAGGAAATGCTTCTTGTTCAGAAAACCGGTGAAAAGCGGCCTACTTAAGGACCTGTTGACTATAGATGAGTCAAAGTTCAAAGAAGAATTCCAACAATCGCTTGAAGGGTTCCGTAGCTATATCTTTTCGTGTAAACCAAAATCACTTAAGTCTGGAAAGGCCATTAATGGAAGAAGTAAGTAAAACAAGAGATAAGTAAACCTATCCTATTACGGATTGGTTGGTAAATCATGAATATATTTTAGTTTGTTGATATGGTTTAGTCAAATCGAATTTAATTTGTGTTGTACATCATTTATTTTGCTTTACCATTCAAACCAATGCATTTGAGAAGTTATTTTAAGGAATGCTTATCAAATACTTATTCAAACACTGAAAATACCTTTAAATTTTGAATAGTACTTATTATGGTAAAACGACATATATTTTGTCATGGTTATTAAACACATAACAAAACTCCATTTACCATTTACTATTTTGTAAAATCTTTGTATTTTTAGTGTTTTGCTCCCTAGTGCTACAATATATTGAGTCCATTCGGGATGGAGATTCCCCATGTCTGACAAGTGCAATGGTGTTAATGGCAGCTTCAGAAAACACCTATGTAGTAGAAAAGGCCTCAGAGAAATACAGAGCCGAAATGAAGAAACGTATAGGCTCCTTTATTCCAAGTGAAAAAGGTCTTGTAAACTACCATAAGGACAGCATGCGCGCGTCTCTTGAAGTGTTGAAGGCTGGACTCATTATTGACGACGAGCAAATATATGAAGAAAAAGCAATGGTAAACTAAATTTAATCTAATTTTACAAACTCTTCAAAAAAGCAAACCTCTAACTACAATAGATTTTGTCATATCACAAGTGATTAAACATTGCTTGTTAAACTAATTTATTATCTGTTTGCATAACAGGTACAATGTAGTTACACAACAGGTTCTGGCGTGAAATTTGCTTAGAGATTCAATGAAATACAGTAAACTACCATGTGTCTTACTTTGATTTTTCCATTATTATTAAAACCCCACATATAAGTCGAATGTGTCGAAGTTTTTACGTGAGTCATTTTCGAGTCATTTTTCGATAAATAAGTCAATTATCTTGACACCTTTGATCTGTCATAATCGCTCTATAATTTTTTATGTCTGACCATTTATTTCTTTACTTCATGATCATTCTAGACGTGCTTTAAAGACCAATTTGAAAAATTCAAAGAAATTGTGAAGAAGGATGTCGAGGAAAAATGCTGGAAAATACTTGGACGGCTTAATGCGATGAAAATACAAATGAAGATAAAGAATCAAAAGTATTGCACACCGACAGGATATGATGAGTACATGAAAGATATAGATTCACTTATAAAGCAATTCAAAACAGAAGCTGGTTACATGGGTTCTTTTGTAAGATAACGTTTCCCTTTTGAATATTAATCATTTTATGGCTTCTTTAAGTTTAGGTATTAGTGAGGATTTGACATTTTTTTCAAAAGTTATCGATTACATTATCAAAGTTTATCATATTATTGATTCAAATACAAAAATATGTTTGCTATAATTTTTCTTGAAAAATATTGACAATTTAAGCAAAATGTTTGTTCTAGTAAATATATAGAACAACTACTAGTATAACAAATATGTTTACATCTGTTAAAGAATATCTTTACTTATTTTCTCTTTATCTCACGTAGGAACCACGAACAGTTTATAAATATAGCGAAGAAACTAAAAAAAGCCTTTGCATATTTACAAATATTAGTTTATAGAATTGCACGCTTGATTCAATGTATGTTTTTCTTCTTATTTCTTCTCGTATAACACCTTATTATATACTAGTAGCAAAATGATGAAAGTTACTTATATGTTTACAGGCTATGCTAGCTTTAAAAGAATTTCTTGCGGGTAAGTCAAAAGAAGAGGAGAACGAAAAAGTGTTTTCCATGGTTGTAGAGGCACTTGGTGGCAAAGGTATTAGTTTATTTCTAGTAATATACAATCTTTCTAACGTCATTTCAATTTTAGTTTGTAATAAACATAATACTTAACTTTTTTAATATTATATTATTTATAATAATATAAAACTGAAAATCAAATCTTTGTCTTTTATATGAAGAAGAAAATGGCATACTAATTCTAAATTTATCCTTTAGAAAGGCCAGAGAAAAAACAATTGAGACGTATGAGCGTGTTCACAGAATACCCAGATATCTTGAAAGAAGAGGTAGAGGTTGAAGAAGCAATCCGAGGAGATATTGAAATGCTGCAAAGGAATGGTCTTCAGAATGTCGAAGAGCAATATCTTGACATGCTTACATCAAAAAGAGAAGAATTAGAGAGGGTGAAGAAAGAGCTTACTCGTGATGACTCCTATTACAAACAATTGTTTAAAGAAACTGTCCACTGGGAAAAGGTTTATGAGAACGCGACATTCAGTTCAATGGTGGTAAACCCTGTCGCTGGACAACAAGGTACAGATATGCAAGCCACCGTTAATGAAGAGCCTCTGAATGGTGTTATATGCCCTCTTTCGAACACAGCAGGCGACGATGGTGACGAGTCAGCAAGAAACGCAATATGTGAAAGAGTATCGCCTGACGAAAGTGAATCGGCCCAAATAAAGATTGTTCGAAAAAAAATAGATAAATGTGAAATTTCCTAAGAACAAAGAATGTCTAGCTTTTGCTTATCATTGACTATAGATGAGAGAAAACTGTTATGTCAAATAACGCACTATCAACTTATGTTTATTTAAAGTAACACAAGAAACAATTTAGTGATTAATTTATTGATGATTTTAATTAATCGGAGCCGAAAGGATCAATTTGTACGGTTTAGTTCACGGAAAAAAACGTTTTGTTGATTCTTTTAATTTCTTTCTTTTAATGAAATTGATATGTCTTTGAACCGATAAAACAATTTAAATTTATATCATAAAATGTTATTAAGACGGAACATAAATACTTTTAGTTGACATTGTTTTTAAATACCTTAGGTGTGATATTGTTTAATGGAGTATTGTTAAGAAACGTAAACATTAAGATACTAGTATAAGGACTAGGGAATCATTTCTTTGATTAGTATTACCTGTGAAATTGCTGTATGTTCGCGTTATGGTAATTTTTTGCATATTTTATTTTATGAATATGTTTAAACAGCGCCAGTTCTGAATCATGGGTGTGAAGTATGGGGATATTTGAAGGCAGAAAACTATTGAATTTGTTCATTAAAATGCTAATTGTTAAATGTGCACAAATGCATTATCTTAGTATATATGTGTTGTACATTAGTAAGTATGTTAGTATTGTTGATAAAATTATATAGATAATGAATAACTGTATATCAATCACATGTTGATAAAAGCGTTGATAATGATTTTGTTAGTGTAAATTGATGTCCGAAAGTTTACTAGTATGTTGTATTTCAGAATGCACAAATTAAAGAGTCAGTTAATATAATTATACATGTAATTACTTATATTAAAAGGCTCGATAAACGCTACTGATACTTTGTAGTTGACATCAATGGTTCTTTAACGATAAGCTGTACTATAAAGGGACATATAAAGGCAAATATTTTAGTTAATCACGCATTTTAAAGTACTAGTATCTTTTCTCTTTCAACAACGATTATATACTCTGTACCGTCGTATAATTTTTTTACGCCAATTTATGATATTAATAGTTTCAGCATGTATTCGTTTTGATATGCGTATGTATTCAGGCTGAATGAGGGTCCACCCGCCCTTTCAGACACTGAGAGAACGGACCCCCGTACATGTCACCATCCATGCCCTTAGCTTTCGTATTGGCTGATATTACACACTGCCAAATGTGAAAATATTCTATTTTCTATATTATCATAGAAGGAAGAAGCTTCAATATTCAGCAATATAGTAAGTAATATTTAAATATATAATTAAGTTAGAAAATAACAATGTTCATTATTATTGAAAATCTAAATATTTTTATACGAAACATCAATTAAATGAGGCCAACAAAATTCTATCAAAGGGCATGGTTTAGCTATATATGGAGATTATTTCTTTTTTCAAGTTCAGGAGAGCATGATAAACAATATCTTCAACAATACTCAAATTTACAGCGATTATAATAGCTATATAATGTATACAAAAATCACACAAAAGCACACTTATACGGTAAAATATAAAAGATATGCAATGTTAAGAAAAACAATTCCAACTTCCTCGTCATAATGTGGGTGTTAATTAAAGCAATATCAATAAAATGGTCGACAAGGGCCTTTAAACTACGTTTGTGTTCTAGAAAGGGCTGTTATAGTATTGATGTTTTGGCCTCAATATGCTTCAATATCAATGTACGCAAAAATAATGGAATAACCACGTGATGAGTATTTATCGTGCCCGCCTCATAACGTCCAGTCCTAAGCAGAATCATACCAAAGACGCTCAAATAAAACATTCAAACAAAAGTTCAACTCGTTTATTTTATAAAATATATATTCATTATATACATAACGCCGAGATTTTTTTCATACAGTGTCTAAACGGAACTAATACCGTTAGTATGTCATAATAATGAATTTAAATAACATGCAAAATTTACCGTTTAATATTAACATGATCTAAATAAACACAATCTAAATACATTAGTTTAATTTACAGATTTACATATTTATTCAAATATTTATATATTTCTAGTAGGTAATATAGGCTTAATGTCTGACCGAAGCCGGGGTAACGAAGCCAAATGATCCCCATCCTAGAATAATGGCCCCTTATTCAATATTCATTTTTAATGAGCCCTTTTCTAATGTCTATAAAAAAATCAATCTTTCTTAAAAGGACATTCCCCCACCTATCAGAATCCTGTCGAATATTTACACCCCATCTAATCGATCTCAGACAACATTAAGCCAAACAAAGAAACACAGCTTGCTTCCATCTTATCTGAAACCTGTATAATATTGACCTCTGTCAGATTTCAAGAGTAAACAAGAGTTCATCATATTAAAACGACTTAGTTTTAACACATTATTTTGCGAAAGCTTGATGCTTAATTAAACCTCTCTGAAATACTTTTCCTGGAACAAAGCTGTACTAATCAAATTAAGAAACATTCGTGACCCCTGTAAGGGTCCAACCCATGATCCCTACATTGAGAGACCAAACGCCTTTACCAATCGCCCACCACTACCCTTAAAATATTTACTTGTATAAATATAAAAAATACCTCATTCCTGTGTAATATTAAACCTTAATTCTATCAATATATCATACAAAAATATAACTTATGCTTGCTGTTGTGTTAAACTTGTTTTATGCTTTTTAAAAATTACTTAGCGATTGCAAAGTCATAAATTTGATTGGTGAAAGAATTGTTTAAAAAATGTTTTTGTTCTGAAGTATATCTGCACAATACAAACGAAGCTTGTCATAACTTTTATTTGTACAACTGTCAGATGACATTGCACTAGCACGTGAAAAGCGTGACAAAATGGGTTTTTATACGGAAAAAAAGATATTACTCAATTAGAAAAAATTAAAAACGCTTATGAGAGATAAAAATAAAAGCAGGCACAATGGGCCTTTAATGCTGGTGTACATCGAACGTCTCAAGCTTACATTTACTGTGCAAAGAAGAAAAGTATAATAAAAAGGAACTCAGCACTGCATAGTCAAAATGTTGCAGTCTCGGCTTGACTGTATATGTCCCTGGGCGGTACAGATAAATGCAAGAAATTTACGTTTCATTTTTAATCTGAATGCATTTACCTATACAATGATAGGGTTTCCAAAACTTCTTGCAATTCAGTCAAATATGTTTCACGTTCGTTTTGGAAGGAAAACAGTTGCTTCAGCTATCAGAGCACGCTAACTTTGACTTCTAAATTTATTATTTTCTACGGATTTCGCGATTTATATAAACCTGTGCAGAACTTTTGTAGAGGGCAATCCAGTGACGCCAGTGGTCAAATATCTAAGAATGAGATGTACATTTTTTTCTGCTTCAGAAAATCTTGCATTATAGACGCCTTACCCAAATGACCCTTCTTTATACTGATGGTCCTTTTTGCAATACATGGTATTTTGACAGACTTTGTTGCCCAAATCTTGGCTCATAAAATGAACCCGTGTTTCGACATGATGACATTTGCTAAATACTGCATTTTAATTTGCATTCTGTTTAAATAACAACTAAGCGCATTGTACGCTCATTTGTTAGCAAATCTAGCACAGATGTTTCTAATTTAAAATCACGTTTGAGAATGGTATCAGCTGCTCCTAATGAGATTCCAACGATACAAGCTACATGCCTAGTTGTGTATCTTGCATTTGTTCCACTTTGTCTTTACACCCTATGTCAAGAAAACAACGATTTTTAATATAAGGTCGTTTTTCAATGGCATTACAAACTATTTTGTACATGTGTATACGAGTAGACAATGTATAAAAACACAGCTAATGTGAAAGGTTTTAAATGAACGAGTTATCTAAAAATGTTTTTTAAAGTCTGCTTAAGGCCCCAACAGACGGTAGGATTTAATTGTACAACATTAATTAGAGATATGATGTACAATTTTCAAAGCAATACAACACTTGCATTCAGACCGTAACTCTGCATAGTAGAAATTATCAGGTTTCCCTAACAAACAGTTCCCTCCCAATTGATCCCTTACATAATTTACTCACTAAAAATATTATTTCTCCATGAGTAATGATAGAAACATCTCCATTTTTTTAAAGTCTTTAATTGTCAAAGGGCGAGATTAATGTGCAGCCTGACCGAAACTCGAACCTGGGACCCTTGGAATACCGTACTGTGACTCTACTGACTGAGCCTTTTACAAACTACCTCCCCTGATTAGTGAACAGTTCAATACGAGTAATTTGGGATTCGAACATACCACAACTTTGGGTCTCCTGAAGCGTTTATCAACATCATTTTGACTCCATCTTACTACTATGTTTACAGGTTAGCCCTAATTGTTCTGGAATTTCATTCATTAAACACATTATCAGGGGATAATTGGGAAATATGTCACCTGTCATCGTGGGAGGTCTATACAACAAGTATTAAGAGATAGAACATGTCCTATCCTGTAAATCTAGTATTAAGTTGTATGAATTCAAGAAATAGTAGCCTTCACACATTAAGATTTGCTTGTACATCTTAGTTTTAATTGGTGTTGTACCTCAAAATCCTACCCTCTGTTGAGGCCTTTAATATGTCGAACGGCCACTTTTTGACCAAAGGATCTTGACTTATACCAATATAGTAGAAGTCCACTAATCAATTCAACACGACAAATGTCTAAACTGTAGAACATGTTCTTTATAAAAGCAAGATTTACATGTTTCATATATATGTTAGCTAAGTAACACAGAGTAGAACAAATTCCAACAACATGGCGAGATAATGATTTATCTAATTTTTAAAGGACTTCAAGGTGTTGTTACATACCAAATATATTTACATATTTATATTTACTAAAAATATTCCTTCCTAAATGGTTAAAGAGATACTGTTTAAAGAAATAATGGATTAGATAGATGATGTATTGTTCAATCTAGCACAAAGGTTTACTTGTGAGCTGGACTTAAAAGAAGTTTTAGAAACACAATATGAAATCTTGGATATTTTAATTGCATTTGTATCAAAATATATACATATATAAAATATCTTTCTTTCAAAAATCAAGTGAGCATTAAAGGCATTCAAATAAATTCCTTTCCTGACATGAACAAGCTTCAGTTATATTGGTATCTTTTCTGCAATAAATGGTGCTTTTCTACTTTTTTTTATTTAAATCCTTAGCACATGTGTGTCAAATAGACAAGACAAACTGGCTACACAGGAAGGATTTTGATGATTACTCCTTGATCGCAGACTCCCCTTGTTTCCCAAACAGGGAGTATGTAAAACTGATAAAGTATGGCTATATTGGCCCAATAAAAGGCTTTAACACTGTATACCATGACTGGAACTGCCAGTCAAAGAAAGGTGTCAGTGTTTCGTTTATTTATATTTAGTTGACTTATGATTAAATATAAAACTATTACAATTCAAACAAGACCTGTGGATAGGACAGCATGCTCAGCTATTCTCTGTGCTTGGTAGTAAAATAAGTGCCTGGATAATGTAAGAATTAGAATCAACAAGAGGAAGATTTCATTTACAAAAATACAAACAATGTACATGACATTCATTCCAGAAATACAAAAAATGTACATGACTTAGTTATGAGTCTTGGATTTTGACCATAGACTTTTGTTAAGTTCACAAAGGGCCTTATTTTATTCAAAATCCTTACCAGAGATATGAGTCTTAGAAAATGACCTTGAATTGTAATTCAAAAAGCATGAATCAAGTTTCAAGTGAATACAATCACAAGCTTTATGACAGATAAAATGTTGCAAGCAAAACATTAACCAAGAATTTATCTAAATTCACAAAACAATAAACCAGTCAAAATCCATGTCAGAGTTATGGGCTTGGACACTGTCAATTATGAACCCAAAGACCTGTAAATGAAGTTTCAAGTGAATACCTTCAATAGATATGAAGACTGATGTTGCATAGAAAACTTTAACCAAGAATTTCTTAATAAAAAGGGCTACAAAAATCCATGTTAGAGCTAAGTGTCTTGAAATAAACCTACAATTATGATCCCACAGACATGCATTTACTTTCAAGAGAATACTTTCAGTACATGGAGTTTTAAAGATTGGTGTTGCACAAAAACAAGATTTCATTTGTGGGAAAATGCTATGCCATCGCATTAATACAACACTAAATAGAAGCAGAAGTAGATTGTTTTTGTTTCTACACAATTGAACTTCGCCATTATACAGTAGTGTCTAGTGAATTTAGGGGTCAGGGTAATATTTCACTATGTCAAATAACAGACAATGTGCAGATGCTTTTAACGTTCACATACAAAGGCCATATAGTATAATTGACTCAAAACAAAATTATTCTTACTAGATAAAAATTTAGGTATTTACTGTATTACATAAGTTTAAACTTTGGAATACAGATATATATATAAGTTAATTGTCTTACATACTATCTTTTCAAATAAGCATTATTTCTGAAAACATAAAAAACAATTATGCTTTAAAATCATCATTATATACATGGTGTGAATCATAATGTCCTTACAATGTGCTAAAATCATTTCATCAATATCCCTGCAAAGCTTGCTAGAGGTCATGACCTCAAACCTTTGAAAAGCAAAAATCTCTTGCTAGAGGACAACAACTTTAGACAAACTCCCAGCTATTGAATCTTTTTTTAGAAAAATTGCATCACATGATTGCACACATTTCTGAAAGACATTCCATCATGAGTTATTTCCTTTTCACTATTTAACTATTATTTCAAGAAAATCAAAGGCCTGGGGCAGGGCTAATTTTGACCCTAAAGCTATAATTTGAATAATTTTAATAGAGGTTCACTAGACAATGTTTCATGCCTAATATCTAAGCTCTAGCCCTTGTAGTTTTGAAGAAATAGATTTTTAAGAATTTTACCTTATACATATAATGACCAGGTCGGGCTAATTTTGACCCTTGGGCTATAATATGAACAATCTTGGTAGAGGTTCACAAGACAATGCCTTGTGCAAAATATCTAAGCTATAGGCCTTGTGGGTCTTTACAAGAAGATTTTTTAATTGTTTTCTTTTAATTCCTCTTGGTTGCGATTGCAACCAGCTTTCTGCATAGAATCAATTTTTTTTCTTTGAACAACTTTGGAAGCCCTTCATCCAAGAAACAATCCTGCTAAGTTTGGTTGTAATAAGACTAACTAGTATTTAGGAGAAGATTTTTTAATTTCACTTTATAATCTATATACATGTAATTTCACATACACACACATAGGTGAATGGCTATATGCCACTGCAATCAAAACTTCAACCAAAGTGTTACACTGACATCAAGACAAACACCAATGCATAGGTAAGTATGATAGTCGTATCATTTATTGAAAAGTCAAGCAAAAAAAAGCAATTTTTGTTTGATCGCATAATGCAAAATGGGATCAAGTCACTTCACAGAAAAGTCTAACATCTTTTAATGATCAAAGTTTGTTTTTTTGTGTTTTTTTTGTTGCAAGTTTGCTTCACTTTCCAAAATAGCATTGATAACAAGGCACAGGTATTGATACATTGATACCATCAATATCAGATGGTCACAAACTACACTAAATAACAAAATCGTAGGTGAGCTAACTTTAAATAGGCAGATATAGGTCTGTGATATTCATTTGTCAATACTTGTTTACACAGCTTAACTGCATAACTGAAAAACGATTAATGAGATCTCTTCATTTGTTAAACAAGTGATTTTTCATTAATTAATTAATTGATAATAAATAATTTGATGAAATTAATTGATATCAGCATAAAAACACTTTAATTGCTAGTTAACTGACACCATTTTATAATTTGCTTTGTAATAAATGTTGCTTTTGGAATGCTGTCACAACTTACAATTCTTGGCATTCATTTGTACAAACAGTGTTCAAATTACATTAAGAAATGCTGTTGTTAGCAAAATGCTGTCATAATAAACCTATAATCAGGAATTGCTGTCAGACTAATCATAAACTAATATGTTAATGTCAAACAAATCATGAACTTATATGTTGCTGTCAGACTCATCATGAACTTATGTGTTGCTGTCAGATTTATCATGAAATAATATGTTGCTGTCACAGTCAGACTCGTTGTGAACAAATTTGTTTCTATCAGTTTTATCATGAACTAACATGTTGCTGTCAGACTCATCATGAACTAAAATGTTGCTGTCAGACTCATCATGAACTAATATGTTGCTGTCAGACTCATTGTGAACTAATATGTTTCTATCAGTTTTATCATGAACTAACATGTTGCTGTCATACTCATCATGAACTAATATGTTGCTGTCAGACTTATCACGAACTAATATGTTGCTGTCAGACTTATCATGAACTAATATGTTGCTGTCAGTCTTATCATGAACTAATATGTTGCTGTCAGTCTTATCATGAAATAATATGTTGCTGTCAGACTTATAATGAACTAATATGTTGCTGTCAGTCTTATCATGAACTAATATGTTGCTGTCAGTCTTATCATGAAATAATATGTTGCTGTCAGACTTATCACAAGATAATATGTTGCTGTCAGGCTGATAATATTTATAAGAATAAACCCATCATCAAAACTTACAGCTATCATTAAAAGTTGCAGTCAGGCTGATCATGAACTCTTGTTGTTATAGGAATAAATCTATTACCACAAATTGCTGTCATCATCAAAAATTACCAACAGACTAATCATAAAACTATTCTGTTGCTGCTGATAATGAACTACATGTAATATGTCGTTTTAAGAATAAATCAATTATCAAAACTTGCAGGCATCATGAAAGTTGCTGATGATCATAATATATAATGTTGCGATGAAAATACACCTATATTTATTTTCACGAGTTACTGTCAGAATTTATACTCTCTGGATCTTCATCATCAAAATATTTTTCTTCAGCATCAGCATTTAAAACTTTCAGATCATCATATGTATCATTAGTGTCCACTTTACTGAAACAAATAAATGAAAAATACATGTACATCATATGAAGTCAACAGCATGCCTAAGCACTCAATAATCTGTTTTAAATGAATCCTATCTCAATATGATCTTGTTGTGTTATCTTATTCATTAGAAGTCAACTTGTCACCCTTGTAGTAAACTGCTAGTGTAAAATAGGTAAAATTGTTTGATATCATCAGTTCAAATTAAATAATTTAAACTACAAACTATTACCAGAAATTATCAGAAATTTTACTACATTTGTAGCTGGCATGTATTGTATATCTATTTGTTTATCAAGGCAATGGTACAGTATATTAAGAGCAGATGCTAATTAAACATACCTGTAATCAAAGGTTTTATCTTCACCTTGTAAGAATTTTTCCTGCATAATGGTAAGGAATTCTGCTTTTAACTCTCTCTTCTGTTGTTCAGGAATTTTAGGTTTTTCTTCATCATCATCGTCATCATCATCATTAAAATCCCCAGTTTCTAAAATAAAG
The DNA here is from genome assembly GCF_026571515.1 of Ruditapes philippinarum. Taxonomy (NCBI): domain Eukaryota; kingdom Metazoa; phylum Mollusca; class Bivalvia; order Venerida; family Veneridae; genus Ruditapes; species Ruditapes philippinarum. The sequence goes on from NW_026853905.1 coordinate 192,293, forward strand.
CAATACAATAAATCAATCAAATCCGTTTTATGGATTCATCAGCTAATGGGTTGAGAATACAAAAATGTAAATTCATATTTCATGCATATATATCTGTATATACCTATAATATATAATAAATGACACTAAGCTAACAGAGCTTCTGTTAATAAACTGGAGATAAGACATTGAAATAATGTTTATTATAAATTTTTATCCCATTTAATTAATAGATTTTATGTATATATAGACAAGTAACTGTAAGTTTCTTAGACTAAACTAACAACTTTTTTATAGGAATATTTTCAAATATCATTAGAATATTTTAAAATATTTCCCTAAAATTATTTGAGGAATATGCTGGTCCAAGATCACTCACATGAGAACTATAACATTAGAATGTCACAAGTTTGTTAATGTCTTTTGTCAGCCTATGGATCATATTCAAGGTTATCCATGTTCAAATGTTCAAAGTGGAACATTTACCCCCAAAATAGTCTTAACAATTATTTACAGTAAGACATGTTGAAGTACAAAATTAGGCAATGCTCAGTATCATTCCTCAAAAAAAAAAACTTGATTTAAACTGGAAGTCATTGTATATGTTGATCAACAAGCCATGGTCATATTCACTTTATTTTACATATACATGTAAAGCAATTGTTCTTGATTTCAAATTTTATGAGTGTAGCTTAAAATTCTTGACATAGACATTTTTTGCATTATTTGTTGTTTTTATAATACTAAAGGACTGGGAGAGGTAAAGTGATTACAATAGCTGAACCTTGGACACATTGTTCCCTAGAAAGCTTTAAAATATACCATTTTTAGAAATTGTATTGGTTTCAAGCTCCATTTCCTGTTCTTCATCGCTATCCTCTTCTTCCTCTTCCTCTTGACCTTCCTGACAAATATATGGTCAAAAACTTCATATGTTTTGAACAAGTTTGATAAAAGGTCTATCATATGAACTAATATAACATTTCCATATATTGAAATTAGACAAACACATTCTAAGTTAAAGTTAAAAGATAAACATTTTACTTTAGATTGCAAGGGAAACCACAATCTGCATGAAAAATTATTTTTTGAAAATCCATAAAATAAACAAAATGGTATACAAGCTGTCAGATGTTTAAAGAAAGATGTGTGCAGCTGAATGGGCTAAGTTGTTAGACTTATTGTAAAATTCTGACTAGCATAAAAGAAGGATGCTATGCTAATGGCATGCATAAATTAATAATATATTTCAAATAATGTTCTTGCAATACCAAAGTAGAGATCGTCTTGACAGTATTATCATTAAAAATGTTAACAGTATTTTCATCAAGGCCATAAACATTCTAACAAATTTATCCATTAACATTTGGGCTACACTGATGGATGAAGACCCAATAGTAAAGATGCCTTTTCATTTCATACACAAGTGACCTGATAAAAAAAAATATGATTATACATGTACATGTATATGCAATTAGATTTATTTTGAAAATACACTTTAAACATTAATTTTGCTATAACTTGCATACCTCTTTATCTTTAGACTGACCAAATCGTACATTTTCATCTAACTGATCTATGTGCTTCAGTAAAATAGATGAAAATGTCAGGTCTGTTTTATCAACTTGCCCTTGAATTTCTTTTTGTGTGAGGTATTGTCCAACCATTTGCTCATATAAATATGGTTCTCTAAATTTCATTTCTTCATCACTGAAGTACTCTCCTTTTGATATCAACTCCTTCATTGCTTCATACCTTCGGTTTTTCACTATATTCTTTTGAAAACTTTTGTTTTTATTTTTCATAACTTGTTTCATATAGAAATCTATTTCATAAACATCTTTTGAATCCATAAAATATTCCAAATCTTCAAGTTCTAAATGATTCCAAAACTTTGAAAGAAATGTCACTTTGTTAGAATCAAGAATATTTTGTGCAATTTCAATTTTTTCTTCAAGATTTAAATCAGGTTCTCCGCGTTGCTGATGTTTAAAGTGAGCATCAGAAAGTGCCACTCGAGCTAACATCTTAGTTCTCACGTAAGATAAATCTGGCATGTTGATTGAACTGGAAGGTTGATTTGCAATGTCAGTTTGCTGTGAGCTTTTATCAGGAATGCCGGAATCTAAGGCCAAATCTGGTTGGTTATAATGTTCTGTTTGATCCATTTCTTCCGAGATATCATTCAGAACATCTCTATTCTTGCTATCTTTTTCAGAAGATTCCGTCAATACTCTTTCATTCTGAAAACGTGCTTCAGCCATTCTCTCTGTAAAAAGTGTGTACTGTTTAAAAAAAACAACAGGAAAACAAGGTTTATTTCAAGGAAGTGGCTAGCCGTACATGACTCACGTACAGCTAGCCAAAAGTTCTAGCCGTACGTGAGTCACGTACGACTAGCAAGGACACACTGTATTGGCTAGCCGTACGGCATTTTCAAAATTATATGGAGTGTCCGAGTTTAAATGTAAGTTATTTAAGATTGTATGTAAGTAGAAGAAGAATGTTAACAATTTTCTAAATGCATGATGTGTAAAGAGTAGCAAAATAGCTTGTATTGTTACAGAACTGGACATTGTGGTTGTTCCACAGTGTGTCCTAGTAAAGCTCCATAGCGTTACGGCGACTATGTGACCTTTTCGTAGTAATGGTATATAGGAAAAAAATTATTTTTTTTTTCAAATTTTTTTTCTTACATTCAACCCAAAATAGTTGTTTTGATGTTTTTTTTTGTTTTTTGTTTTTTTTAACTTCAATTTTTTTTTTATATGGGCACCAAGACTGGACTAGCACCTGTGGCTTGACCGGCATAAACTATCACAAGCCTGTAACGTCTAATATATTGGACTATGATAAAGGCTAATTAATTGATTACATGCTTTTACATGTATGTTCGATATTTATCTACTGTATTTGAAAATTATACAATTATTTTTGCTTTTCACCGTTTTTTTCTTCAATGTTCTTTTTATTTATTCCACTCTGATCATTATTTATTCGATCCATGTGCTTAATTAACAAAAATTCATCTTTCAAAAAAATAAAACAACAAATCATAATCATGAGGCACAAAATAACTTCCTGCCTTTAACACTCGTAAGAGGGGTTGGCAGTATCCAGAGATAGATAGATAACATATGCATGTTCGACTTCCATATAATTTTGAAAAGTGCCGTACGGCTAGACAATACAGTGAGTCCTGGCTAGTCGTACGTGACTCACGTACGACTAGAACTTTTGGCTAGCCGTACGGGTCCGCACGGCCAGCCACTTCCTTATTTCAACCAAAGGAAACATTTCTTTACAAGTGATCGTGAAAATAGGTGAAACTACAGAAAAAAGAATAATACAGTAAATCTCGACAAGTATCAGTCTGTGCCTAAGATGCAAACAATTTAAATTAACATATTGCAACATGAAATCATCTTTCAACACCGTGACAACATTAAATTAGACGAATATCAGTAACTTTTTGTCTTTATTTACTATTTTTATGAAATGGCATCGTCGTAAAATAATATCCAATGAAATTGAGCTTTACAAATATGGTTGACCAATGAAAAGTTGCGTTTCATCTGAAAACCCAACCGGTGTTTACTTCCGGTTCAGATGTGTCAAAGGAAACAGGACGTTTCGGCCCCAAACCAAATCGGCCCCAGTCGAAAAATCGGCCCCTGGACGTTTCGGCCCTTTTCCGCGAGACGTTTCGGCCCCACTATAGTATATTGCTTGTTGATTAACAAAATACAATTAAACAATTTTGACACTTTAATTCTTTAAATAATTATTTATTATCTTTTGATCTCTTGAACCATTTAGATGTACGTTAATGTTTTTAAAGGTGTAACAAACAATAAAGGCAGGTTACTTAATTTAAAACTATTTATAATGTAGCTAAATTTATATACTATGCGAATCTAAGTCGCGACGCGTAAATAAAAGTTCATACAGCATGTTCAATCTATAATTAGTTTAACTCACGATTTTTTCCCGTATTTAGTTGGTTTACTACTAGATAGAAGTATTTTAAGTATTTACACGCGCACGAGAATCTCATTTTACGCGCGGGAGGTATAAACAGAAACCTTGTGTAGCTGATTCAATTTATATTTAAATGACCAGTCTTTTTCTTGTAGTTTATATTTAAATGATCAGTCTTTTTTCTTGTATCAAAAGTAAAATATTATCAATTAAGTATTAATCATAATTGATAATCATGTACTCTTCTGTAAACCATGTTCTCTTTGTATATTATACTCTGTATGCTAAAAACAATGTAAAATGTTTAATGTTGAATAAACTATTATTGTATTGTATTGTATAATTTATAAAACTAACCACTAAAACTTCTGGATTAAGAATGTTAATTACAATTATTACTTAGAAAACATTATCTTTTGATCTTAATTAAACTATACGTACTTTTTTCAAGGTGTAACTAATTAACTGTTTATAGCTTTATGCTAATTGGCGGTAAGTAATATCAGAGAAAACTTCAAAAGATATGAAAAAAACTGTTTGCTATAATCTCATGATAATATTTTTAATTATTATTGCTATTAGATAATGATAGATCAAGTAAAGTTGTTTAATTGTAAAATTGCAAAAAAGTTATTTATAAAAAACAGTGTCTAATTACATTTGTTTCGTTGCAAGTAAAATTGTTTAACTGTACGTTCTGTACTTGTATTTTCGTACCCATCAAACTCGTCACCGTTCAATAGTTGTTGATGATAATTTAATGGCTCTCTCATGTGTTGTTTTGTGTCTTGCTTCTTAATCTTTCAAATAAAATATAACTATATATGTTGTAAATAATTGTTTGTTTGTGTATTATATTTTTTCAAATAAAGTTTATGTTCTGTTCTGTTTGTATTGATTACATTTCCCCTACTACTATTATTATCTAGTTTTTATACAAAATGATTAAATATATATATTAATTGATTCATTTAATCATTGAAATGCTATAAATATATCGGTTTAAAATACAGTACATATTCTGGGGCCGATTTGGTAAAGGGCCGAAACGTCCGGGGCCGAAACGTCTTGGGTAGTTTGGGGCCGATACGTCTTGGGGCCGAAACGTCTCGAAATCGTGTCAAAGCTTGTTGTAGTTAGGGAAGCGATTTTTCTAGAATATTGAAGTATTTCGACCAGTTAACACTTCAGAGTTTGTAGTTTCATTGAACACACAAATATGGATAAGCCACAAATTATTCTCCATGTACAACACTCCTTAAATTACACAATCTTTGACTCAAAGTGGATTCCATGCAGTACAAAATTTGTGGCATTAGGAAATTATGCTCGTGGATCTGGTGCCTTACAAATATATGATCTTTCACATGGAAGTCTTAATTTAGTCAAAGAGGTATACATATTCATACTTTATTTTTGTCTTAATTTTGTAAGTGCACATTCCATCATTCTGATTCATTAAAAGCATTAATATGAAATTAGGTGATACCTTATACAAGTGACATTTACTGAAGTTAACTTGATAATACTGTATAGGAGGAGCTTACAAGCCATCTTGGCTTAAATGCTCAGAAGAAGGAGAAGGTAGGTAAAGGTTAGATTGCCATGTACAATGTAGGCTACATACATGTGAACTTTTTTCAATGATCAAGTGGGAGATTTTTCTTCAAAAAGAGGGAGATTTAAGAATTTGCAATAAACAAAGAATGAAGAAGGAAGTTCTGACATCAAAAATAGGGAGATTTTTTTAATTTGTGAAAATACCCCTTATTTTAAGACAAATCTTTGAAAATATGGCTGAAAAAAGTGGGAGTCTCCCGCCTAAAGTTCACATGTATGAGGCTATATGCCATGGCGCAGAAAGCTCTTGATTTAATATCAAGCATAACATGCTAAGTATACATGTAAACCAGAACTTTCTTGCTCTTTGTAAATGAATAAATGTAGTATTTTTTACGTAAACAGAAACAAATAAATTGGTGGTGATCAACCTATCATCGGAATGTTCCGAATATTTCTGAAGATCTCCTCACAGTGATTTGATGTAGCGAAGCAAAGGGTTGTCACTCCATCCGAGTTTTGAAAATCCAATCCGCCATTTTTGTTAATCTCTAATCACAGTTGTTTTAACATTATTTTTGATGTGTTGATTTTGCGAAATGTATATGTAAAAGTTACTTTTTATTCAAGAAGTCAAAGCAGTCACTGGCTTTGACTTGCCCGGCTGTAGACTACACTTGTATATTTTAAGGAAATCAAATGTAAACAATTGAAAAAAATTATAGATTTCTATACCTATCAGTGAAATTTTAAGTGTCATTTATGTGCGCCGCCAAAAAATGTACCATTTAGGGGAATGCCCCAGATCTAACGTCTGGAATGTACAGAGAAAACTGGAAATTAACATTTAGCCAGATTTCAGAATTGGTGAATTGTATGATTTTTATACTATTTCAGGCAGAAAAATCAAAAGCATTTAAATGTGGAACATTTGGTGCATCAAGTCTTCAACAAAGGTATCTTGCAACTGGTGACTTTGATGGAAAAATGGCAATATGGTATGTGTGAAACAAAAAAAAAAATATTTTGTTATTTATGTATCAACTGAAAAAGCTTAAAAAGCTTCATACAACAAAAAACATGTTTTGTCAGTCATTTGAATTTCATTGACTGAATGATAATTTAAAAAGAACTTACTTTTTGATTTGCTTTTTATATTGCGGCGTTTTTGCTGTTGTTGATCAATTAGATAAAATGGTATTGGCATCTATACTAAATATATCAGTAGCTTTGGTTTCACCTAAAATGGATTTTATTTGAAAGCATAAGATATATTATATGTTTATTATTTATTAAACTTTAAACTTATTAAATCTTATTATCATGAAAGAAATGAATGCAGAATATATGCTATAAAACTTTTTTTACCTTTGAAAGAATATGAACCAGTACACTGATATCAAAAATGCATAATTAATATTTCCAAAGATATAAAACACTGTTCATTGCTATTTCCTTTACAGACTTTTGTGAAATATAGTTACATGTAATGGTACATATATTGTAAAAAGCTATGTGTTAACTTAAAGTGACAAAGTGCCTATCCAAAAGTATATAGTGAGTGAACATGTGAAAGTCAAAATTAGTTTATGTGTTGTCATAATTCCTTTTGATTTTATAGTTTACTTTGCATTAACACTAGATATCTTGGTGGTTCAATGAAATTTCTATAAATATCCATCACAACATACCTATAAGGTTCAATTTATAAAAGGAGTTGGGCAGTCTTTTTATATTTTATGCAGATTTATATTTTACCCAATATCAAACACCATTATAACTTTAAATTATATTGTCAATTAAACACAACTCGACAATGCAAAAATGAGCATAATGTTACTTTAAGATTAAAGAGAAAGTCATCTTCATTGATAAAACAATTAATGATTTAAATAAGTTTTATTGGTATTTATGTTTCATTAAATACTTTGTTCATTGATAAAGGATTAATATAGAAGTAACAAATGATGCTGCATTATATCATAATGTTTCTTTATTTTAGGAATTTAGAGGCACTAGAAGCTCCAGTATATTCAGTAAAGGGTCACAGTGAAATAATCAACTGTATAGATGGTGTAGGGGGTCTTGGTATTGGAGAAGGAGCCCCAGAAATTGTAACAGGAAGCAGAGATGGTATGTACTATCTGAGCCGCGTCACGACAAAACCAACATAATGCGTTTGCGACCAGCATGGATCCAGACCAGCCTGCGCGTCCACACAGTTTGATCAGGATCCATGCTGTTCGCTTACCAACTCTATTACAAGTAGAGAAACTGATAGCAAATAGCATGGATCCTGATCAGACTGCGCATCCACGGATGCACAGGCTGGTCTGGATCCAGGCTGGTCGCAAACCCATTAAGTTGCTTTTGTCGTGACGCGGCTCAATTTTGTTTTTCCGGTAATACTAAACTACTGTTGGAGCTGGTGTTGTAATTTGGGCATGGGCAAGTTCACATATAGTTTCATTATGATTGAAAGGCACCAAGTTTCGAAGCTAATAACTGAGTGCTTTATACCGAAAACTTAAAAATCATTTCAAGTTTTTCCTCATAAGTGAGAATTGAAGAGAGCATTTAAGGTGTATGCTATAGTTATCTATCAAGGCAGTGTCATTCACTCAGTGCCCCATTTCTTGTATAGTTGCTGTCATTTGTATAATCTCAGAAAGTACTATACACCAACATTCAATTAATATTGGAGACAGTTTACACTATGTAACCAAAATAAAATACTCACAATTGTTCGAAATATTGTGTGAAATAAATGTAAGACTAAAAATTATTTCAAAGAAGGTGTTTTCAGTTATATGCATGTTAAAGGAGTTACATATAAACATATAGGCATGAAAACCGTATAATTCTATTCATATGCTGCTTAGAATATATTTATTATATTCTTACATTATGCAAAATAAAGAGAAATTCTATTATGTGGTTTTCAATCTGCTATGTGTCTATATGTTACTGTAGAATATGCTTTTAACCTTTCAATAAGATGATAGCCTTTCCTTAAGATGATGAATGCCTTTATTCAGGATAAAAGATGGGCAAGTCCATTTATAGGTATTTAGAGTGGGATGGGAATGATTAAAGATAGAGAGAAACATAAACAACTAAATTTATATAAAGACACATATTTTTGTGAAATTGATATATGTAGGAACATTTAAAAGGACCTTCAAATGCATCTGTGTTTGTAATTTTATGCTACACATTAAAGCCAATTTACTAAAGGGTTTGCCAAAAAATGTACACACCTTGTCCTGTTTGCAATCTTAAATCCATTTTGTTTAAAAATTAGAAAAATTGACCAAATCTTACCAAGACAAAAATATACTATGTGTCAGGGTGAACTTAAGTAGTTAGTTTAATATCTAGTCATAGAATGTTAAGTTATATGTATGTGTTATTGTTACAGGTAGTGTGAAGGTGTGGGATCCAAGACAGAAAAATGACCCAGTAGCTACAATGGAGCCAGGGGAGGGTGAGGCAAAGAGGGATTGTTGGACAGTAGCTTTTGGTAAGTAACAAAGGCCTCTACCGAATCAATAGTTTTATTTCTTCAATAGTTCAGTGCTAAGGTTGAATCATTAAAACAAAAGTTAAAACAAAAAAGTAACCATTATTTTGAATAACATACTTAAAAAGTCTCAATAGTTGTTACATCATATTGACAGCCTTGGTATGTAATTATTTACATGCTGACAAAAATAAAAAATACATCAGATCCACACTTTTTTACATATGAAAATACCTGAATTTCATAATAAGTTCTCTTGTTCTGTTTCAACAACAGAACAATAGATACAATACTTCTATCTTAGTAAACATATTTTGAATTTTGAATAAAATGTTTTTTATTTTGTTTACAGGCAATGCCTACACACCTCATGAAAGATGTGTATGTGCAGGATACGATAATGGGGATATAAAACTGTTTGATCTAAAAACCATGTCACTTAGATGGGAAACTAATGTCAAAAATGGGGTGAGTATAATATAAACAATGTACTGAAATATTATTAGGCTTGTATTATAAAGAATTAGAAAAAAATGATGAAAAATAATGATAATATGACTTATTTTTAATCTGAAGTTAAATCACTCAATGAGTTAAAGTGGTCACTTTAGATTCCTGACAAATTTGTTATTTTCCATATCATCATTATCATTGAAAAATCATCTTATTATTTGAAACTCATTTAAGACATTTACGGAGCTCATATTTTTTTGGCTTTTTTAATTAATGGTTTCGGCATTTATTTATTTCTTATCACCATAAAACCATTACATTTCATATCTCTACAAAACGTGATATGTTTAATGGTATATGTTTAACAGGTTTGTGATGTGGAGTTTGACAGAAAAGATATTAACATGAACAAACTGGTGGCAACTACGCTAGAATCTAAGTTTCATGTTTATGATACTAGGACTCAGCATCCCACAAAAGGTTTTGCCTCTGTTACTGAAAAGGTGACTTGATATGTTTTATTACATTTCTTATTGTTTTTATAGCAAAAGATGAAAATGAAGAATTTGATTAAAGAAATTTGATTTTAGCATGAATTGTTAGGAAAATTATTGATATGTATATGTAGTTTTTTACAACTGAAGTACAAAAATATCAAACAACATCAAAATATATATGTATTGAAAAAAATTGTATTTCTCAGTACCTGTCACACGTTTGAGTTTCATTTGCCATGTTCATGATATCAAACAGTTATAAGAAGTCAAAATTTTCCAATTCAAATATATTTACTAGAGCCAGATACTCACACACAGGTCTGCAATTTTCAAATATGTTTAATTTTTTTCATTTATTGAATAGGCCCACAAGTCAACAGTTTGGGCAGTAAAACATTTACCTCAGAATAGAGATATTTTTATGACATGTGGAGGCAATGGGACGGTCAATTTATGGAAATAGTAAGTACCTCACATATATATAATGCATATAAATATATATGTTTTTTGGTTTTCCTTCTAAAAAATAGAAACAGGGTATCATCATTATAGAGCTAGGACATTGTGCACTGCTGTGCACCTAACCAAGGTGACCAACTTCAGATTTTCATCTTGATATCCCTAAAATTTGTAATGGACAGTACCACAGATTGTAGTTGGATAGTTCTATTTTAAGAAATTCAGGAGGTTACATCCCTAAAACTATCAAAGCAGAGCATGGTAATATACAATGCAAACTGAGTAGGTTTAGGATAAACCATTGATTTCACTGCATTTTTTGTGAAATTAGTAGATTTATTTCAGATTTTTTGACCACAGAAAAAGTTGGGATTAGATTATCTTGATTTTCAAACCACAAAAATTCTGCCCAGTATTAAAAGCTACAAATAGTTTCAAAAATATACTAAGCTTAAGGAGCTGTAATGTAAAATAATATGAAATAATATAAATTGTGTTTTTTCAGCAATTACCCAGTAAACAGAGTAGCGAAAGACGGTGATGAGATAGAAATTGGCGTCCCAGGAACTGTATCACTTATTCAGAATACAGTTCTCTCTACGCAACCAATCAGCTCATTTGATTGGAGTCCTGATAAGGAAGGCCTTGCTGTGTGCACATCTTTTGATCAAATGTTACGTATATGTATTGTTACAAAACTCAAAACTATTGGATAACACTGCTGTTATTTATTGGACTGTTGCCAAATTAACAAAATAGAGAGTGAATATTACCCTTGAGAGTTAAGACCTTGGAAGAGGTTGAAAATTGATCTGAATAATGAAGAAACTTTGAAAGTCAGATTCTTTCTGGCAGTATCTATGTAATGGAATGCTAGTTTGAACTGTGTTTACTGATTTTCTGTGAAATCCAAAGCTTAAAAAAATGTGGCATTAAGATTTATTTATAAATCTGTTGCAAATATATGTGCATAAATATACATGTGCAAGAATATGACTGGCACTGTAAATTTGTATTGTATTACCTAATACAGAAGGGTTTTATGGAATACTAGTTATCAACAATAAGAGATGTTAAAACTGTTGGTCTTGTCATGTAAAAGGTTTAACTGTATTGAGGCATTATATCTTTGATTCATCTGCTTGTTTAGAATGGATGGTGTATTTTTTAGTACATGAAAATTTCACATTTTCAAGATATTCTTTTTTCCCATTCAGATAAAACTGATTTAATAAAATTATTGCATATTAATCAATCTTGGCACTTGCTGTAACAGCTTCATTATGTAATTTTACTCCAACTTACATTGTTGTGACATGATTTTTAGCTCGACTATTCGATAAGAATAAGTAGAGCTATTGCAGTCACCCGAGCGTCGGCGTCGGCGTAACCACTTATGTTAAAGTTTTTGTAATAGTTCAAATATTTTCAAAGTCCATTGACATGTGGCTTTGAAACTTTGCACACTTGTTCACCATCATGACCCCAACCTGTAGACAGGAGGAGGTAACTCTATCAAGCATTTTGACAGAATTATGCCCCTTTTTCGACTTAGAATTTACGTTAAAGTTTTTGTAATAGTTCAAATATTTTCAAAGTCCATTGACATATGGCTTTGAAACTTTGCACACTTGTTCACCATCATGACCCCAACCTGTAGACAGGAGGAGGTAACTCTATCAAGCATTTTGACAGAATTATGCCCCTTTTTCGACTTAGAATTTACGTTAAAGTTTTTGTAATAGTTCAAATATTTTCAAAGTCCATTGACATATGGCTTTGAAACTTTGCACACTTGTTCACCATCATGACCCCAACCTGTAGACAGGAGGAGGTAACTCTATCAAGTATTTTTGACAGAATTATGCCCCTTTTTCGACTTAGAATTTACGTTAAAGTTTTTGTAATAGTTCAAATATTTTCAAAGTCCATTGACATATGGCTTTGAAACTTTGCACACTTGTTGACCATCATGACCCCAACCTGTAGACAGGAGGAGGTAACTCTATCAAGCATTTTGACAGAATTATGCCCCTTTTTCGACTTAGAATCTACGTTAAAGTTTTTGTAATAGTTCAAATATTTTCAAAGTCCATAGACATATGGCTTTGAAACTTTGCACACTTGTTCAACATCATGACCCCAACCTGTAGACAGCAGGAGGTAACTCTATTAAGCATTTTGACAGAATTATGCCCCTTTTTCGACTTAGAATTTACGTTAAAGTTTTTTGTAATAGTTCAAATATTTTCAAAGTCCATTGACATATGGCTTTGAAACTTTGCACGCTTGTTCAACATCATGACCCCAACCTGTAAACAGGAGGAGGTAACTCTATCAAGCATTTTGACAGAATTATGCCCCTTTTTCGACTTAGAATTTACGTTAAAGTTTTTGTAATAGTTCAAATATTTTCAAAGTCCATTGACATATGGCTTTGAAACTTTGCACGCTTGTTCACCATCATGACCCCAACCTGTAAACAGGAGGAGGTAACTGTATCAGGCATTTTTTTTACTATCAAGCACTAAGAATAGTCGAGCATGCTGTCCTACCGACAGCTCTTGTTGTGATATGTAAATATATATGTTTGTGTTTTCACAAGTTAAGAATGTGTTCAGGAGTTTACTATGCTGTTTCATATGTAAAAAAGTTCATTCATAAAACAAATCACATCTTTTATTATTAAAGTATGAAGAACAAAGATAATCTTGCTTTTGTTTTTAGTTAGTCACCGTATATATATGTGGAGTAACAGAGTTGACTGATTCACTGTTCTATTTCTACTAGTCATGGTTTGCTTAGGAAATATATATCAATTTTGAGTGCATTATAATAGGAGCTCAATTGCAGAGGAATATAATTATGAAGGCAGATATATGCCTGATCACCTGAATGTTTAATTACAAAGCATTTGAACAAAAAAACCCTGCATTATAATACTATTATGTAAGAAAAATTAGTATCTATTTCCATTTCTTACATGCAAATAAAAAAGATAATTGATAAAAATATGTTGAACTACATTTAGCGTAGTAGAAGTCATTTGGTTTATTGACGTCATATCCGACATTATATAGCATTTGTTGTTTTTATGCTGTGAAATTACAGTTTAATAATGCACCTCATTACCCTATCTGTTTGACAGGGGAATAGTGTGAAGCATGTTAGAATATGATTTGAAGAATCATGCATATTTAAGTTATTTAAATAATATTTATTACGTTAAAAAAATTATGTATGTCTTGCAATAATACTGATATGAATTGTTGCTGAAAACAGATGTGTTTCCGATATTGTCAGCAGATGTGAAGTTTGTACAAATATGGTAAGACAGAGCTACCTTAAAATGTGCTTTAAATTATTTTCATCTGCTTACTTGTGCAATGAAGGGCCCCTGAAGCATACCTTCACCAATGAAACTGGCAAGGCACTACATCATATCCACAGTATTACTTTATCCCAACAAGCACTGAAGAATGAACTTATACTTTTAGCTGAGCAGGAACATGTTTATATATTCCATTATTCCTTTTCATGTGCCAAAAAGCAATTATATTGTGTTGTGAAGTGAAACCCTACTGACAATTATTAACTTAAAATGTCAATTTAATGGGCAAAAAGATTGACCCAATTCTTTTAATGTTAAATGATTGACCCAGTTCTGTTAATGTTGGCAGTTATTTTGTTATCCTTTCAAACTAGGGCCACAAATATTTGGGCATTTCTGTTAAATCTCAGATTTTCTCCTTCTGTTGTATATTTGATTATGAGTATTTCTTGAACAATTTTATCCGAAAAATGACTTAAAAATTTAAAGTGTGATTCTAACAGAGGCAATAGAAGCCACATAAATTACAATCATTTATGCTGTTTTCTTCATTTAATTTGAGGAATTCTAAAAAATTAATGTAACAAAATGTACACATATCATATAAACTGGGTATATGTACACTAACTGCTGTTCTACAGAAATAAGAAACTTCGACGGGAGTGATAGCAACAATAGAATGTTTCTAATTTCTGTAGAACAGCTGCGGATGAATTAACTAACATACTTTGTGTCAAGGTTTATTTGGCCTCATTAATATTCACTTTATTACATCATAACTATTTTAAAGAACGCGGTTTTATGAAGCACTATGAAAAATAGAAGGCTTCTTTGAACAGAATTTCATATAGTATCAACTTTGTTCTTCTATGAAAATTAACGCACAACATTTTTAGGAAATACAGCATTTTCATTGGATGACAAATAAGATGGACACTAAAATATATCTCCAAAAATATTAAAAATTTATAGATGTCTTTTCAGTTTCTATACAAATGAGCTGTCATTGAGGCCAAAGTTTTTAGCCAAGTAAGCTGCCTTTGTGGCTAAGTGGTTGTGTTGCTGATTTCAAATATCACTTGCCCCTCAACACTGTGCCGGGTTTGAATCCTGTCAGGGACTTTGGCTTCTTTTACATGAGGAGGAAATACAGCTTGCTTAAGGAAGGTTGATGGTTTTTACTCAAATGCCTTCTTCTGCCTGAAATAATGCAGAAAGGGGCACCTGTGGTCTTCCTCCACCATCAAAGCACAACTTTACAGTGTTGGTGTGACTTTAAATCTATTTAAAACTAACAAGATAGACAAAATAGGAAAGTACAATGCTTTTGTGCCATAGATTTGTGAGTTTTGATCCTCAATGTTGTACATGTCTTCTGTGCATAATTTTGCAACAGACATCAGGTCTTTTGCCATTGCCAAACTACATGTACTGTTTAAAAGGTGATTTAAGTGGGCAAGTTTAAAATGACTTGTAGAAAGAACAAATACTGGTAAGTAAAGTTCAAAGTAAACGTTTGTTGGGATTTGACAGAAGTTTTTGCTGGCACTAAAACCAAAATCTTTACAAGTAAAAGGTCATTTCAAGTACAAATACAAATCGAAAGGAAACAAGTAAAATGCAAGGATTCAAAATTTTCATAAACTTTTATTGCAAAATGCTATTTTAAATTTTTTATAGATACATGTACAATGAATAGGTAACATTCTAGAGCATAAAGTTATAATCTTTATCAATGAAATTACAGAATAGAAGAGAACTTAAAAATGCATACACCATATAAAAGTGTTTATTAAACGGAATGTCCAGGTACTGCTGTAAAATACACCATACACAACAAGACTTTGTCAAAACAGAATAATCATGTAAGCTCTAACAAAATCTATGAATAAATAAATGTTCAAAAAATAAAATAACAGTGCACAATTTTTATCACAGACTTTTCATACAAATAGTAGTTCACATACAATATTGAACAGTAGTTGATTTTGCTTTATAAACACAGTTTTCCCAACATTATCAATGAATAAAATGTCATATTTTTTTCTATAATATGCCAAAAGTTGATCTCTAGTCTACTTGTGGATTTTGTTGGAACAAATACTCAGCCTGAAAAAATAGATACAGAAATATATATCGACATGTGTATAAAAGACATAAATAAGAAATAACATTTTTTAAAAGTGTAAAAATAACCTTGAAATCATACTAGCTTGTCAAAAGGCTTTTCTGACAAAGTAATTTTAAACATTCATTTTTGAACCCCTTTTCAAGTTCAATTAAGGAAAAGATGGATAATCATGTTAGAATGAAATTATATAAACTCTCTGACAGGAAGATGAAGATACATTTATTTATTAAAGGGACTCCACCTAAGTTTTTTGACATGAAAAGACAGGAATTTTTTTTTCGAAACTTTAACAGTATTTGATGTAGGTCTGGATTAATAACTTGTGTGCAAATTTTCAAATTATCCCCTCGATCAGTTTTCCAAGAATAATCACTTTAATTGTGCAAAATGACCAAGAAATGAAAAATGTTGCTTTTCACTCAAACTTGACTAAAAAATCGTGCAAAAAAAAAAGATTTTTAATTTTACTCTGAATATTTTTCTTTGTAAACGAATGCATATTCTTCCATATTAAGTGAAACACTTGCTCTATGCAAGAAATTAAAATTTTATGTTTTTAGGCTTTTTGACCTCAGTGGAGTTTGTTAAAACTGTACTTGCTATTACATGTATCTCTAAGAGAAAATGATTAAAATTGAGTAGCTCACAATAAAATGTCTGATTGGGCTAGCTTTATTTGGTTGTTTACAAATAATACAGGTTTTACTAGTACTATGAACTTACTAGGAAATCAATGGCGTCATCTGGTCTGGTTTTACAACATTCAATGAGGCCCTGGGTGAGGGTAGGCATCACATGTTTCATGAGATAATTCCTCAATGGTATTGACTGGGCCTCCAGCAGTTCATACTCCTCACGTTTTACTTCATTCAATCTTTGTGTCTGTAAAAATAGTGGGATTAAATGTAAACAACAACAAAACATCATTGGTGAGGACATTAAAAAGATAATTTGAGGTTATCTCTTTGAGTTTCTGTTAATGATATTTCAATTTATTTGAATAAAATTACATAAAAGTAGGGTCATATGTGTGCTAAATGAAGTATTTCACTGCTGCCAGTGGTGAAATACTTCATTTAGCACACATATGACCCTAATTTTTAATTAAGACTTAAATAGCCAGAAAAAAAATAATAACAATATTCTTATTTAAAGTGATACAAAACTCAACAAATTATTTACCCATTCTTCTTGTCTCTTCTTTCTCTCTTGTGCTTCTTCTAATTCTTTTCTCTCTTTCTCTTGTTTTTGCTCAGCTTCTTTCTTTTGTCTTTCTTCTTCTTCCAGTTTCTTCATTTGTTCAAGCTCCTCAGGTGTAGGTCCTGGAAGACAGAAATATTTTAGTTTTAATGATTTACGAATCCTTTTTGGATGAAATATGCCTCTTCAACCACCTTTTGAAAGAATATGTGCTTGGTTTGAAGATTACACTTCTTAAGAAGTGAAATACTGACAAAGAAAGACAACCTCTGTGCCTTGATATTTCAAAAATGAACTGGCATCAACAAAGAATCATTAAGCTTCAGTATGTGATTGTATTGAAGGTGGAGGTCTGATTATAAACAACTTCCAAAAAATTACTGACAGAGACCTGAAGTACCACTCAAGTATTTCTAAACACAGATCAATGTCTTGGAGGTGTCAAGATATTCCAAGAAGCCCCAAGGAAAGAACAACTCATTTTTCAAAGTTGGTAAACAAAGATTTTGTTCATGAAAGAATAAGCCTTGAAGAATTATCATATTGTTTAGCTTCCTAGATTTGTATAGTGATTTGCATGGGTTAAAAAAAATCATTTATCTTTATATTTTGGCCTAAAATTACAGGTATTCCATGATGAGAATTAACATTAAAAACAGATTTCTAGCTTAAATATGACAGCAACAACGCCACGTTGCTTATCAAACTTGTTTTTATAAGGAGTGACATGTAAATATGAATCAATTTTTGGTTTCCTATAAGACACAGCACTTGCAAATATGATTAACTTCTTACCATAATTTCTGGCTTTTCCAATGATTTTCTTTATTTTTTCTACTGTATCCTTCATCATATGGGAGCTATCTTTCACAACATCTGAAATAAAACACAAAATTATAAACATTTATTCAAAATGCATACAGCCCCGCTGTCTTATAGATTATCAAAATGATTAAGCTTAACATTTTTGTCATTCACATTTAGAAAGTACTGAAGAAGATGATTTTGATAACAATATATATTACTGTTATTGGTAAAGCAAACATAATTTTCTCAATATCTCTTCTAATTAAGAGATTTGTCCACCAGCTTAAAATGAAATTCAATTTTCTGTATGCCATTGTATAAAGAATTTTGCTAACTCAAACAAGTGTGAGGGCTTGAATGGTAACTATGTACCATACTTATATGAAACATCTGAAAACTAAATGTTTTCTTATCAATATTTGTAATATATAAAATCATTAAAATCAATATATACCAATATCTTCAGGATGTATCTCCAACTCATCAAAATAATTAAGGACAGTTTCTTCCTCTGTATTAGCGTTCCTGTAAGCCTCGAGTCTCCTCACAAGACCCTCCTCCGTGTTATGAGTGTTGACCACCTCACTCTCGGGAAGGTTCATCACACGATGTTTCAGAAATTCATCATTAGCTTTAAGACTGATGACGTGGTCAGGCATTATAAGACGGTTATAGTTAGTTGGCTTGGCTGACTCCTCAGGCTCCTCATCATCCTCAGCTGTAACATAAATAAAAGCATGATATAAAAATAGAAATGTCATATCAAAGTCAAAGTGCGATATCAAAAAAATAAGTTAATATCAAAACATAATCTGATATCAAATAACAAGATAAAGAGATATGAAAAAAACATAAGACTATACTACACAAGCTTGATAACATAATGTAAAGAAATGTTTAAAGCAATAACTTCCGTAAACTTCCCTCAACATTTTATTATAATATGCCTATTGGTACATTCTTGTTAGAATATATACTTTGTTTGGTAGTAAATCAAAACTACTAGTATTAATTTTTAACCTACATTTTAACAAACATAACTGCAAATTCAATTACTGGTAAAAGAATCAAAGTTATGGTACACAATGTTTTTGTTCAATTGTGAATATGAACGAAAAGAATTCTTTAGCAAGTCATAAATACATTGAACAGTAGAATATTCATAAGAATCTTACATGCAAAGAGCTCTTTTGCTTGTTCCATAGTCTTTGGAAAACCATCCAGGATAAACCCTTGGTTCTGACACGGCATTGATAAAAGTTTGTCTCTGAAAAATTTGAGGACATATGTATCCTCTATACGTCCATTGTTATTTTCCTTGCCCTCATTGATTGAGTCGAGAAGTTCTTGAGCATCTTGGGCTTTTCCTTCATCTTCTTCCTGATCTTCAGAATCAGCACGACGAGATGTGGTTGTCTGAAGGAAGACATATAACTGTACATAAGATAACTGCATTCATTATTATAGAAACAACTTAACACAATGATCTAAAATCTGTATTGGTATTATATATTACTTCATGTTTAAGTCATTACTGTTTTGGAAATTGGGGAGAGGTATAAAAAAAAGATTCTTCATACAAAATGCTGAAAATTCCATTCATGAAGTTTATTACGCTGTACATTCAAATGGACAATGATGTTAACTTCAACTCTGTTATCAATGAAACTAGATATTCTAGTATCTGAGTAAATATTATCTTTACAACAAATTTAGTATATAATCATACCAAGTCATCTATAGCCTGATCAATGACGTCTTTAATCTTGATGTGATGTAATTTGTAATGCTCACACAACTGTTTCACAACTGTTGACTTTCCACTGGCTGGTGGTCCCAATACACACACTCTCAATGGCTGAAATAAATAAACAAAATATGATGTATTCTATAACAATGTAGTTTTAATGCCATTTGTCACTCCAATACTGAAGGGACAGATAGAATTTCTATATTTTTTAATATGAAAGAGGGGGTAATTTTAACATAGAAGAAATCCCAAGTTATAGAACTTGGCCTGGGAAGAGATCATAATGTGTTTGATACATGTATAAAATTTCATTGTAAGTTTGAGTCACTGGCTTCAACTCATAGGTAAATTATATTTTAAGCCATCTGTATAATTATAGTCAAAGTCGTTAATATTGCTTGTTTTAGTATTGTATATATAAGTTGGATTTTTACTTAGCAAAACCAGACTTATGGCACAGTTAACATATATTAAAGTGAACTGAAACTTCAGACATAAAAAAGAGCATATTTTTATACAGTTTTATGCTTATTACAGTGTAAACTGACCCAATGATATTCATCAACGGGTTTTAACTAATCAAGGATATTACACAATGAGCATGGCAACTTAATACAATTTGAATAAAATATAGAAATATGAAATACATTGTACTTACATGTAGGTTCCTGGTATCTTTGTATTCTTTGATAATAGCTTGTATATTCTCCACCATACCAGCCTCTGACACCCAACTGATTCTCATGTTTTCTTTGACATTCACTGCATCCATACGTAGGTTAACCAGTAACATGTCAAAATCATTTTGCTGAAATGTTCATTATAATGAAAAATTATCATTTTCCTATGCTATTTTGACGACAAATAAGAAAATTCTTTATGACAACAATATCACTTTGTATGTTGTTTCATTTCATTAGACAAAATTGTAATGCAACACAAGCTGGTTCACCATTTAAAGGAAACTACTCACGTTAACAGTACTTTATGTAAAGCTTGCTTCACAGGTGCAAAACAAAAATCAAACCACTTGGTCTGCTGTTTCAAAATTAAGATAATTATGTTTTGTTGATATTTTTGTGTGTTTTTCTCTTTCTCTCAATTTTTTTTTTTAATTTCTCTGCTGTTTACTAATATTAAATTTTTGTCAATACCTCAATTTCCTTATTCAAAAGTGCTTCTTCTTTGGTAATATTCTTCACTTTGTCTGTGCCCAGGCTTCCACTAACACTCTACAAAACAAGTCAAAAGATATATAACAACTGCAATTAATCATTTTTTTGTACCCATAAAAATTGTAAAGCAGAAAAATGAAAAGATGATGGAACAAAAGATTGTATTATTTATTTACAAAACATCAAACACATTACAGACGATCATGCTCTAAGATTTAACATGAATAAGTACTTCATTTCATTTCTCTCAAAAAAGCTTTTCATATGAGTTTATATATTTATCCTCAATTTTGGAAGAATGAGTATTACAGTTTGTAGAGGATCTATGTATAATGTATGGTAAGTATGGTAAAACTGTTACCTTGACAATTTCTTCTAGGGTACTGTTTGAGTCATCTTTAGCAATGAGATACCGCACCTTGGGTCGACTGTCAGCAATATTCTGGATCACTCTGTTTATTGTAAATATGTATATATCATAAACTTTGAAACACATTATATATAATGGTACAAATGTTACAAACTGTAAGTCAAAAACACTGCATAAAAATCCTTAGAAATATCAAGTTCAATTTAAAATATTATAAATGTTCAACTTTGCTTTACATGTATATACAAAAAGAATATCACTTACGCAGCTAGATCTTTAATGTGGATTGTGGGTACAACATTCTGTCCATTTCCAAAGCACAGGAGCTCTGGGGCATTGTGCCAGGCAGACTGAAAATCAAATTGCAAAAAATGGATGGTAAGTTTATAAATAAAAGATTCTTGTGTTAAAATGTGTTAAATGTCATCATCAAATGTATATATAGTAAAAAATTCACATTCTACCTATTGAATTACATGTATTTACACTATTAAATTTTATAAAATCTGATTAATCAATTTTGTTATTTCTTTCTCTGATAATTTTGAGTAACATTTCAACTTTTGTCCAAGCATTGTGGACTTCAGACTTAAGTCACATACAGTATTTATTCCGATCAGACTACATGGTCAAATATGCAGGACAGCCCTTTACTGTTGACATAAACCTGCAATTAATAAATTTTACACTCTAGTCTGTAATAATTTGCATGTTACACTCTAAATAATGATGTTACCTTGAAGAGATAATGGAAAATCTGCTCCTCAGCACCATATGTGAGACCAGATGCTACCACATAAGTTACCAGCTTGCTTTTGTTCTGAAATTATAATATTTAAGTTACATATATTATACATGTGATTAAAAAATATCTAAATCACCATTTTCATCTCACTTTTCACTTGATTGTTAAGTTATCATTTGTATTACTTTTAAGGGTAAAAAATAGATCCATAAATCATCATAAACATTTGTTTATTTCTGTTGGCACATCTAACATAGCACATGTACAATGCAGAAAGATAAATGAATCTACAGATGGAATCATTCATTATATTGATGATAATGAAGATGATTTACATTACCCATGCATAAAAATTGAATATACATGACAAGGTTACAGTTACATAAGTGTGTGAGTGTCTCATTTTCAAAACAAAAAAATTATACATGCTTTATATCACAGGCTAGGGCAGTTGCATACTTGAAATAAACAATACATCTCATCAATATTGAATAAAATGTGCATATCACTCATGTGTGTTGTATAATTATAAAATATATACAACAAGTTTACAATATATCATTATAAACATATAGATAGTTTTCCTCCTGTACGTGCATTATATAAACATGCTAAGTATGTGATACAATATACAGCTTACTATATAATCTTCAACAGGTGTAGAAGAGGCACTACTCCCATCCTAGTATAATTTAATCAGTTCAATATTGATTATTCAATCTCCCCTTATCAAGTTACAAGACTGTTATTAAATATGAATTTTAAACAATATCAGGGTTACGCTGATTCTAGGCACTTCAAATAACCAGAACTGTGACAGGAAGTAACACAGTTGGCAAAAAATTCTTCTCCATGATTATGGATAGGATCCCTTAAAACAGTAGTCAATAAATGAGATTCATTAAGTCTAAATTTCATTTCGTTGATTTACCAGTACATTACAAAGCCAGATGAAATAATGAGGTGGAAAATAGGAACCCATATTACATTTAACTGATCGATCTTTTAATTAAAAATTAAATTTAACAAAAAAATTGATCAACCTAAGCCAATAGAAAATAGCAAGTCTAAGCCTTTAAAATACTTAATCTCTAGGATATGCCTGATACTTACAGTCTTTCCCAGCTTAATAACTGTTTTCTCAGCACTGATGTGTTCCTTGAAATTAGGATGTGGTTTTCTTCTTCTGTAATCATCCTCAGTGAATGGGATTTCTGGATCATCCTATCGTAAAAATATGCTTATTATTCAATGTACTGCATTACTTTATCGGTTAACATGATCTACTCTTACAATTTATTCTATCTTCTCATTGTGTCTGCATTACTTCATAAAACAAACATAAGCATTTACCACAACCGCTAAAAGTTCAATACTTTCAGTATTACTAAAGCATTTTCTGTGAATGACTTAAATTTAAAGAATTAAGTTGATTATGTAAAGTGGTATACTTATATCGTAGTGCTATAAAGATTGGTGACCTATAAGCGAATATCTCATTTTTCATTGTTGATTTTTGGATTATAGATTAGTTTATCAACTTACAGGGTCCAATGGCTTGCTTTTGGCCCATGTCATCACAGAGGATATGAGGATAAACATTTTGGGCTTCTCAATTTTTTCCAGATCAGAATGAAGTTCTGAAAGTAGAAGATAACTGTAAATTAGATATTAATCCTATGATATAGCAATCTACATCCAACAATAACAAGAGCTGTCCGTAAGACAGCGCGCTCGACTTTTTTATTGCTTGCCAATAAAAAAAGTTTTTGCAGTAAAAGGCAATACAAGAATCTCTGTATTTTTAAAGTGAACTAGTTGTTTGATACCCTTGAATATTACAGCAATGTTTATATGACATAATTTATGGTAAAGTGAACAAGTGGATAGGAATGAATTTTTTTAGATTTTTTAAGTTTTTTATTGCTTGCCTATAATACAAAACATTGACAGTTAAGGGCCATAATTCAAATAAAATCTTTGACAGAATTACCTTCTCCTGGACATGTTTGGGAATCATGATTGTAAACAAGTATTCCAACTTTCAAATTAATATCTCAAACAGTTCAGTCAAAAAGTGGACTGGTACTAAAAACTTAACCAAGATTCTAAGTCGATAAAAGGCCTTAATTTTTAAAACAAATCCTTGACAGAGTTACCTTCTCTTGCGTACAGATGGGGGTAATGATGTGAAATAGCATTAAAAGTTTCAAAGCAATATCTCAAAGGGTTAAGGCAATAAGTGGATTTTACCCATATTCAATGTATTTTCTAAGTCAAAAAGGGGCATAATTCTGTCAAAAACCTTGACAGAGTTATGTCCTCTTGTCTGTTGATGAAGGTCGTGATGGTAAACAAGTATGGTCAGTTTCAAAGCAATACCTCCAATGGTTTTGAAATAAAGTGAGGTGGTACAAAAAACTTAACCAAGCTCAATACACTTTCTAAGTCAAAAAAGGGCCATAATTCTGTCAAAAACCTTGACAGAGTTTATGTACTCTTGTCTGTAGATGGAGGTTATGATGGTGAACAAGTATGGTAAGTTTCAAAGCCATACTTGTAATACTTCTGAAATAAAGTGGGGTGGTACGAAAAACTTAACCAAGGTGTGACGCCGACGCCGACGCCGGGGCGAGTAGGATAGCTCCCCTTTTCATAGAAAAGTCGAGCTAAAAATCTTTCAACATTTTGAAAAAAAATATAACATTTATATAACATACATATATTTTTGTATTGTTTCTTTATTTTATTTTCTTGAACTAAAGTAACAAGACACTTGAATATAAATATGTTTAATTCAAATAATACACCTGGTACTTTCTATAATTTGCTTAATCTAATGAATAAAAAAATCAAAGCAAAACAGCCCAATAAAATCTTACATATATTTCAGAAGAGTATTATGAAAAGAACGGTCATTAAAATATTTTTACCTGACACAGCCCAAACAGCCTCATCAATCTGGTCAGGGTCCTCTGTGATATCATAAACAATAACATCACATTCAACAAGGAACTCATACAGCTGATCTTTGTTGTCAAACTGTAACAAGAATAAAGTCAATGTGTAAGCATACAACATTTTTTTTTATCATTATAGTACTATTGTGATAATATCATTAAATTATAATTTAAATTTTTAAATACTAATTATCATGCTACACTTTAACAACTTAATAATAACAACAAAACAATAACTAAATAAACAATTTTGTCTCAAAAGATTTTTGTCTGAATATATTAATATATCATTCAATTAACATAGCTAAAGGAAATACTTACATTAACAAGTTCTTTCACATAATCTGGTTTCTGTACATTTGGTCCCTTTTCTTTGGTTGTTCCAACAATTTCATAGCATCCTTCTTTTGGAGGAGGGATGAAACTGTCTGTAGACTTGGCATCATCTTCTTCCTCAGGCTCTTCAAGGGAAGCCCCAACAACACAACGGGATAAATACTGCAATGTAAAATAGATTGATATATGGAAATGAAGTGTTTCCGCTACTCTGCATTTCTTGCATTTTTGACGCAATAATTTCATGAATGAGACATTGAAATTTGCAAAGCTTGTTTTCTATGATGCAGTCATAATCTACCGTAATTGGATTTCTTTTCATTAAGTTATTTCTCCTATTATTTGCACCATCCTGTTTAAATTGGCAATTATTATTTGAGTATACAAAATTTATTTATTTCCGGTAACTGCATGTATGTATAAATTGCTAACTGATTCTTTGTCATTATCGGCACAATTTCTGTCCGACTTTTAACTGTTAGACATGTTCAGTCTGGGTAAACAAGCGTGCATGCAGACGCTTTTCTCACAATGGCAAACACACTGCGAAGGATTATTGGCTTTAATAATGAAAATATCTGAGTTTCTGCAATAAACACTAGTCTGACAGGTTAAATGTTTTAATGCAAATAAGCTTTGGTTCTTCCTTAGAATTTTTTTGTTTGCAACCGCAAAAAGTGAGAAATTGAAGTTAATATTGAAGTTTATGTGAAATCCAACAGTTCTGACTTTGAGATTGACTTCTGTAGTTTTTACTTTTTTATTAAATTTGACCCTTTATAATTTCAAATATTTTTTATACAGAGGGTCACAAATGACCCACATAAAACTAGTCTGGCAGATTAAACACTGAAAAAGCATCATAAAGAATTTCATAATGAATTATTTCATAGCCCTTTTGTTTGCATAATGCATATTAGTATACTATTATGACATGTAAGCCCAGGTCTACACTTAGATCAGAAAAACAATGTCGCGAAATGCAATGACAAAACCGAAAGTTAGAAATAATTTCTTACGTTTAATTGTTAATTTCAATTTTTTTGAAAAATGAAATATCACATTGACGATGCATTACCTTGGATAAATTTTTCCCTTGAAACTGGTCTACTTGGTTAACAAATAACCGTTTACTTTTTGGTTTATCTCCATCGTCTTGCGTGCTCGCCATTTTGTCTGTTTACGTTGCGTTGCTAAGGTACATTCGGTAAGTTCCGTAGTTTCCGGAAACTCGCGACTTCATGATCAGGGTCAAAGAACGCTCAAACGCTTGAATCATTATGGCTGACAAAAGTTTTCAAAGTTTTAGAAAATGAATTTAAATACGTTTTTTAACATCTGACATTTATTTTTAACAGAAATGTCTGAAATAAACGGTCTACCTCCTTTGCCTCAATGTTTTGACGGCTTGATTAAGGTCGAAAGGACCGTCTCTGAGACCAGTCTGGGTGAAATACGTGAGGGAACTAGCCATTGCCTCAACATATTAGATAAAAATCAGAATGAAAATACGGGAACACGTAAAGATATAGCCGAAACAGATGACGATGACAACGTACTTGAGGACTCAGTGTCCCCTAATTTTGATGACACGCCATTTTCTAAATTAAATACTGCATTACGGAGGCTGAAAAATGAAATGGTAATTTTTTGTGAGATTAGCATAATTAATATCATGAAAGGTGTTAGCTTAAGGTCTTCAGCATACCCGTTTATATACTATGACATGACGTGAACGCTGAAGACAGACCCGTACGGAAAGTCCACCAATAATCGTGCCAGGAATCATGAAGTGAACACTGAAGCGAAAGTTCACCAATAATAGTGCCAGGAATCTGACACGCTTGTATTCATTCATTGAACATGCCCAGGGCTCATCCGGAAGGGCGATTCAGGCGATAACTTCGCCGTGTATATTCCAATTTCGCTCTCCCGATTGATCAAAGAGAAGTCAACATCGCCGATAAAATCTTAATTCCCAAATAGTAATTACTTAGCGATGTAAAGAGCAGAGATTGTATCCGCCCATATGACGACCGCTAATTATCATTATCCAATCAGAGCGTCGCTTTATACTACCCTTCTACCTGTAAGCAAAGCGATAGACCGCCTACTCTAAACAGTAAATAATGAGAGCATCGGCCCGAAACGGTATAATTGCGTGATAGTTTTGCGAGTTTAATACGGGATTTGGCGGTAATTATAGATTGTTTTTCCCCGATTATCTAAACACGTGCAATCTTCCCTAATTGATATACACGATGCACTTTGATGGTGGGTTTTTAACCCGAGTAAAGGCGATGTGCAATGGATTTTTCACGGCTATCACAAAACTGTTAGTCAATTAAAAATAATCAATGTCATTAATGTTGAGCCACAGGATTAAAAACTTAATAATAGTTTTGAATGATTTCAGTCTGTTAACATCAATTTTTACTGTAAAATTGTTATGTCGCTCATGTCATGGCTACAAGGCGAAATGCCGAAACCGAGCAACTTAAGAAAGTTACTGATTCTGAATGATAGTTACACCTACGCGAAAATTTAAGAAAGCCAATTTGCAAAAATCTTGCGATTGGTATGTTGTAGCGGTGGGGGTGTTTGGCATTGTTCTCTTTGTAGAAATGCCAAATTTGACACAGTTTACGCACATGGGCACGACATCCTGGCGAAACTACATATCGGTCGTATATCATGTAACCTATATCATGTAACGTATATAACAACAGTATTTGTCAGGAAAGAAGTGTTCTTTTTGTTTCAATATATATATTTGTTTTAATGTCGTAAATATGACGCTCAGATTAAGATTTATCAATATTGTAAATTTTAAAAAGCATTATTTATAAAGATATTACCGAATTTAACATTTCATGAAAATAAAGGGAGGTAATTAGAAATTAATTTTCTACAATTTCTCAGTCAAATTTTTCAATAAGAAATGAATGTATGCAATTTTAGTAATCAAATATAATGTGCACAAATGTTTGCAGTACATATTTTACATATTATTTGATGTTTGAAAATTGTTTTATAAGCATAATTATATGCATATAAATTTGACATTACAACATTCAGGAATCTGAAAGAAATTTCTGTCACCAAAACAGAATACTCATAGAACAGATATTATTAATCATTATCCAATGTGACCTCAGTGAGGAAAGTGAAAAATATAAAATTGATTTTATCATCATATCTATTTCTTACACATTATCATCAACAAATCTACATGAAAAGATATAAACACATATTTAGAGAAAGCTTATAAATAGCTGATCAATAGATATCAAAAATAAACTTTTTTATTCATATTTGCAGCTCAAAACATTTAGATGCCATTGCCAGATCTACTATTAATTAATCTACTATTAATTAATACTACTATTAATTAATCTACTATTAATTAATAAACTTGAGGAATATTATATGTGATGTTAATTGTGTTTATGTTATAATTAAAGGATGTATAGCCATGCATGTTAATGCATACACATTGGGTTGTTTCCATTCTCCCTAATTTTCGCGAGGAAGTCACTTCTCCCTAAAATTTCCCCCCAGGATGAGCCCTGATGCCATGAATTAAGTGAAGCATACCTTGATAAAACTATGTATAATCAGTTGATAAGCCAAGGATGGACACATTAAAATCTTATTACAAAGATAAACTACCTTATAGTTTCCGACAGGTAAAAAATTCAGCACTTGGCTGCCATATTGCCAAAATGTTTGACCATGTGATTATGAGATTGGCCTTTAAGGGTAAATTTGCGCAGACAGTTAAGAAAACAGAACCCATGTGCTTCCAACTTTTTTATAAATTACTTTTTTAAAAAGATATTGAAAAAGGTGATTTACTGACTTTTAGATTCAATATAATGATATTTGGGACTAAAAAATTTAAGAAAAACTAAATAAAAGCGTTATCTTGAATTATAAATATTGAAATAATGTAAACAATGATTTTCTAAATATTGTACATGACTCTACTCTAATTGGTTCCCGCCAATGACGTCATACGAGGTCTCATGAAGCTCCTAAATGTCATGGCCGACTCTAGTCCGCATACAGTCAGCGTAATTGATGTTTCACAGTTAAATAGGCAATTTAAAAGATAATGAGTATTAATATTTTGATACTTTAAATGGTATAGAACAATATTAAAATAATTGTTTTATCGCAAAATGCACAACTGTCATTTTTACTTTAGGCACAGGAAATAGATCGGCAGCACTGTTGCTGGTTTGAATCAATTTAAATGGTTAAAATCAGAGAACATCTTTCAGTTCTTCAAAAAGTCATAAGTCTAAAATATATATATATTTTGTGACTTGTCTCAGTCAAAAATGTATGCAATTAGAGCTTTTATTTTGAATTTGTTTTGTAAACAATTTCTCCGTTGGACATGTTATGATGTCATCGTATCAACATGAAGTCAGTGATAACTAATTAACTTTTAATAGAATGAATATGGTCAAACCAGTCTAATCTGGTGTCTCTGGATCGGGAAATACTCGCACAAATTTCTATGATAACATAAATTTCTCTAAATTATTATGATGTACTGTCAATGAACACCTGTAAAATGTCACGGCCATGTGGACTCAATACAAAAACTGTTACACATTGGTAAAGCAAGCTAATGTTGCAGAATACCAGTTTAAAACAAAACAAAATTAGCCGCCAACTATTTTGACCTTTGAATGTCACAATATTTGCCTCAAATTTGATAATGATTACTGTTTTATAAAACCCAAAATTCTAAAACGCTCTGTTGATAAAATGTTATGATCAGAAAAGCTGTCTCTTTATAACATTAACAATATTAGAAGTAAACAATTTCCTGATTTTTTTCTTTTTGCAGGCTGGATTAAGAAAATTGGATGTCACATTGTTATATCAGTTGTGGACATTACACGAGGCTATTCAAGAATATAAAGCAGTAATGCAGGACCAGTATTCGGACATGGGCTCCGAATACTCTTGGGGTGGTCTCAGCAGTAGAGCATGCTCTATTACCAGTATTGATTCATGTGACTTCAACGAGGATTATACCTTGCAGTCAAACCCCTCAATCATCAGCTCGTTACAGGGGAGCACTACCAGTCTGATCCAGCAAATAGAAGAGTTGAAAGTCAGGGCCGAAACAGAATTTTAAGGCTAAGAAACCATTATTATAGTAGCGGCTATTTAGGAAAACAGTTCCAGTCAACAATATCAGTATTCGGTATATACTGGTAAAAGGTTTTATTACTTAAATTAGACTTATATCTACCATATATAATATTCTAGTAGATAAGAATTTTATGCTTTGTAAACAATAGAAAAACTTCAGAACACATGGCAAAGGGGGGATTTTCCAAGCTAATCGCTGGATTATTCTCCCTGAAATTGTTGGGGGGAAAAAAACATTTGCCAAGTTCCAGATAAAATTTGTTGTGACGTTTTTCCTTGAATTTTGATTAAAGTTTTGTTTTTGATAAATATTCTATGAGTCAGGTAGATGTTAAAAAAAAGACATTTTATTGTAGTATCTGTTTAAGTTTAAACAATTTTTTGTTCAATTTTAGTATCACTCTTGTATTCTTTTCACAGGGTTTAGAGTTTTCTTTTCTTCTTTTTTTGTCAATGTATATATGTTTTTGACTTTTACTTGCTAGATTTTCATTCGATTTTTTTTAAGGTAACTGTAAAGTCTTGCATCTAAACACAATAATATGAGTATCTAAGAAATAGTCAAATTAATATGTGACAATAGATTCATATAGTTTTTATTTAAAACCCCAGTTTTTATTTAAAACCCCACTAACTAAAAAATATTTAGAGACAAGACAATGACCAAACAAACAAAATATTTCTTAAATAACCAAATAGCTTACAGCAAAATAAACTGGGAACAATTGGTTTTATGTCTGAATGTATTTTACTAACAACTGTGATAGAATTTTTTGGTCTTGGTGCAAAATGGTTGTATCTCCTTTTTATCACATGACATCAATTGTTTACACAGGAAAGTGCTTACAGATTTATTCTTTTATATAACATTTGTAAAATATAATATTCACATAATGCCGCCATGATTTGTCAGTGATTCTTTGCAATTCACCAATTAAATTCAAATTTTATGTCAATTTATATATGGGAACTGATAAGATTTTTAAAAAAGGAAAATTGAAGTTCTATTTTGGTAGTTTTTTTTATATATATATATATATTTTCAGGGCATATTTGCCTGTAAACTTCTAAGAAATATTGAACTGTTTTGACTTGCTAAGATGAAACAGGTTATGTGATCATACATGAATATAACTCTTAAATGTCATGTATAGCACAGATATTTAGCTCCATGGTATCTGGTACATGTAGTTTTTAAACATTTCAAATTTATCTAATTTCCCAAAAAGCTGCTTACCCCCTCCCCCAAAATTTAAGCAGGGGGATTAGGGTGGGGGGCTTTTTCAAAATAGCTGGAACTGACCCTGATTTTCTATATGGAAATTTCTATTTTGTCATCTGTCTGATGGTATCAGTTCATGCAGAAGTTCTATACAGAAATTATGTTATCTGTGGACCAAAATAATCTTAAGTACTTTTATTAACCAGGTTTTCCGAAGGAAAAAACTGGTTATTAGATTGAGGTATGTCGGCGTGCGGGAGGACGGGCGGGCGTAAACAATTTCTTCTGTGCTCAACTCCTCCTACATTTCTCTACAGATTTTGACCAAACTTTCACAGAACCTTTGTCATCAAGTGCCCTGGCGCATATTGTCCGGGTTTTGTGATTGGATAATATTTGACCTAGTTATGGCCCTTTGTTTTTTTCCTTATACAGAATATATAGTGAACTATTTCTTCTGTATGCAACTCCTCCTACATTTCTCAACGTATTTTGACCAAACTTTCACAGAACTTTTGTCATCAAGTGCCCTGGCCCATATTGTCGGGGTTTTGTGATTGGATAATGTTTGACCTAATTATGGCCCTTTGTTTTTTTTTCCTGATATAGAATATATATTGAACAATTTCTTCTGTGCGCAAATCCTACATTTCTCAACGGATTTTAACCAAACTTTCACAGAAGGTTTGTCATTAAGTGCCCTGGGGCATATAGTCAAGGTTTTGTGATTGTATAATATTTGACCTAATTATGGCCCTTTGTTTTTGTTTCCTTATACAGAATATATAGTGAACAATTCATTTGTGCTCAACTCCTCCTACATTTCTCCACAGATTTTGACCAAACTTTCACAGAAGCTTTGTTACCAAGTGACCTGGCGCATATTGTCGGGGTTTTGTGATTAGATAATATTTGACCTAATTATGACCCTTTGTTTTTTTTCCTTACACAGAATATATAGTGAACAATTTCTTCTGTACGCAACTCCTCCTACATTTCTTAACGGATTTTGTTCAAACTTTCACAGAAGCTTTGTCATCAAGTGCCCTGGCGTGTATTGTCGGGGTTTTGTGATTGGATAATTTTTGACCTTATTATGGCCCTTTGTTTTTTTTTCCTTATACAGAATATATAGTGAATTCTTCTTCTGTGTGCAATTCCTCCTACATTATTCATGATTTACATTGCACATAGTTACAATTTGTTGCTTGTATTTGTATTTCAACTACAACATATTTATCTACAATGGTGATAATAGAAAACCTGGTTTCATGGCATTGCCATGTTTCTTGTTGTGAATTTATATAAACAGGTGTTGTTAATTCAGACAAACATTTGTTGTCAATTCATATAAACGTTTATGAAACTTGATAAGAAAAGATAATGTATGGCATGCTTCAGAACATTTTTCTGAACCTGTTTAATAAATTTTTACATGAATTAACAACAAATGCCTTGTCATATAAATGATAAATCTAACAGGAGATAAAACTGTTTTGCACCAAGCATAGTTTTTTTTGTCTTCCAGACATTTTCATTTGTTTTATTGAATCATAAGTTATGATACTTGTTTTAATGCTAATGATTTCAATTTTTTTGATAAAACTTGAACATTTTGTGTGTTATGACTTTTATTTTCAGTTTTACTGTATTTTTAAAGCATATTTTGTTAAATGCATTTATTTCTCTAATCCCAGAAGCATTTAAAATGTATATCTTATTTGCTAGATATTTAATGGATTTTCAGCAATATCATATCATCTTGGTGTTGAAAATAATATGCAATAACATGAGGTAGAAGTATGGATCAAGACTAGGGTACATATAATCTGACTGATTCTGTACTGTTGAATGTAGATTTAATATTGAGATCCCTTACAATAACAAATGGACATTTACAAACTCACAGCTAGACAAGTTAATGTAACAGCCTAACAGGTTAGACAAGATCAAGGGTTAATGAGTTATTTGGAGTTTGTTGAATTAATAGGTTTTGACAGGCACAAATCAGTGCTTCCACTACTTACAAGGTAATTGCAACATACAAATGTACATTTAAATGAGCATTTATTGTTGAAGATTGGTGCTATGGTTGTCAGATGCTATGTATTGTATTGTATGCATGTCATTAGCTCAACTATTCAAAGAATTGTGAGGGGTCTTATTCTCTTGTTGGCATCAACAACATGCTTTGGTTAAGATTTTGCATGCAAGTTGGTATCTCCAAAACTAATGAAGGAATGGGCTGAAACTTCACACACTTTTGCTATTTGAAAAGTAAATATTTTACATGATGGACACAGGTCTCTTGAGTTACCTTTTTACAGAGTTATGCCTCTTTTCTTACTGTCAAGCACTGAGAATAGTCAAGCACTCTGTCATCTCATGTTTAATATATGATTAGTATTCATTATCATACATTTTGATGTTTTTATGTGAAAAAAAAACAACAAAACATTTTTAAGCTTTACTGACCAATTATATATCCCTTGAGGCATTTATTATTTACAAATTGTTTTATATTGGTGATTTATTTATCTATTTGGACCAAATGTTTTATAATTTGTGTATTTTTGGCTCTTAAACATTACATAGGCTTCAGCTGTAGTCATTTCATCGATGGATATTCCAGGGCTAATTATTTTGAAAATTTGATGAGCAACCTTTAAGCAGTTCATTTTTTCCTGCATTTTGTTTTTGTGTCTCGTCATTATTCAACATTTGTATCAGACATATTGTGTATGATTCATTTTGTATCTTTTAAATATTTAGTACATAGAGGATATTGAATGGGTGTAAATTCATTACTGAATTTTTGAATGAGAGAGCAAAATATTACTTTATTCAACGAGTTCAAACAATTCAGTAATGAACCTACACGAATATAATATTCTATTTATCACATACCCAAAAAGGAGACTGCTTAAAGTGCAAAAGAATCTATTTTTCTCAGACATGTCTGTTGTGTAACGCTAACATTTAGCGTGTCTTTACACAATGTTTGTATAACGCAAATGATATTGTGTCAAAATGTATGCACAGCAGTGCAATACTATTTTCACAGAGTTGCAAAATCGGCACGGGTATGTGATAAATAAAATTAATTACCTAGTCACTGCATATATATACATGTATTTGAGGGGATATTGTTTTACTCAGCATTTTACTTTGGGTTAATTGTATCCATTTGCCAAGATAGTGAGTCAGTAAGTATGTATGTACATAAGTCTAGGCAGTGAAGAAATAATAGCATATTACATTAAAGCCAATGATAAACATATTCAGTTTTATACTGATTTGTCTGTTAATGTTACTCTATTAAAAGTCCATTAAAGATCGTTTTATCTGGTTGTCTAGGTAGCATTTTAGGGTTGGTTGTGTGTTGTTTTTTGTGCCCCCACATTAGTGGCGGGCATTTAGATTTACCCTTGTCCGTCCGTCCTTCCGTCCGTCCGTCTGTCCGTCCGTCCTTCCGTCCGTCCGTCCGTTCACTTTTGTGTCGCACGTAACTCAAAAAGTATTTGGCCTATAGTCATGAAACTTTACAGGAATGTTGATCAGCATGTGTAGTTGTGC
Organism: Ruditapes philippinarum; assembly: GCF_026571515.1. Classification (NCBI taxonomy): domain Eukaryota; kingdom Metazoa; phylum Mollusca; class Bivalvia; order Venerida; family Veneridae; genus Ruditapes; species Ruditapes philippinarum. The sequence goes on from NW_026853905.1 coordinate 227,523, forward strand.
ACCTGGGTATTTTGGTCTGGATATTTTTAGTATTTTCAGAGTTATTGCCCTTGACTTAGTAAAATTTGGCAATTTTCAACTTGTGTCGCATGTAACTCCAAAAGTATTTGACCTAGAGTCATGAAACTTTACAGGAATGTTGATCAGCATGTGTAGTTGTGCACCTGGGTATTTTCGTCTGGATATTTTTAGTATTTTCAGAGTTATTGCCCTTGACTTAGTAAATTTGGCAATTTTCAACTTGTGTCGCATGTAACACCAAAAGTATTTGACCTACAGTCATGAAACTTTACAGGAATGTTGATCAGCATGTGTAGTTGTGCACCTAGATATTTTGTCTAGATATTTTTAGTATTTTCAGAGTTATTGCCCTTGACTTAGTAAAATTTTGCAATTTTCAACTTGTGTCGCATGTAACTCAAAAAGTATTTGACCTAGAGTCATGAAACTTTACAGGAATGTTGATCAGCATGTGTAGTTGTGCACCTGGGTATTTTCGTCTGGATATTTTTAGTATTTTCAGAGTTATTGCCCTTGAGTTAGTAAAATTTTGCAATTTTCAACTTGTGTCGCATGTAACTCAAAAAGTATTTGACCTAGAGTCATGAAACTTTACAGGAATGTTGATCAGCATGTGTAGTTGTGCACCTGGGTATTTTCGTGTGCATATTTTTAGTATTTTTAGAGTTATTGCCCTTGACTTAGTAAAATTTTGCAATTTTTAACTTGTGTCGCACATAACTCAAAAAGTATTTGACCTAGAGTCATGAAACTTTACAGGAATGTTGATCAGCATGTGCAGTTGTGCACCTGGGTATTTTTCGTCTGGATATTTTTAGTATTTTCAGAGTTATTGCCCTTGACTTAGTAAAATTTTGCAATTTTCAACATGTGTCGCACATAACTCAAAAAGTATTTGACGTAGAGTCATGTAACTTTACAGGAATATTGATCAGCATGTGCAGTTGTGCACCAGGTATTTTCGTCTGGATTTATTTAGTATTTTTAGAGTTATTGCCCTTCACGTAGAAAATTTTTGCAATTTTCAACTTGTGTCGCAAGTTTCTCAAAAAGGATTTGACATAGTCAATAAACCTTATAGGCAGGTTGCTCAGCATATTTTAGATTTGCACCTGGGGTTTGGCTTGTGGATTTATCCAGTATTTGTAGAGTTATTTCCCTTGACTTAGTAAAAAGATTGACAGAACAGTGTCGCGGTGGGGGCACCCGTGTCCTATGGACACATTTCTAGTTTGTTGTTGTTTTTTTTAATAAAATAGATAGACTGAAGATACCTAAGCTCAATTGACAAAGAAATGTAGTTTTGTATTGAGACTAACTTAAAAATTGATACCTTAATTTTTTTACAGTGCCATTATTCTGTTAAAGTTATGAATGTTTATCTTTCTCTTCAGTGAATGTAAGTGCGACTTTCCTGAAATTTACTTATTGCCAATGTTTTTATGATACTGTTACCATTAAAGTCTATAGTTATATAGAAAAAAAAAAGAAATTGTATTTAAGAAAGAAAAGGTGTATGCCTCTTTGAAGGATTAGACAATTGAATGAAGGGGACAGGGTGATATTGTAAAGACTGTAATATTCGGTCTTGAAACTGTCATCAGTTATAACAGGGTACAATCATATATCTATTTAAAACACATATCTATAATATTATATAGTATTTTATGATCTGATGTAATGTGAATGATCTTGAAATAGAGTATTTATTGCATAATTGTGTTTAGTTAACATATCTAAAGTGTTTTACAAACTTATATTATACATAACTGGATACAACGAAAGACTTTCTGCAGTCTGGCTGCACATTTTTCTCACCCTGTGATGTTAATTGCCCGATATATATTAGCATTTTGGTTTTGAAATCCCTTAAAATAACATTTTGTTTACAAATTAATGTGTTTGTGTTTATTAGGAAGATAAACAATTCTAAACTTTGGCTGGTTCAAATTCAGTATCACAAATTAACTCTTCTGATACGACATAGTTATTAAGTTTTAAGTACAAAAGTATAGGATAAGAGAGTAACACTGTTAGTAATTGTACTAAATAGTAATTTTTTAATCACACTTTTTTACGGATTGAGAATTTGTTAGTATTTTTAAGGCTTTTTTTAACAACTTTGGCCAAAATTTTCTTTATGTTATCTGTTGTAGATGTTGTGTTGTATACAGCTCGACTAGGTTAATTCTATACATGTCTTTTACACAGACTATTTTCTTCCGTTTTGTGGATGAATTATGTGTTGGTGATTAGTTTATACTTATTTTATAAAGCTTGTTTCTGAAGAAAATATATTTTAGCTCAAGAGTAATAATATAGATACTATATATATTATGTTCTTATTTAGTATAATTATTTATCAAAAGCTTTAATGATTAGTGGAACTAATTTTTTCAGGCGTAGACTTATTATTCTGGTTGTAAATAGGTGCTCCGCAACATGGAGTAATTTACCCACTCCTTGTTTAGTAAAAACCAGTGCATTTATGAACAAGAAATTGAGATTAATTTGCATTATTACCTCATTAGGGTATGATCAACGAAATTTCAGAATTTATGTTAAGTTTTTGTCTTTAAATTATTAAATCCCCAGAAATCAAACTTGGCATAAAGAATCAAAACTATTTTTTATGTATTTTATACTTGCATAAAGCTGTGGGATACAAAATATGATTTTATTTTAAAGAGGGTTTTAATGTTTGTAATTGTGAATTTAATATGAAATGTAAAAACTGTATACCGATCAGCCCTTAAACTACTACATTGGAAAGTAATTTGCCTTTGCCACCAGTGCAGAGTTAGACCAGTCTGCATGCCCTTGCAGTCTGACTATGCTTGACAAACTTTAAATTTTTTCATCATGATATCCATGAAATGGACAGTTCAAAGAATGGAACCTAGACATGCCTATTTAAGAAATTCAGCAGGTTAAGGGTTAAGCAGTAAAAAGTTAAGCAGTAAAAAAACACTAGAAATGATAATTAGTCCTATGGCACCAATCTTTGTAGTCTGAGCAAATTCTAGACTGTAAGCTGATGAGACTTTTTATATTCTTATTTTAATTAGCTATGGGCATTAGTTCAAAGCACAGAAACACAAATCATCTGACATGCAGGTGTTTTCAATCCTCTTGTTGAATAATGGAGCTGAAGTTTTTTTCTACTGGTTCTATACTGGGACCAATGCATATTCTAACTTAAGTTTTTAATAAGTTTTTGTCAACACTAAATACTTTTACAAAATCATATTACAAGGGCCCAGAATTAGGCAACACCTAAGGTTCTTCATAGGGTTTGGATTAAATAAAATAGGTTTGCATTGAATTGTGCAACAGCCACATGTGCAACCAAATTTCATTACTAACAAATTAAATGTAAACAACAATAAATTGCAATGTGGATGACATGCATGTATATCATTTAATACTAAAGGTAAAACACACAAAAAACTCCTTCGTGGTTCTTTATATTGATCATGTGACCAGTGTTTGTTTGTTAAGTTTAGCCATTATTTTTTGCTAGAATATCGCAAAGGTGTTATAAGTTATACATAAGCTATAGAACTGAAAATGAGGGCAAATACAGAATTTTTATTTCTATTATGATTCAGTGGGATTAATATTATGATAAGTATTAAGTACACATTTATACATTATTTAAGATACCGGTTATTTGGGATTATTTTAATTTGTATCCATTTATATTGTTGTGTTATAGATAATTTAAGATAATGTGGCTGTCATAATTCATGATGTAACATATTATATTATTACTAAGATTAGGTAGTTAAAATAGATTAAAAAAAAAAAGTTTCAAAAACTGATTTATGCAAAAATTGAAATGAATTACCAGTGTATACACGTTTAAGTAAAATTAAATAACAGCCACATTGTCTTAAGTGATTAGTAATTGGTGTTAAAGGTTGTGTTCAGTGTTGTATCACTAGTTTAGTGGACCATGACAAGTGCCTTATGTATAAACTGTTGTTGTTATTATATTGATATTATTAGATGGTTATTATACTTGAATCTTTGTTATTTTTTTCTTAAATCCTACAATCCTATTGAAATGTTATATTGTAATGGTCAGATGGCAAGTTTTGAGTGTACCCCCAGTGACCTTTCATTATTTTAGGCACAAACAGGCACTTGACTAGAATCATAGACAGTCAGTAAGCTTGCTAGCTTCGTCATATGAAATAATTAAACTTCCCTAGGAGGAATCAAACCCACAGCAATGATTCTGTCAGAAACCTTAACCACTGAGACCCCTCCCTGCCTAACCGCTGAGTTTCAAAGTCTGGGGTTAACATGTATTGTTTTAATCCTATGGGCAAGAACTCAACCTGAAAATATCAATATTGGCATTAAATAATTTTGTACTCCAAAGCTAATGGAAGAAAATTATAACTTTAAAAAAATGTTGCCCTATGAAAATAAAATTGACCAAGTGGTTTAAGAATAAGCAATCTCATATTGGTAAGCTCATCATTAGCACATTGTGCTTTGGTGCTTAAAATGTTGAGTGTTATACTGCCACACAATTATGTGCTTTAAATATTGAAAGGATGTGAAATGAAACAGAGTCAATCCACACAGTTATGTGCTTTAAATATTAAAAGGATGTGAAATGAAACAGAGTCAATAGTATATATGTAAAATATAATTTATTTGAACACAGTTTAATTAAAAAAGAACACAAAATATGGTAATCAAAACAAAACATTCACACATTTGCCATAACCTTCATTTCATAGGCCTCTTATTATTTTGACAGTTTTTCCATAATATTTATCTATATACATCAGATCAGTCAGATAGCACTCGAATGTTGTCAGTTCTTTATAGTAAAAGCCTTAAAAATTCAGAAATTGTAAAATAAATCATTTAGTCATGGTCAGTGGATTTTAATTACAAACCAGAATGCAAGTGCAAATGCCTTCTAGGTTTAATGAAATCAAAATCCTTGCAAGGGTTATGGATCATAAACAGTGATCTACAATTTTATTCCTAAGACATCATTCTGTAACATTTCATGTGGTTAATGAAGATAAAAACAAACAGACAAACACTAATGTGAGTCAATTAAATGCACTCTGAATATCCTAGATACATGTAAAATGAATCAATTTCTTTGGCAAAAAAAAATTCTATCTTCTATGTTCTGTTCTGTTCAAAGAACACTCTTCTTGAACATGTGACTTTGAAAAAAAATGTCACTTTAGATTTAATGCCCTAATCTGTGTATACATGATGATACGTTACAACAGACTACCTCATCATACTACATCATAGTTACCGTAACCCAGTATGTTCTTTAGCATGTTTGGTAAGTGCTGAAATTTAGCAATTTGTCAATATAACCTGCAAACATTTTAACTATTTAAGAATTTCTTCATGAATATCAGAAATGAAAATTATATGGCAGTAATATAATTAAAATGTCTAATCTTCAATGTGAAAAATATTTACTTCATTTTTCAAAGATATTCCATGAAATTCTTATTCTTTGTTTTCACACTTATATCCAACAATGGCATATTATGCAAATTTTTAAAGTTATATTTTGTTTTAAAAAGAAAAACACAATAAAGTTATTCTTTCATAAACAAAACTTTTTATAAGTATATTCCTGTTATTTTCAAACCTTACAAAAAATTTAAACACAATAATTTCTTAAAATATAATACATGTATATACTAAATATTAATGTATGACTTTATACTGACTGGTTTGAAATTCATTTCCTTAATTAAATTAAAATATACTGTATAAAAAAATTAAATCTTCAAATAGCAAAAAGCAATGAGGTATATTTAATCATGAATGATTTCTACGCAATGAAGATATGTGCCTTGATCTTACTCTGACACTACTATAGCGAGGGGCAAGTTACTAGCACTAAACAAAGGCAACAAATCTTAACATTCTAACTGTTGACAGACACAAATATTGTAACCTACATGATGACTTCATAGTCATTGCATTAACAATGTTCTTTTTTCTCACATAAAATGAACTCTTGTTATATTAAATTGATGCTTCTGACTTCAATGATCCCTGGCTGTCTGACAAACTGTTATCTACTGGAGAATGTAACTGAAATATAAACAAATCATTTAACTACAGAACATGTGTGTACATTCGTGTTTCATCATATTATTATCAGATTAGATTTACATTTATTCTTCAAAACTATCTTTTACTAAGCTTTTAAGTAATCAAAGTTATTGATTGGACAAGGATTTTACATAGTGTTACTTTGACCTTGACCTCCAAAATCATTTACTGGGCATGACCATCCTTCCTTATTATTATGAAGACAGCACACCTAATGTAATCAAGTCACTGAGCAGATATTGATGTGAGTAACAGACCAGCAGACATTTGTCATACCAAAATACAACCGAAGTTAATATCAGGTGTATAAAATACATGTATAAGGTTTATTTTGACATTAAAATCTTTTAAAAATAGCTTTTAGTATTTAGTAACCTGGCATGTATATAGTAAAGTGACATGTGTCAAAGTACAAGACTACATTCATGTTTAAATTCTATATCACATCCATAACATCTGAACATGATCGGCACTGTTCCCTCTACAGTCGGTCAATACAATGTATTTTCAAATTTTCATTAAAAATGATAGTTAACATTTTTTTCTACATTGAATGATGGCCATTTTAGAATTTAAGTGTAGTAAGGGTTTATAAACTTACAGCTTTTGCTATATCAATCCAAGTTAATGCCTGGTGTAACCTGTCACCATGACTTGGCTCTCTATCTAGATTCCAGTAGTTGAATGAATCAAAACTTCCAGTAGCTGTAAGTTCACGCTCATCATCTTCAGTAACTGACTTCTTTGACTCATTAAAAATTACACCTGATGTATAAATGGAAACAATAGTGTTGGTCAGGCCACCGCAAAATATTTCTTGGATCTCATTAGTTTAAGATTAGGAGATTTAATATTGATCACGTATGAGATAATCATGAATAAAAGTAATTATTACAAGTGAGATGACAAAAACTACCGAATTTCTCACCTGTCAATTTTTCTTCTTCTTGCCAATTTCAATACTGGACCAGATTTTTTACAAGGTCAAAAAGTACCTTACATCCACAATTTCAATAAAATGCCTGATTATGGGTATATGAATAGATTAAATATAGAAAATATTATTAGAAGTCAAATAATCAATATTACAATTTCATTCAAATAGTTTATTTAGGTCTCATCACACATATACCATTCCCAACAGAACTGTATGATGAAAATCATATTTACATATATATAATACATGCCTTACTTTAAATGTATTATTTCATTATTTTTTATAAAATATTAAACAAGTTATGTTGCTAATTTTCACAGGGCTGAAAAAGCATTGGAAATTGACATAATTCACATATATAATTATATGTCCATTTTAGTCGATTTCAATTCTGTGTTTAAATGGTAAACACCTTTAAATGTAAATATTTTCTTTACCTGTATACCCAGAGGGAACTTCAAATTTAGTTCCATGAAGAGGTCTTCCTCTCAAACTTGCTGTCATTTCTGTAATAAAATGAAACAGAAAATTTTCTTATTTAAAAAAAAAAAAATCTAATTTATATGAATTAATAATAAACTTATGCATTTATTTAACAATTAAATACTTCAACAACAATGTATTAATATACATAAAAATGGGAAGGAACTCTCAGCTTATTTGCAAATGTGCAGACGGTTCTACCCAAAAATAGGGAGAGAACCGCCAGGGAGGAAACGTCAGGAGAGGAACTGGTTACTAAGGGAGAGAATAATCTGACTACCAGCATATTTGACTTCTTGAAAAACCTTTCAAAATTTCTCGGAAACCATGCTACAATTCATAGAACGAATTGTTGATAATAAAATATTTTGTTATTGTGGAGGAGACATTTAACACAGGATTGTCTGCTCTCAATCTGGTCGCGAAAAGTAGTGAAAAAAAGTTAAATCTTACTATTCTCTGACTTTTTTCGGATGTTTGTTTCAAAGTAAGATTTAACATTTGCAGAACCGTTGTACTGTATTTCAGCTGGCATAAAATGCAACTCAGAAGATATTTCTTTCGTCAAATTTGGTACTTTCAACAAAGTTGTCATTTTTCCCGGGAACAAGCGTTTAACTTTCTCAGACTCATTTTTGTTACAATGAAAACAATTGGTTTACCAAATGAACATCGCAGATTGACAGCCAATCACAATTCGGAACACAATTTGTATAAGTACACGTGAGTTCAATGTCAACACCGGCCTGTCAAAATGAGAAGGTATCGTTACGGTGATCCAAAATCAGCTAAAGCTAGGAATCGTGTTATTAGTCAAATACTTAAATTTTTTGTCGGATGGAATCTATTGGGATATTGTGTTTGGAAATACATGAAAAGTACTGTTTCTGAAAAACATCCAGAGTTTGGAGACAAATCAAACTGTGAGTATCCTGCAATCTGTATATAATTTTGTACATAGATCTCTACATCTTGTAGAAAAGGAAATAACCTACTGTACTGTAGCATCCATATGTCTGAGTTCAAGTCAACGGAGAGAGTGTACCTTATCTCTGTCTTACCTGGGACAGAATAACTTATTTGTCTGTCCTTACCTGCTTACCTTGAAGTCCAAATTTCTAGAGATATCAACAAGAAATTATTTCTCTGAGTCCAAAACCTTTTGGGGGAGCATCAATGGGTTTGACAGGCTCTTGTTTATAAAGCGGAATCATATGAGGCTGTTGGTAAATTTATCCGTGCTGATTGTATTGACTTTCACTCCAACAATGTGGTCACTACTGATGGCATGATGCCTGTGAGGATATGGACCTGGTTAACTAGAGTGGGATTTGTAGTGAGAAATAAATCATCAAGTAGAGAGATTGACCATTTGGGTGAGGTTGGCATAGTTCTTATTAGTTGAAGGTTTCTATGACCTGTATATAGGTATAATTATAGAAGGGAGGGTGTTCACAAAACTGGGATGGACTGGAAGTGTCCCAGTCCATCTTTGGAAGGTTCAAGTCCCCACCACCCAGATATTTGTGAATCTTTTTTTGATCTTTTCAAGCGGTTTTGAGAATTTCAGAAAGCTTTCTGGGTCTAGTTCTTGAGGCTTGTAGTACCCTCCAATGACTTATCAACTACGGTAAATCTAACTTATTTTTACCGATAGTTCTTTACATTGTGATTAACTAAGTTCATTTACTAATATAATGTACAGTGTCATGTCAAAGGTCTACAGTCTTTCAGTTATATTCATACTGGAGAGTGTATGCATTGATTTTAATTTGAATGTCCAATCAATTCAATGAGCAGTCAGACTGTCAGTTTAAATATATAAGAGAATGTATATAAGACATAACTTTATATAAGAAATAGTTTTTTTTTTCAAATAGAAAGATACTTATCATGAGTCTTAATTATATAGCTTGAAGGGAAAAAGTTCTGTCATTAAGACAAACCATATTTGAAGTTACCTTTAAAGAGCCATGTATATTAAAGCATGGATTAGGACAGTTAGTTTCTTACTTAATCTTTTTAATCAATGTTGTCATCATATGCAAATGCACATAATCACATTCCTATAAGTTTCCAATTATATGATATGTACACGTATGTAGTAAAAGCACAAGGTGCTGAGCAAAATAACATACCGTAGTGGCGTAGTCATAGTTCTATTGATAATTTGATATATGATGAAATTATTATCTATAAAGGCTACCAAACATTGTATTTTCTTTAAAAATATTTATCTATAAGTTTAAGACACCATTAATTATCTTAAGATATATTGAAGGTCATTTGTCTATTAATTTTCTTTCAGCTGAACAAGTAAGGTTTATTATGACAGGAGAGCAGACAAACGTTAAAAAATATCGTGTGAAAATAGGGGGAGATAACTGGTTTAGTGTTAAAAAAGTAGAAGATGAGTCGGCACCTGAAAACAGTAACACAAGTCCAGAAGCTACAAAGTCGGAAAACTTGAACCCTTCAGATAGCTGATAAAAAATGGATAAAAAAAGGTTAATTAATATGTTTCATTTTAACTAGGTTTTCAAAAAAAATCTGGCTTAACTTTATGCAAGATACAAGATTGGTGAAAATTTCTTTGTGTGCATCACCATACATTTCTCAAGGAATTTCAAAGAACTATTACCATCAATACCTTTGTGCATATTGTAAGAGTTTTGTGTCTTAAACATTTTTGGCAGAATCATAGCCCTCTTGAGTTTTTTCTCACATAGGCAGTATAGAAGAATATTCTAATGTATGCAACTTATTCTACATTTCCTTAAGGATTTCAAGCAAACTTTCAGAGGACAATGTTACCCAAAATTTGTCTTTTGTACTATTTGTACATGTATGAAAATATACTCACTTTGCAACTTGATCCTCTCAACATTTCTGAGACGATTTTAAGTTCAACCAAACTTTTACAGAACTGTGGGACATTTGCTGTCACTTGTTTATTAATAAAAGAGAAGCAATTCCACTTATTGCAGCGCTGTAAATTACACCTGCACTCAACTACATTATTATTTAGTATTCTTAATTAAAGAAAAAAGCATTATAAGAATTTTTGTTCAATGTAAGTCGTTGAAATTTGTTTTTAATCCTTCGACCTTGATGAAACAAGGGGAAAAAATTATTATACTTTTGCTATTCTACAGTTTTTAATGAATGATTCATGTCCTAGACCTAGGGTTTTCAGGTTAGTATTGGTCTGTTTTTAGTTAGATACTAATCCCTTGCAGGTGCATAGGTAGATTTAGTACCTATGTTGTTATGGTTGCTGATTTCAAATTACTTGCCTCCTACTATATTGTGTTGAATCTTGCAAGGAACTTTGGATTCTTTCATAACAGAAAGTCAGTGATTCCACTCCTGAACCCGCTTATGTCTGAAATAATGAAAAGCTATTGTTTTATACAGTTGATATCATAGTACTTTCAGAAATGAAAACTTTATATACTTCTTGTTTTTCAGTGTTTGGAGCCATTGTGTACTACATTATCAAAAGATACTGAGGTGGAGATATCTGTGGATACCAAGTCTATAAGACAATATAGGCTGAACTGACTGAAGACAGTCCAAAGTTTTGAACAGTTGCTTAAAGCTACATATTCTAAACAGTTGCTTAAAGCAAACAGAATTTAAAGATGTCTTTATTTAAAAGAGGGTACACATGAAGACAGGGCAATACATAAAGGTGATTTATGCAAAGAAAGTAATGTTACATATGTGATAGTACTAGTAGATAGTTTATTACTGCAAAGCAGCATTCTGCTGGTTGATTAGTGTAAGGCCTCGGAAAGTTCTATGAACTGTGATTTTAGTGTTTTTGTGAGCAGTTCGGACTATACAAAAGTAGTCGGCAGATTAAATTGATGTACGGGAGGTCGCAAAATCTTAATTATGTCAGTAGGCTATGTGTGAGGATAGATACTTCTTAAAGACTTGAACCTCAAAAAACAATATGTGGTAAACAATGCTGGCATGGTGCTCAAGACTAAAAATTCATACAATTATGTATGTTCTGGTTTGAATTATGTTAATTTAATATTTTGATAAGACAGTTGAAGCTGTGCTTAAGAAAACAAGTGATTGCAGAGGTCATGTCAGACATCCATTTAAAAGGATACATCAGTGTTCTTAGAGGTATAAAACTGACTTCCATGGTCAAACAGTGACCCCAGCGAGCCAAGTGTAATGGATCAGCAAAGTTCAAGTCTTTAAAATGGCAGGGTCTTCTTGGCCAAGTGGTTAAGGTTGCTGACTTAAATCACTTGCCCCTCACTTCTGTGGGTTTGAATCCCATCTCAGACTTCAGATCATTCTTTCCAAGTGAGGAAGCTATGAGTATCAAGGGTTTAAGGAAGGTTGAAGGTTCAACTCTGGTGCCAGATTGTGCCTGAAATAATGCACAAAGTAGCACCTGAATCTGAGGTCTGCCTCCACCAGTTATGTATGACCTAGGCAGTGTTATAAAGGATTTACTTATAGCTGTTTTACAATGCAAAGTATAAATTTCAGATAAGTTTACTTTAACCTTTTACCCCATGAGCAATAAGATTACTTTAACCCTTTACCCCATGAGCATATTGCGAAAAATGGCCGTTTTCATTGAAAAGCCTCCTGTAACAAGTTCAAACTGCTATGAAACTATGAAAAATGCTTCAATACTGGTGAAACTTGGCCCAAATGTTGACTACACCATAGCCTGCCTCTGTAACAGCATGCTCAATCGTAAATTTCCTGTTACCATGGCAATGGGGGGATGTCTCAAAATTGCCAAAAATCACTATTTTGCATTGTTTTTTTCCATCAAAACTGATTTCAAAGTGCTTCAATTAACTTCTCAATGAATTGAGATAGAGTAAAAGGCTTTTCAGCGTCGGTTACTAGTTACCCTAAGATCGACCTGAGGCCATTTTTAGCCTGTCACATGTCCAAAATTTTCTTGGCGATGAGGGGGACTCCGCCCCACTTCAAACCCCCCAAACAGAAGGGGGCTCATCCCCCTTCTGGCAACCCCCTGATGTAACATTTGGATGGGGGACGGCGCCGAAAAAGTGGTCACTTTTTTAACAACATTTCTCAAACGAAAACCAGTGTTTGGGGCCTAAATAGGGCATTTCTTTACTGTTTGAGGCCTAAAAAGGGGGGGGGGGCAAAAAGCCGTCAAAACACGCTTATTTGAGGGAAAAGGTTAATTATTAATGTATGTTTTTTTAAATATGACTGATTATTCCATTATACCATTTTGAATATTTGACAAAAAACTTTTAAATTTTGCTTCATGTAGGGTGCCATGGTGCCCTTGGGTACTAGTTACTTATAGAGCATAAATAAATGAAATAGGCTTTCATTAGGCCTTTTTTAACTATGGTAGTCTTTATGTAGACTTTTTCCATCTAGAGTATTTCGTCATACCTTTTTCATTTGATTATTTGTTAATGACATATTTATTTTGAATGTTTCATGATTTTTATGAATTTGTTTTGTTTTATTGTGAAAAATATTGTTGCTTGTTTTGATTACATCATGATCATGAAGTGAATTAGTTTGTTTTTTAAGCTATGAAATTTATATTGAAATTTCTCTCAGAATAAAATAAATCTGGTGTATGATCAGATAATTTTTGCTTCAGTTATTGTTGTATATTGTGCAGGTGGTTATCTCCCTTATGCTAATATGTTGTACATGCCAAAAATAATTTCATGTTCAAACAAGACCTGTTGCAAGGGATGGCACATTTGACTTTTTATGCTCCCAAAAGGGAGAGCATATAGTCGCCGCCTTGTCGTACCAATGGGTAACAGTAAATTCTCTTTGATCCTATTCATTCCATTTTTACTTGTGTGTCTTTTTCTAAGCCTTGTGTGACTAAAAATGGCTAAAAAGATCAAAGGAAAGCCACATAAGTACCATTTCGTAAGTATGTCCGTCCGTCTGTCCATTGTTGTCTTGTCCGGAGCATAACTTGAAAACCCTTGGAGATAATTTGTTTTAACTTCACACAGTGGCAGAAGGCATTGAGGTGGAGTGCAGTGACAAAGAACCATAACTCTATTATGCCCCATTTTTGAATTATCTTCCCTTTTTAGCTCGACTTTTCTATGAAAAGGGGAGCTATCCTACTCGCCCCGGCGTCGGCGTCGGCGTCACACCTTGGTTAAGTTTTTCGTACCACCCCACTTTATTTCAGAAGTATTACAAGTATGGCTTTGAAACTTACCATACTTGTTCACCATCATAACCTCCATCTACAGACAAGAGTACATAACTCTGTCAAGGTTTTTGACAGAATTATGGCCCTTTTTTGACTTAGAAAGTGTATTGAGCTTGGTTAAGTTTTTTGTACCACCTCACTTTATTTCAAAACCATTGGAGGTATTGCTTTGAAACTGACCATACTTGTTTACCATCACGACCTTCATCAACAGACAAGAGGACATAACTCTGTCAAGGTTTTTGACAGAAATTATGCCCCTTTTTGACTTAGAAAATACATTGAATATGGGTAAAATCCACTTATTGCCTTAACCCTTTGAGATATTGCTTTGAAACTTTTAATGCTATTTCACATCATTACCCCCATCTGTACGCAAGAGAAGGTAACTCTGTCAAGGATTTGTTTTAAAAATTAAGGCCTTTTATCGACTTAGAATTAAATTTATTTAAGGCTCAACTCAGTTTTTTTTTCTTTCTTACCAGCCCTCTTTTGACTTAAACATTTCAAAACTTTGCTGCAGTGTTCAAGGGTATCACACCAATTCAGTAAAATAATTTCACTAAAATATTTCTTAATGCTCATGGCCATTGTTCACTTTAAAAATACAGAGATTCTTGTATTGCCTTTTACTGCAAAAACTTTTTTTATTGGCAAGCAATAAAAAAGTCGAGCGCGCTGTCTTACGGACAGCTCTTGTATAAAAATCTTGTCCGTGACATAACTCTAAAACTATCAGAGATATCAACATGAAACTTTGCTACTTTTAAGGTAGACAGGTCACAATGGGTAGATGGGCAGTGCACAAAAACTTTTAACTCTGCCTTGCCTAATTTTGGAGTAATTGCCCTTTGTTCATTTTTATGCTCCCCGAAAAATTTCGTGGGGAGCATATAGTCGGCGCCTTATCCGTCTGCCCGTCCGTCCGTCTGTTGTCTTGTCCGGAGCATAACTTGAAAACCCTTGGAGATAATGTGTTGAAACTTCATACAGTGGTAGAGGGCATTGAGTGGGGGTGCAGTGTCAAAGAATCATAACTCTATTTTGCCCGGTTTTTGAATTATCTCCCCTTATAGAAAAATCTTGTCCGGGGCATAACTCTAAAACTATAAGAGATATCAACATGAAATTTTGTAGGTGAATAGATCTCAATGGGTAGATGTGCAGTGCATAAGAACAATAACTCTTTTTTATCCTAATTTGGAGTTATTGCCCTTTGTTAATTTTAACACTTTGAACTTTGTCCGGAACATAACTCTAAAACTATAAAGAGATATCAAGATGAAACATTGTAGGTAGATAGATCTCATTGAGTAGAGGTGCAGTGCAAAAAACCATAATTCTGTTAAGCCTCATTTTGAATTATCTCCCCTTTTAAGAAAAAATCTTGTCCAGGAACATAGCTGTAAAACTATAAGAGATATCAACATGAAACTTTGTAGGTAGATATATCTCAATGGGTAGATGTGCAGTGCACAAGAATCATAACTCTGCCATGCCTAATTCTGGAGTTATTGCCCTTTGTTTATTTTTACTTTTTGAAGTTGTCGGGGACATAACTCAGAAATCATAAGAGATATCATCAAGAAACTTTGTAGGTTGATAGATCACATTGATTAGAAGTGCAGTGCAAAGGCCAGTAACTCTGCCTTGAATAAAATTTTGGAATTATTGAACTTTTTCCAGGGACATAACTCTGAAACTACAAGAGGTGTACTTTCCTGTGTCCAAAACCTATTCGGGGAGCATCACCTGGCTCAAACCGGGCTCTTGTTATACTTTGAACTTTGTCCGGAACATAACTCTAAGATTATAAAAGATATCAAAATGAAACTTTGTAGGTAGGTAGATCTCATTGGGTAGAAATGCAGTGCAAAAGAACCATAACTCTGTTTTGCCCCATTTTTGCATTATCTCCCCTTTCAGAAAAATCTTGTCCGGGACATTACTCTTAAACTGTAAGAGAATATCACCATGAAACTTTGCTACTTAGGTAGATAGGTGTCAATTGGTAGATGTGAAGTGCAAAAAACCATAACTCTGTTCATCTCCATTTTTGAATTACCTCCCCTTTTAGAAAAATCTTGTCCAGGACATTATATTAAAACTATCAGAGATATCAACATGAAACTTTATAGGTGGATAGATCTCAATAGGTAGATGTGCAGTGCACAAGAACCGTAACTCTGCCTTGCCTAAGTTATTGCCCTTTGTTTAGTTTTACACCTCGAACTTTGTCCGGGACTTAATTCAAAATTATAAGATATATCAACATGAAACTTTGTAGGTAGATAGATCTCAATAGGTAGATGTGCAGTGCACAAGAACCGTAACTCTGCCTTGCCTAAGTTATTGCCCTTTGTTTAGTTTTACACCTCTAACTTTGTCCGGGACTTAATTCAAAATTATAAGAGATATCAACATGAAACTTTGTAGGTAGATAGATCTTATTGGGTAGAAGTGCTGTGCAAAAGAACCATAACTCTGCTCTATCCCGTTTTTGAATTATCTCTCCTTTTAGAAAAAAACTTGTCAGGGACATAACTCTAAAACTATAAGAGATATCAACATGAAACTTTGTAGGAAGATAGATCTCATTTGGTAGATGTGCAGTGCACAAGAACAGCAACTCTGCCTTGCCTAACTTTGGACTTACTGCCCTTTGGTAATTTTTACATTTTGAACTTTGTCGGAGACTTAACTCTGAAACCATAAACGGTATCAATAAGAAACTTTGTAGGTAGATAGATCTCATTGATTAGAAGTCCAGTGCAAAGAACAGTAACTCTGCCTTACCTAATTTTGGAATTATTGCACTTTGAACGCTGTCCAGAGATATAACTTAACTACAAGAGGTGTACTTTCCTGTGTCCAAAACCTATTAGGGGAGCATCAGCCGGTTCAAACCGGGCTTTTGTTTATACTGGCTAGTAAATAACTCTTAACCAGGAAAATAATTTTATCATGAACATATTGTTTAAATAATATTAGTGGAAAATTTAAAGTGTCTGAACTGTATTGTACATCTGTGACATAGCATGAATGTTATTATTAAAAAATATATATTAATAATTATTGTATAACATTATTATTTATTGTATTACAAACCTTCCATTATAGATTTATTCACTTCAAACTCAATACTGCAGAAACAGAGCTTAGCACAGCTGAGCTTGATATGCATGAAATATCATTATGAAATAGCTGACAGAAAATCTATAGAGTATACTTAGCATAGTTTAGCGTGATAAAACTTAACATAATCACTGACAGAAAATTCAAAACAAAATCATAATTGGCATTTAAATTATCATTTAATATTAATAACAGACAATGTCAAAAAATAATGAAAGAAATCAAGTAAAGGATTGATTGTCAGCTTTGCTTTTAAAGCTTGCATTACCAAGTGAAATGGAATGTAACAGTTTTCTTAAAAAAATCCACTACTGACAATTGTTGTTCCAAAAATTAAACAAACTGATGTACATTTTAAATGTACCTGGAGCTATAATTATCACATTTCATATTTTCTTTAACCCTTCATTCTGCTGTCATGTCGTTATGTCATGTTTTAATTGTATTGAATTTATCATATATACTAGTCATTTGCATGTGCAATCAATTTTTAGACTGCTACAGGGTGAAAATAAGTTATATTGTTTAAGAATGAGTCTTTAGTTAGCACATTGTTTTATGACATTAAGAACAAGCAGCTTTCTGATGGAATAATCCAAGTTGGTTCACTATTATAAACATCAGTATTGCACCAAGAGCTGACCCGGCCTGGGTAACTATACCACACCATAGAAGCGCCGATCTACCTCTCAGCCGAAGCACTGTTGCGATGCTAACCTTGGCAAATGACATCAGACCACAAAATAAAACAAACGCTATCACCTGTAAAAAACAAAAATATATACATGTATAATGAAGTTTTGATTATTATGATTTGGATTGATCTCCTAATAAGAAATATATGTACATGAAGACTTGAAATTTGTTTAAAAGATTTGTTGAGAATGAATTTGAATTATCTCTTAAAATGTTTGGTGCATTTTTATATCTACAAAGATTTTTCTAAAGACCTAATGATATTCCCATCTCTCACAATGCTGTATTGTTCATGTTGCTTATATACTTTACACTACCATTGCTTCTTCAACTCTTGCAAATCTGATTTTTATCAGGTTCATATAAAAAACAAAAAAAATTAACGCAAGCCTGCAAAGGATCACAGCTAACACTATTCATTAAGATGCATTCAGTAAATGGATTGAATATTTATCCCTTACTATAGTCCATCTTTCAATGTAATATTTTTAGGGAAAATTAAAAAATACAGACTAAATACTAGACCAGTGCAGAACATGATCAGATGACACAGATCAATGAGCTGACTGTTATTGGTCTGAACTCACAGGTTGCATAGGCAGATTCAGTTCAATGCCACCAGCAGGGTAAACAATAATGTTAAATTTTGATTAAAATGACAGGCAGAAAATCATAGTTTACTACTCACTATGGTAGCTGCACCGATATCTTCTCCTGCCATTGGTGGTGTTGGACTGCTGGCAGCTATGACCAGAAGATATATACCAATACAAAAACCAGTAATTGTTACCCCACCTATAGCACACATTGACAAAACTGGCAAGAAAAATGCCACAAGGCATGATAGTGGATTGGCTATATTTGATAATGTTACAGAGAGGTGGAACGCCTCATTCCCGTAGGGTATTGTTGCATATGATGATATAGATGGTAAAACGCCATTGGTTAATGCACTAATAAATCCGATTTGGACCAAAAGAAGAAGAAATTTATGTCTGCTTATAACCACTGACTGGTTTGTAATTGTGACGTCACACTGAAGTTCACTTTCCTCATTCCTGAACTCACTATAACTGTATGACGCCGAGTCAGCATTTATAAACCTACATTCACTAGAAATATCTGTATTGACAGAAGCGTGCTCCTTTTTACAATATGGTAGATAATGCAGGAGTGAGAAAGCTAGCCCACAAATAACCATTATTGAGAACAGGAAGTAGAAAAAATCCTCAACAGGAAAATGTGGAGGAGAATATTCAGCAACAATTTCTGTTTCGTTTGTTGTAAGGTTGACTGTTTTATTTACACATATTGTTTTCCCCACACCTTGACCTATTGCAAGTAGACTAGGTACTAGGCCACTTAACCCTTCTCCTATGTACAGAGCGGAGATGTATTGCAGTTTGAACTTTGACATGTATGGTAAAAACACCACAGATGATGTGCAGTCAACTAAAGAAAGAAGAAAGGTTGAAAAAAGTAGTCCTGTGCTGTGTTTAACTCCGCCTATGTAACTTGTATCCTTCCAGAAAAACACCAATAGTAAACAAGCTGTCATTCCCATGACAACGATGATGAACACTCCATGTTTCTCATTGAATTTTTCTGGTGCAGCTTTGTTCACAAGTGTGTAAAGCAAAGGTCCAATATTAGCAATTTGGGTAATTATTGTGATGTATGATGGGAGGTTCCAGCCTTCTGCTGATTGGTCGACTAAGATAGGTAGCTCCACCCACATTCCATTGACCGCCACCCATGATCCCAGTCCAAACAAGATGACCAGGATGTAGACTGGTATCTTAACATCAGGAAAACAGCTCATCTTTATACTGCTATATATATCTCTGTCAACCACATCAAACTTAGGTAACAGTCTGTCTGAATGAAAAAAAAGGTAAAATAAATAAAGTAGTCCATTATTATCATCATCATAAACTGGATAACTAAGTATCTTGGGAAAGCGAGTCAGTACCATGCACAGCATGCTTAGATTAAGAAAATGCAATTTTTCAGACCTAATTTTCCTCATTAGTTGAAAATAAACAATACTCACACAGATATGCATATCAAAAAAAAATAGAAAAGGAAAAAAAAAAACATTACAGTAATCATGAATATTTTAAGTTATAAATTGTAAATATCTGATATTTACAAAGTATGTTGGAGTATTTATGTTAATACACTTTATAAACTTTATAAACATACATATGAAATTTCAACAGGAGTTTTTATGTACATAATGTGTATAATGTATCTGTGACACAAAAATTATTTCAACCTTTTAAAGTTTAAATACCTTTAAAACCACCATGTGAAATTAGATAAATAACTTAATTTTAAAAATAAGCAACTGCTAATAATGTATGTATAAATATCTTAAATGTAAAACTTCTTTAGTGCATAAAGTTCAAATAAGGAACTTAAACAAAATCTCAAAATTGTAGTGTAAAGATATATTAACCATTAGTCACTCAACAGTTCATACATACAATTATATTGATATATTTTTTTACGTCTGGGTACCTCTTGATTTAAATCTTAAACTATTAAAAAATCAAAAACATTATACCTTATGTTAAACTCCATTGCTGCTGTGGTGTTTTATATAATTTCACAGTATATTTATATAACATGTACAATATCCATAGTTCAATGAATAAGGCTATTTTTAGAACACAATTATGACAAATGTAAAATGGGGAATGTTTGTGAGGACAATTTTTTTTATCAAATAGATCAGGAAGAAAACGTGACCCTATTCATCAGCACTGGTTTATCTTATGTTGGTAACAGGTCTCTAGGTTATGAAATACATGTATATATCTATGATAACATATTTAAATTGATTGGTTAATTATGTCACAGCTGTCCATTAACTTTATTGTTTAATGTGATGACAAGTCAGAAAACAATACCTTTTTATTGTCATCATATAATATATTATTGTAGAATCAGTATCATGATAAGATAAAATGTTTTAAAGGCACATAAAGCCTAATAAAATGAATACTTTTTTTCTTGTTGTGAGATAGGCAAAAATGTGTTTTATGAATGTTGTAGATAATTATATGAGATACCTATCATCAGAAAAGAAAAATGGATGTGAAATACTCTGTTATAACGGCAGAATTTAGATAATGTTTAAAATTATTGCCACGAAAGGTGGTATTGTTAAGTTTATATTGAATTTTCTTGCGTACACAAATTTATCTCAACAAATTGTACCTTAGTTTACAGTAATTGGAGATAATACAGTTAAAGCAAACATGAATCATTCAGGGGTTAACTGTTATATGTTAATATTGGCAGGTCATTTATCTCTCAGTCATTCACAGCCCTCTTTCTTTTACTTTGTGACAATTGTAACAAAATGTGAAATGTGAACAATTAAGGGGAGAAAGGACTTTAATTTTTTCTTGCATGGTTTAATCAATGATGTCTGCTCAGTCTGACTATATTACAAATGCAAAATAATAAAAGCAAAAAATTAAAGCTATCCTTTGCAAGAATGCGCTGTGTGATGAGATCAGTGTTTATTCTCTTACATATAATGGACAGTTTGAGGAGTTTCTCTGTGACATAAAACATGTTCTCTATTGTTTTAAAAAAACACAAATGTATCAATCCATGCATTCCATGCAAAAATTGAAAATTACTTGCCTCCATTGTTAACTTACTGGACACTAATTTTGAAATAACTTCCTTTTTGAGTGGGAAAAAGGAAATACATGAAGTTAAAAAAACATGATATCCATGCTTTACTGTCTTATTTTATGTTAATGTCCAGGAATGTTAAAATATCACTATTGGTTATATGTTTGGGACTATATAATGCATATGGGAATAATTATAAATTAAAAGTAAAAGTATCTGTCACTTTGTCTTTACATTCAGTGATTATTGTTTTCCCCATCATAATTATGATTACATCTTTACAGTTTTTCATTATTTAACTGATAAAAAACTGCTGTTTTTTTTTTAAAAAACAATGAAATCAAACCAGTTCAACTGGCTACAGTTTAAATGAAGGGGAATAATCTTAATGAAATGACAGCAATTCATCACAAATCTACGATTATTGCACATGATCTTATGCGTTTATTTTTCTTTGTTAATAACATTGTACCAGAAATGAAGAAGTGTCTATTTCTGTAAAATATATACTTGTATATACATGATCACTTTTATTGGAATATTGAAAGAAAGATAATTATGTTTTGATATTGCTTAATGTTACTAATGTTCCTTATAATGGACCTTTCAGGTTTTTCGTAGCGGAACATTTAGCCACACCTTTTCCATTCATTGCTAGGTCAACTGCTCACAAACAGTATCACAAACATAAGCATGTGCTCTTTTGTGCAAACCAGGTCAACCAGTGACTATGTATTATCTCAGAGTAGCGATTGGATAACAAGTTAGCCAATTTACATAAAACTGTAAACACCAGAAAGGTCCATTCATTAAGCCATCAACAGTGTATGTTTCATCAACTTAAGATAAATGCATGGATCCTTGGCATCTGACATTTTTAAGGATGCCACTGTTTCTGAGCCATGATTGTTTAGTATGTTTCTGAGAGTAAAATCACACACACATTATACAAACTAATGTTAAAGTTTTCCTGTTTACAGACAGTCACTTAAAACTAGGGCTGGGAACGAATAAGGAATTTGATGTTCGAATATTCGTTTTCCATATTCGAATATATTCGAATATTCGTTTTTACAACATTTGTACCAATATTTCTCTTTGACGTATACGTATCCGATATTGATTGCGTCGAATACTGTACAATTTTAATATGTTTGGGATAATCGACGATTAAAAATAACTACGTAAAAGTTTTTTATTTTATATATTGTAAATCGACAGAAATGTTTACTTCTGAAATAAATTCATAATTTGATGGCCTTTTGTTCAGTTAATCCGACTGCTGGTCATTTGTCTTCATGGTCTTATTAACGGTAGGTAACGTGACTTGATTGACAGTAATATGAATCACCGTATCTTCTTAGCCCCCAAAACACATAATTCACATTGAAACTTAACTTGAATTAAATATATTATTTATTTATAATTTTAGATAAGGTTTAAAATATTCTTCAGATACATTTAGCCATAACGAATGTCAGACATAATCCCCTTCGGACAAAATCCCCTTCACCTACCCGGGCAAAATCCCCTTCATGGGTGGACATAATCCCCTTCATTCTTTTGCAAGGCTGGACAAAATCCCCTTCACTACCCGGACAAAATCCCCTTGTTTCATTGGTTTCTAATTTATTATGATGCTCCATAAAAATTGATGAATAATGTATTATTATACTCCCTAAAAATTGATGAATAATGAACTTTTGTTTTTTTATTGATAATTATGTATCAATAGTTAACCTTTATTTAGTTTAGAAGTTTTCATTAAAATTATGGTAAATTATCAACTGCATAACACATATTTGATTAGGCAATTTCTTTAATACTTTTAAACTGATTAGTATGAAAAACATTTTTATTAGCCAATAATTGTTTCATTGATTGTATAAGTTGATAATTCTAATTGATATATACTATCCATTGTTACAATTTCTATTGATGAAAGAATGATATTTTAATCAAACCAAGATCACTGCACTACTTGATTGATTGATATGAATGCTTTAACAAATTAATTTTAATGTGATTTGAATGTTGCTAATTGAATGTGCTTTTCTGCTGAAATATTTTCTACTCATTTATACATTAAGATATTTATTACACAGCATAATGCAGTATGTGGCTCTCATACCCACTTAAAAAACCGAAAATTCCACTGAGGGGGATTTTGTCCTAGGTAGCAATTTTATGAAGGGGATTTTGTCCACTTCAACATTTCACACATGTAGGGGATTATGTCCACCCATGAAGGGGATTATGTCCGGATATACAAAAATACATGAAGGGGATTTTGTCCGAAGGGGATTATGTCCGTACACCAGCTATAAAGCAGTAAATATCACACGGAGTCTTAGTTTCTACGGAATAAATATATTTTGACGGAATATAGACACTGACCATGATTACATAAAGCACCGATTAATACGTGTCGATTTTTTCGTCTTCACAAAATTTAAGACAATGACTGATTAATCGGACAGATTATTGCACAGAAAACAATAAATAAGATAATTAAAATCGGAAAATTACATTATATTCTGTTCAACAGGTAAATTGCAAACTGTGAAACGGGTGCCCTTTTGATCAACTATAGACCCAAAAGTTTTCACAGTTAATTGGCGATAATCGTTGACACGTGTCATACAAACGTGTGAACAACTGGCCAAGTAAAGGTCAATGGTTTAATTTGCTATCTTAATTGAAATTTGAAAGTAATTACAAAAAAAACACTTTTTTTTCGAATATTCGTATTCGTTTTTCAATGTTCGAATATTCGGTAGTGTTTCGAATATTCGAATATTTGAATATAATTCCCGGCCCTACTTAAAACAAGAATTAAAATTGGGGAAAAACTTTAAAAAAAATCCTTTTTGATGTTTATTTTTAGAAATTTTAATTTTGGGGAAAGGTCCCAAATTTTAAAAAACTACTTTTTAGTTTTTCAAAAACCCAGGGCTTTTTGTTAATTTTCCCCGTAAAAACCCCCCTTTTAGATTGAAGTTGTTTGGAAAAATTAAAAAAAAATTCCAAAACCAAAACCAAAAAGGGAAAATTCCCAAAAAAAAATTCAAGGAAAAAGTTGGGGATTATTTTGGTTTTATAAATGAAATTTACCTTCCAATGGGAAAAATTTTAAAAGGGGTTTAAAAATTTTATAAAATTTTTTTTAAAATTATTTTTCCCCCCATTTTTTGTTTTTTGTTAAAGTTTGAAATAAAATTTTTATTATTTTAAAATTTATCTTTTATCATATTTTTAAATTGTTATTTAATTTTGAGGGCTTTCATTAAAAATTTTGGGGGGGAAACCCAGGCAGGTACGGGGTGACTTGTTTTTTAAAAAAAAGTCTTCCAAAATTTTAAATTATTAATTTAAAAATAAATTATTTAAAAAATAAATTTCCCCCAAAAAATTTTTCGGGGTTAAAATCCCCAAAATTTTGCCTTTTCGGGGCCCTTTCTTTTCCAAAATTTTTCAAAAAATAAATTTAAAGTTTTTTCAAAATTTTTTTAAGGGTCTTTCCCCAAAAAATAAAATTTTATGCTTAAAAGTTTACATTAAATTTCAAATTTTATATAATCCCAAAAAAAAACATAACCCAATTAAAGGGTAAAAACTTAAAAAAATTCAAAAAGAGGAAATTATTTAAACTCTAAACCCCTAAAAATTGGGAAATTTTCCCTGGAAGCAGAAGAACGGGGTTTTAAAAATTCAAAAAAATTTTTCAAAAATTTCCCCAATATTCTTTGGTCCATTTGAAAAGGGGCCAACTTTTAAAAAACATTTTTCAATTTTAGTTTGGGGAAAAACAACCCCCAAAAGGTTTAAATTTTAAATTTTGGGGGTTTTTAATTTTTAGAGGATATAAATTGATAAAATTTAATAAACCAAATCAACTAAATCACAGAAAGTAAAGTTCTAATTTAGCAGCCAAAATTGTTTTCAAAATCACCACAGTTACAATTTGGAATGATACAGGAAATAGCTTTGTTCCAGCTAACATTAGCATACAAAAATCCTTTAACAAATAAAACATATAACATTCAAAGCATTCAACAAATACTAACAATACAGTAAACAAGCTTTCTAACAGTGCATTCTTATGTTAAGAGATCACAATACTAAAGAACTAAAACCTACTGTAATAGCCAACAGTATACAGCCTGGTCAATTTGTATGAATGTGTGGACTGGCTCTGCTATTCTGACAGCTGGTTAACATGAATGGATACAGTTACTTCTAGCACTGCAAACTAATTATTAAAGTAGTTTCATCTTTGTTGTTTCACTACTAGGGATGCATCAACAAAATTGATATCATTCACTTTAATACCAGTATATATATATGCCAAAAACATCTCAAAATAATCATTCCTAGTACACCAAGTGCTGTTTATATTTAACCATATAATTATGAAAAATACACATGTATGTAAAATGTAAAGGAGTATTATAGACACATATTTGTTACCAAAACGAAATAACACTTGTAATATTTAATGGTTAATGCTAATGCTAAATTCTGACACACGTATAGTATATTAAAGAAAGCTTTAGCTATCAATGTCTTCATCTCAAACTTAAAACAGTTATGGATAATGAACAGAACAGAACATACGTTTTACATAGTACATTGCCATGAAAATAGATAAATAAAACAATTATTGTGTCACATGATCATGATATTAACACAAAATACAATATGATACTTATCAGGTAATAGAAAATACATTGTTTACAAAAAGAATGTTAAGATAATATTTAATTAGTTAATATTTTCTCAAGCGTAACAGTACATGTACTAGAAATCCTATTGACAATCTCACAGGATATTGTTTCTTCCATATTGTATACCAGATATGTGCCCAGGGCCTCTAATCACAAACTAAATACCTAGTAGGTAAGAGTTATTTCCGATCAAGTAACAATTTAGTGAACCATTTTCAGTCAGAACTAGTACCATAATCAATATGCCATGAAAATGTTCGCAGATTATCTTCGCAGATTATCACTAGAGAGACAGCATTTGTGATTTCAACATGTTTTAACCTTGAATGTTTTTAAAAACTTTTACCCCCTAAAATTGGTGAAAAAACATATATGTATTTTTCTCTCTCTCGGATTATTACTTTCATTTATTACAAAATCAAAACAGTGGAAATGAGAAATGACATACATACTGGCTTGGTTTTATACAAGTAACATATACTAGTCAACATTACAACTTGTATTCAGGCAATTTCAAGATCACAAAATTTCATGATTTCTACAAAAAATGCAATTTCATAAAGCACATATTTGATGAATTGTACATTTAATTAATAGAAAAAAATACAACAATTTGTGCACTGAAAAGGTTTCAATTTCAAAATGTCACACAAAATCACAAGAATTAAATGGCATCCCATTCTGAATTTATGTTACAGTAAACTTCACTTATAGCGAACACGGTTATAGCGAACTTCCGGTTATAAGGAACAATTTATTTTGGCCCGAATTTTGCCCTTCTTTATTTCATATAAAAATATACGGTTATAGCGAACACGGTTATAAGGAATTATCGCTTATAAGGAACTCATTTCTTAGTCCCAATTTAGTTAAAAGTGCATAAAATTACACTTTTATAACGAACTCCAAATATCGTCTATTCGTAAATATATCCCGCATTTTCAACTTTCGTTTTCATTGGCACGGAATAAAACTCGCGGAATGTACCGTTTATTGTTGTATGTAATTCAATATATGAAAATGAATTTGTAAAAAGTATGTAATAGTTTTCTATTTAGAATTGTTTTTGCTTGAGTTCTTGTCACAAAGATAAAACGGTAATTCCTTTTATTCTATAATTTCTTTTCTTTAATAGTTTGCTCGAGTAAAATAATTATCGGTTTTCAACATAATCACGCATGCTTGCAAACATAATCCATAGAAAACTACAAAGTATGCTTGATTGAAATGAAAAGAAATCTATATATTATTAGTTAAAGTCACCCTTAAAATATAATAGAAGATATTCAATATAAAAGGAAGAAAAATGGAAAATTTTGTTTATTCTTATTCATTGAAAGAAAACGAAAAGCACAGTGCAGTGAGTTAAGAAACAAAATATGATGTTTTATGAAGAATTGAGAAAGGGAGTAAAACTAAAACTGAAATAGCAAAGGATTTTCAAATTCCAAAATGTACGCTCTCGGGTATTGTGTCTAAAAAAGAAATAAATGATTAATTATTCTTAATCAAATGCTCTTAAAAATGGCGGACGATGTTTAACAATCAGTTCGTTATATGTAAATCTGTTCGCTATAAAAACTCCTGATACAAGGAACTAATTCGCTATATGCTTACAAGGAACTCCGGATATAAGGAACAGAATTTGAATGTCCCAATGAGTTCGTTATAAGCGGAGTTTACTGTATATTACATCTAAAGACTATCATGGGGTTGAAATCACCTGCTACTACACTTCATATAAAGATCCTGTTTATTGGTGTTTTTAAATATAAACAATAAAGCTATTGTCACTATATATGCCTGTCACAAAGACTCAGTCTCAAGATGGTGACCATTTGCACATCAATGTTAAAATCCCTCAATTCATTTTGACTTTATGGTCAATACTCACATTCTCATCTAACCGTTAACGTCTGCATTCCAAAGAGACCTAAATTTAAGTCCAACACTATTGCCCTCATTGCCGAGCATTTATGCCAAGTAATATAACAATCCCTAAGTGCATGTATAAATTGCACTATGGACATGTGCTTTCATCTGACCTCTTTCTTAGAGTGACCTTGACCTTTGTTTTAAGATTGCAAGTGTGCAGCACTATGCCTCAAGATGGTGAACATAAGTATCAATACTTAAAATGTGTAAAGTGATGCTCTGGACAAAATTTAACACTGCCCTCCAACCAGCCAGGAGCAAATCCATAATGAGACACATTTTTTTTTCATTAAATAGGCATAAAGCATGTAAAGTGACTTGCACCCATCACATGAGTCATGTGCAACAATGTATTGGATTCCTTCAGCAATGCATAGATCCCTGACCTGTCTAATTCTAATTATCAAATTTCATCAGAACATACTTTTTAACAAAAGAGCACATGTCAATGGACCGTTCCGGTGTTTACAGTTTAATGTAAATTGGCTAACTTGTTATCCAATCGCTACACTGAGATAATACATAGTCACTGGTTGAACTGGTTTGCACAAAAGAACACGTGCTTATGTTTGTGATACTGTTTGTGAGCAGTTGATCTAGCAATGAATGGAAAAGGTGTGGCTAAATGTTCCGCTACGAAAAACCGGAAAAGTCCATGTTTGTGGTTAGATCAATGGTTATTCAAATGAAAGCCTAAAAGGTCAGAGCAGGGATCTATCAAGACATTATCTAGAACTCAGCAAATGCGGGCCTTTCCAAGTTAATCCCCCTGTACAAACAAACTTACCGTTATAGCTTCACTGTGCACTACCGGTCACAACAGTCAACCTGTTGGACTAATTTTTTTAAGCTATAACTGTAAAAGTTTGTTTGTACTCCTGGATTAGCTGGGAAAAACCCAAAATATTCTTAACTCTGGTGTATGTCTATTATAAATTAATGTTACAAATCAATAAAAAGTATTTTTAAATAATTTCATCACTATAAATATTGAAAACTTGTAGAAAGTAACAATTTACTATCTCCATAAAGTAAATAAACTACTAAAAGGCTGTGATTTACTATAAGTACGTAAAAATTGGCAAGCAAAGAATACTCATTGCTGATACATATTTGGACCATTTATATTATTTTGGCACAAAATGGGGTTACAACAAAAATAGCACAGAAGTGTAAAACAGTAAAATAAGTTTGTATAGACTAGTAACATGGTGCATTTATAATAACAAATAACAGTTTCGTTTAATTTTCTTAAGTTTAAAAATTTGACCTTGAAAAACTAGGTTATTTGAATGTCAAGGTCATATTTCAAACTATTGTGCCTCACATGATTTATTAACTGTTATATATAGCCCTATGTGATGTCAGTAGGTAGCTATCAGTAATGTCACATGGTAACATCACATTTCGGCCACTGACATTAAACAACTTTTATGCATATACCAGTTGCAGGGATTTAGTTATTCTGTTTTATATCATTTACTTCCCTTGCTAAGATACACTAGAAGCCTATCAAGAACTGTTTGTTTGGTGTCATAAAAAAAACATCCCTGGTGTTGCATTAAGTTTGTAACACCCAAGGTTAGCCAAAATCATCTTTCCTGTTTCGGCGCTATATCCCCTAAATTGTGTTGGTATGCGGTAAAACCAACCAAACAAACAAACATTGAGGCTCAAGTCTAAAGGATATTTTCTGCCTGTGTCCAAGCAAGGCTTTAGCTTATATAACAATGAGGTTTAGCCATGGTTAATGTTATTCACAGAGAACGAAAGAACAAAAATAATTTGTCTACAAATCTATAAACAAAGAGGAACATAAAATCTAATATGAAAGAACTATATCAATTGTTATTGCACCTAAAAGTATCTCAAAAACAAGCATTCTGTTTAAATATATTACAAATTCAATGACGCAATTACACCCAGATTCAATTGAAATTATTTCCTGTGACATAAATAAAATGTGCTGATACATCCTTGCAGCTACTTTATAAAATTGCAGTTATTTTTGTGCAAGTGAATCTAACTCTGTAAATAAGTGCATGTAGTTATATCCTTGGTGGTTTTATAAATGTAGTTTATTTCTAGATTGTATAAAGGGAGCTGTCATTTCCTAACTTATTTATGTTTTTGTGTATAAATATCGATGAACTTGTTTCCTTCATGGTTTATCAGAATCAGTTTCAACAACACACATTAAACAAACTCCCATTCTCCATCCTCACTAGAAACACTATGTTCCCTAGGGTGCCTGGAAGCCCCTGATGTTCCCGGATCATTGGCAGACCTCACAATATATTTGGTAAACCTTCGAACAAGCTGGCCATCCTTATTGATGCCCCAAAGAATATTGTTAGGTGTTGCTAAAAATAGATAACACATAATATGGGTAAGTAAATAAATTGAATTTCATAAAAAAAAATTGCACAAAATGATGAATAATCAAATATTCTAATAACAAGGAAAGAAACAAGAAATGTGTCCATAGGACATCTGTCAGATTTTCCCATATGTTTTTTCAGTATATGGACGGACAGCAGGACAGACAAGGGCAAATCTATTTCCCAACTCTACGAAACTGTGGCATTAAAATGTAGCATCACTTGTACTGTAGTCTATCCAATAAATACCAAGTACAAATGGCTGCATTCATTAAAATACATGTATTAAGTCAACACTTAAAGATGTAAATGATTTAAACTTTAATTTGTTGTATTTACATTATACTTGAATTTCAAGTCACATAACCACTGTCCATGAAGTCCATAAAACAACTTTTCAATTCCTGTTAAAGAGGAACTCGAGTGTATTTCATTTTAATACCAGAGAGAACTGGAGTAGAGGTAAGAACATTTTTTAATTTAGATGAATTATTTAAAGGTCAATAGCTAGATTTAAACTCAAGAAATAAGATTCAAGTATCCTATATATAACAAGCAAATTCGTTGAATTTATTTCCCCCGCCGAGTACTGGTTATTATTAACACAACAACTGAAGACATAAGGCTTTATTTCTATTTTAATCATGGCATAAACAGTAATATTCTTTGAACTTGATAAATATTCAGGGCAATAACAGAGCCATAACTTTGTGTTAAATAGTAATATCTGGAAATGCCAATGAGATGTATGCATACTACATAACTAATAAAGATGCCATAAATCTGAGTTATAAGTATCTGACCGGAACAAGGCGACTATATGCACATCTCATCTTTTAGTATCCCATAAAGTTTCATTGAATTACAGAGAAGTAGCACGGAAACGATTATTGCTCTGGTTATGTACTGCCTAAGTTATCAAGAGTCATAACTCTAAGTTAAAATGTCTGACCCGAACAAGGCGACAATATGCGCATCTCCTCTTGGTATTGAAGGTTCCAATAAAGTTTCATTGAATTCCAGCCAGTAGTTGCAGAGAAGTAGTGAGGAAACAAATATTTTTCTATATGGATACTGCATAACTAATCAAGGGCCATAACTCTGTGTTAAAGTGTCTGACCTCAACAAGGCAATGATATGCGCATCTTCTGTTGGTATTGAAGGTTCTCATAAAGTTTCATTGAATTCCAGCCAGTAGTTGCAGAGAAGTAGCGCGGTAACGATATTTGCTCTATATGCATACTGCATAACTAATCAAGGGCCATAACTCTGAGTTTAAGTGTCTGACCGGAACAAGGCGACGATATGCGCATCTCCTCTTGATATTGAAGGTTCCCATAAAGTTTCGTTGAATTCCAGCCATGAGTTGCAGAGAAGTAGCGCAGAAACAATTTTTTCTCTATATGCATACTGCATAACTAATCAAGGGCCATAACTCTGAGTTAAAGTGTCTGACCGGAACAAGGCAACGATATGCGCATCTCCTCTTGGTATTGAAAGTTCCCATAAAGTTTCATTGAATTCCAGCCAGTAGTTGCAGAGAAGTAGCGCGGAAACGATTTTTACTCTACATGCATACTGCATAACTAATCAAGGGCCATAACTCTGAGTTAAAGTGTCTGACCGGAACAATCTGATGATATGCGCATGTCCTCTTGGTATTGAAGGTTCCCATAAAGTTTCATTGAATTCCATCAAGTAGTTGCAGAGAAGTAGCGGGGAAACGATTTTTTACTCCATATGCATACCGCATAACTAATCATGGGCCAAAACTCTGAGGTTAAGTGTCTGACCGGAACAAGCCGACGATATGGGCATCTCCTCTTTGTATTGAAGGTTCCCATAAAGTTTCTTTGAATTCTAGGCAGTAGTTGCAGAGAAGTAGTGCGGAAACGATTTTTACTCTATATGCATACTACATAACTAATCAAGGGCCATAACTCTGAGTTAAAGGGTCTGACCGGAACAAGCTGACGATATGCGCATCTCCTCTTGATATTAAAGGTTCCCATAAAGTTTCGTTGAATTCCAGCCAGTAGTTGCAGAGAACTACTCCGGAAACGAAATTCGGATGGACAGACGGAAGTACCAACTTTTGATATTTAAGAGGTAAATCAGCTCATAAACTACACCTGGACCAAAGTCAACAAGCAAAATCAGCTCATAAAATAAAAAAAATAGCTCCTAATTTGAATTTTATGAGCTTTTGTTCTTTATTTAACTACGGAATGAAGCTCTGGATATCAAATGTTTGCTCGGACGGACGGACAGACGGACAACGCCAAAACTATATCCCCCTCCCGATTCCATCGGCGGGGGATAATAAACATATCTGCTTCTGAGACCCTCTTACACTTTTAATGCATGCAGTACACTTGAATATACTACTAACACTACTTTACCTGAAATATGAGTTAACTCCCCTGGCAATTTCTTCCAGTAGTCACCAGTCACATGATCAGGTGCTACACCGTGACGACACAGAAGTTCTCCAGCATGGTTCAAGGCAAACACAAAATTGTTTGATAATGTGAGCTGCATTGCCGGGGATCCTTAAATACAAACACAATATATGATGACCAAATAAGATAACTGTATTACAACCTAATTTACAAGTTAATATTCACACTGAATATCTTCAATATTTTTTTAATCATCACGAGTATTAGTGTTTTGAATTACTAAGCAAGATTGTTCTCATTTATCTGTCAACTAACTAAAACTGGTCAATTTTTGAATTTTGATAATGAAATCCCTAAAATTTTAAAAGCAGAAAGAGGTCTAATTAGATATATAATCATTTAAGTAATGAAAGATGTTTACCTGATACATGTATCCATTTGCGACCTATTGGCATCTCTTGTGTGATGCCATCTCTAACATATACCTGCCTTCTGTTATCTATTGCCCATACCTGTAAAATAATGCTACCTTTGTTTACATATTTACTTTTTGTTCAGTGGTGGTACTTTTTTTACCATGAACTTCTTTTTATGTAGACCAGAATTTTTTTAAGAACAAATGATGAACAAGACCTACCAGTGAAACAGAAGGCCCAACTATTCTCGGTGCTTAACAATGAAAGAAGAACTTAGATAATATTCCAAAATACAAAATGGAACTATTCAATAAAAATGCTAGAGTTATTGTTCTAGAACCACATCAAATGGTACAATAATCTCAAACTAGAAATGTGTCCATAGGACACGGATGCCCCCACACGCCACTGTTCTGTCAATGTCAAATATTTTTTGGACTACATGTGCCACAAGTTGAAAACTAAAAATCAACAAAGGGCCATAATTCTGTTAAATTTGGTCGCAGCAAAAATTCCTTCCTTTACTACTATCTACACATTAAGGTTGTTAATCCCTGGAAGTTTAAGCAAAATCTGCGATCCGGTTTAAGAGGAGTTGCATTCACAAAATTTCTACATAGTATATAGTGAAAAAATCAACAAAGGGCCATAATTCTCTAAAATTTGGTCGCAGCAAAAATTCCTTCCTTTACTACCATCTACACATTAAGGTTGTTCATCCCTGTAAGTTTAAGCAAAATCTGCCATCCGGTTTAAGAGGAGTTGTGTTCACAAAATTTCTACTTAGTATCTAGTGAAAAAATCAACAAAGGGCCATAATTTTGTTAAATTTGGTCGCAGCAAAAATTCCTTCCTTTACTACCATCTACACATTAAGGTTCTTCATCCCTGTAAGTTTAAGCAAAATCTGCCATCCGGTTTAAGAGGAGTTGCGTTCACAAGATTTCGGGACGTACGGACGGACTGACGGAGGCCGAAATAGAATAAGGGGCCATTTCTTTTGTTATTTTCTATTGTTTAATAGAGGGCCAATGGCCCCTTACTCTATTGTTATGGAATGAACTCTATTGTTCTCTTTTGTTCTGTTTACAGTTCGATGGCCCCCTATCTTTATTCGGTAGTGCGGACGGACGGACAAGTGCAACGCTATATGCTCCCACATTGTGGGGGCATAAAAATTATTTCCAGTTCCGTCATGTCAAAAAACCTCAGCGGGGTCCATTTAAACAATATATACTGTACATGACATTGTATGCCATGATTCAGTTTAATAAATTAGTCTAACAAATAAGTCCACACATTGAAATTAACATGCACATAAATGATATTGCAGTTAGTGTAAAAATTTATCCTATTGCGCATTTCTTAAAAACATCTCATCTGTCATTAATGATGATTAAAAGCAATGATTTTCATAACAGTTTCATACAAATTGAGTGATACAAAATACAATTATATGTCAAAAGTCAGCCTGTATCTTTATACTGTAAAAGTTACTAGGCATGTCTTAACCTTTGACCGCTGAAACAAAAGTGACAAGCCTTTGCCACCAGTATAAAGTTAGGTCATCCATGCAGTCTGACCAGGCTCTATACTTTTGGAAAAGTAACTTTAATTTTGACCTTGACACCCCTCAAGTCAACATTGGACATTTAAAAAAACAAGAGGGTCAAGATGGCCCTCGATTGCTCACCTGACCAATCGAACTCATCTGAACAATTATTTAGACAAGCATCCTGACCAAGTTTGATAACAATTGAGTCAAAAATGCGACCACAAGAATGTTAACAAGATTGTGACCTAGTTTTTGACCCAAGGTGACCCGTATTCGAACTTGACCTAGAAATCATCAAAACAAACTTGCAGATCAATTTCCAGGATAATATCTGGATAACAACATTAGCCACTAAAGAGAGTGAGAGAGAGAGAGAGACGATGAACGATGTACCCTGGACATTCAACGATCCTAAAAGCTCACCCTGAGGTAGCTCAGGTGAGCTAAAAAGGAAGCTGGACAAATGAATTTTAGACATTAAGCAGATTTAGATATAAACTCTATTATTATTATTATACTATAGTCTGATATAGACACACACCTTCCAATCTTGCTGACAGGACACCACATGTGTGAAAACAGTGCCTCCATTATCTACAGGTAACCAGGCAGCATTGAGACTGAGATCAGAGGGCGCCTTCACCCCAATACGATGCCATACCATACCATCACTATCCACAGACCACACTGTCATATCAGCACATGACATATTTACTAGCTGTTTGTCCTCTGTTGATAAAAAACCAATAATACATTCAGAAATTCAGAAAAAGGAAAATTTTATAAATTAATTTATATGACCATTTGTTCAAAACTAAATCTGAATTACTCTCTGGTTCTACTCAGTGATTTATAATAATCTTAAGAATACTATGGTGTCAGTTTTATAAGCCAAATAGCAGTCTTAATCTTGGGCTGTAGAGGTATTAATTAAAGACCATGTCCACTATTAATTCCTATTTCAAACAGATAATTAGTTATACATGCACTACCACAGTTATACATATACTGTCTTTTTTCAGGTCCATTGTGGCTGTTTTATATTATCAAATGCATTAAATATTTTAAAATCAGTAGCCAATACAAGTAAATCTTTGATAATTTTAATTTCATTACAGTGTACCTAGTTGTGAGAGATCTAGCTGTGACCAGCCCGTCCCTTTACATTCCAATTCACTCATTCCAGTTCTTATATACACCTCACCATCACCAGACAGAGCCCATAATGCATCAGTACATACAGACAGACAGACAAACAATATAGAGCCTGCAAGTTTACTTGGTCCTGGTATAGCACAGCAAGTTTTACGATCAGGAGAGAAAGCAAATATATCACCACTAGGTTGTTGTGCCCATATTACACCTGCAAACACAACAACAATTTCACATCAATGGTATAACATGTACTATCATTTCAATACTAAATTTATAACAGATCATTTATATGGATAAGTTCAACTGATTTGACAGCCTTTATTCATTAAGAAGTTAAATCAAATATTCTATATAGTGTTTAGGAAACAGCCCTTATTTGACCAATTATTATTGTTGATCTTAACTGATGTAAAAAATAAGCTCCTAACATATTTACTATAAAAGAATTGTGGCTGCATGGCAACAAAAAATTCTTCTTGAGCTTCCATGTGATAATCATTTTGACAAACTTCAATGAGTAAGAAAGCTTTCTAATACTATTGTAATTTCAAACTGTGTAACTTTAATAATTTCATAAGTGACAAGAACTCTATTCATATTCATTTCAGCACTATAAAACAAGATCTTGATGGACTGACAATGTTATTGTCACTCTTTCTTCATCTTAAGTTGCTAGATAATGCTCTAAACTCCATAAAATATTAAACTGTGTTTGTTAGATTTAAAGTCCCACCAACACTGTACAAGTCAACAATAAGAAATAGAATGAAACATTAACACACCATTTTTCTGATTAGCTGTACTGGCCACAACAGTTTTCCAACAGGATGTGGATGCCAAACTCTCTGGATGGGCATCTCTCCAAAGTTGACCTGTAAAAAAAATACCATCATTGACTGAAAATCATTATTCTACACTGAAAACAATTAAAACAACTTTCCATTTCAATTCCACATCTGCAGCAAATGTTTTCTGAATAGGAATTTGGTTTTGACTTGTTAGAATACAAAATTAGACCAACTTGTCACCTGAACTGAAAATTATATGGGTAAAGGAAATAACTGAAATGTCAATGTTTTATTTATAGGTAATGTACATACCTTCAACATTGCCTCTACACACTTGTAAAATATGTTTATATTCTGGACACACCCACACTCCACCATGAGCTGCTATCAGGCCTCCACTTTGGGCACTGAGCAGTAATGTTAATTTCTGAGGATCAAACTTCTTGGAGAAAGACTTCAACATGTCTAGAGCTGTCATATCTTTTACGACATATTCCCCACTTAGAGGGACCTAAAACACAGTGAGACAATTTATATTATAGTACAATTTTACTTCCATCATTTCAATATTTCTATGCCTTTTTGAGTTTAACCATACAAACTGTAATCACTTAGAGTGATCAACATCTTGGATAAAAAAATGATTATTGAATTCCTTAAGAAAAACCATTGTTCATAATATATAATGACTTTACTCACTAAGACTATTTACCTCATTAACTTGGCACCGTATTTTACTTATTTTCACTTATTATTTATACAAATGTACATACTTGTTACTTTTACCATCATAGATAAATTCAGCTTCTAAATTAAGGTATTAGGACCCTAATGGGCACTATCAGGAACTAAAGAAATGACATCATAGGTCAGATGTATACCTTAAAATACGCCTGTTTGCAAAATTTAAACAAAGTTTACCGCACGGAAATCAAGTTATGGCCACTTTTCTGAACTCCAGCTAGGATGTTATGAGGGCCCTTTTTTAGAAATGAGGAACCTTTAAATAATCTGCAATAACATTCTAATGAAAAATGTTTTCCCATGAATTTTTGGTAAGAAACAAATAGTACCATTCAGCTAACAATCCACATAAGCAAAATTATGGTTTCTACTTAAAATTTATGACATCTGTATAAAAATGTTACCCTACCCCACCCATTTTTACCACATGTCTGACCATTTTTCTATTAAGGGAGCCTAATTAAAAAAATTCTTAAAATTTACCCAAATGAGTGCCTGTTTTCAAAGTTTCCCTAAACTTTTTTAAAAAGTATATTGGTTGATCTTGTAAAATATGAAATACTTTTACCGTCTAGTTTTGATTATATTACACTTTGAAAATATCAGGTACCATATTAATTACCAGATTTAGCATAATTTAGCCAATAAATACCAATATAAATTAAAAATTCAAAATTAAACACTTTTTTCTTTCCATATGGGACATGAGAGATACATAAATAATGTTAAAAGAAAAAAAGAAAGAAAAAAAAGTTGACCCTTCTGGGGATTGAACCCATGGCCCTCTTTTTCAATGTAGTTAACAGTAATTCTAGCCTATTTGAATACTCTTTAACGCGGAGGTAATGCATTAGGGTGCTAATACCTTAACACATTTCCACGCAGTCTGACCTGGCTCTTTACTGTTGGTAGTTCAAGTTCTGTATTTTGATATTAAAATCCCATAAACTTTGAAATGGGCTGGTGAGCAAAACCATTATATAAATGCAGCAGGCTTTTAAGATATTTCATTATCTTATATTGAAAACTTTCATACCTGCCACCAATGGTTCTCTCCCCTTGGTGTTTTCATGGTAACTCCAGGTAGGAACCAACATTGACCTAGAATGTCAACAGCCCAACCAATATTATCTTCTCCAAGACATAACTGACTGAACAATCTGTTTTCTGAGCCACTGTAATTTGCAGATAATATACAAGTTAGTTCTTCTAATATAAAAGTTAAAGTTGTTTAATCATACATTACACATCCTTCAATTTTCATTAAAACCAAAGTTACCACAAAGCCAAAAGTTACACAGCATGTAAATGATTTTCACTGATTAGTTCTTATAATTGTACTGGTAAGTTTTAATAGATATAAAACTAAAGTTTCTTTGGTAATCAACAAGAATACAGTTACACTGCTAGATGCTTTGACAAAGTTAACAACATGGCAGCCTTACTACTAGGAACAGATGTACAATCTAATTTTATTATCAATGATGGTAGCCAGATTGACCTGAGACCTGCCTCAAAAATACTGGTACATAAAAGATACCAACACATCAAATATCTAAATTATCAGTCAATAAATAAAGAATAATAATAAGAAACAAGTGTGACCGATGAATTACAGGAGTGTCTGAAGGACAAACTGGCAACTACATGTATATGCTTCAATGACGAATTTTGGTGAGTTAAAATATACTGAAAACAAAACATACTTCATAGGCATATAAGATCATAAGGCTAGTATAATAAAATTTAACCTAAATATAGTATATGTAAAATATTCTTAGTGTCCCAAGAACAAGTTATGTCAAGACATAATGGTAAAGTTTAATGGTTTACATATATAGAATATATAAATAAAGCAATAATATTCTAATGTTTGATGCAGGACATAGTATTGTCAGATACACTCTGTAGATATACATTAAAACAAATTCATTCTACAGTATCAGCTGGGATGGTGTAAATCTGAGCCCTGTGTATACCACTGATTCATGTATGAGATACTTATTTCAGTATACATATACAAGTTTATAAATTGGCATAGTTTGTAAATATAAGGATAATATTATTTAGAAAGCAAGCCATGCATTTTTGTTTCCATGCATCTTAAAGATTTAATGGACTCACTGTTTTAATAACCCATTAAACATGCTGAAATAATTCAAAATATACTTATTTTCCTACTCTTTGTTTTAAATCTAAATAATTTTAATCTTCCTTATTGCCATTAACATGCAAGCTTTATATTCACCTATCTATAACAACAGTGTGCCGAAAATAAGACTTATGTTGGCAAAGTTACAGATACTTTTCAACACTTAAAAATGTTGTGTTTTTTTTTTAACAAATATTTGTCAAATGTAGAATCTCCAAAAATAATTGAAATGAACATCTACATCTTGTTTTCCACAATTATATTCTATAACAAATGATGTGATACTGAACAAGTTGCTCAAACAATAAACAAGTTGATTTCTGAGTAAGACAAATAAGGACATAACTGCCCCAGGATAACAGTACATGAGTAACAGGTTATAAATTTCTGATATTTGAACATCATTTACTTTTACTTTATAGTTTGAACATATCCACATATACCAAGAACAAAAGTGGCTCAATATTAAGTGTATCTTCTCTTATACAACTCTTACACTTAAATCCTATCACTAATAATTCTACCATTCTTTTGTATTTATAGGGGAAGTTACCAGTTTCAAAGTGACCAAAGATATCTAACTGGTAGACAGAAACAACTTGAACATGTTTAAAGGGACTCTTCTGATGTTTTTTGACCAAAAGGGACAGAAATATTTTTCTCAAGATTTTTGTTTTACACTATGTAGGTCTGGACCAATAATCCATGTTTAAATTTCAGATCATTTGCTCACTTCACTTCCCAGGGATAATCAATGTTATTGCACAAATTGACCCCAAAAATGAAAAGCATTAGCTGCCATGCAACACTTTTCACTCAAATACTGCCTAAAAAATGAGTATCAATTCAGTACCAAATATACATGTATTTAAATAATTATTATGTATTGCAAATGTTTCTATTTTAAATGCACTAGTTGATTTAAGACAGAATTTCAAATTTTATGAAATTAAGATATAAGACCTCAGTTGAGTTTCTTAAAGGTAACATTATTCAACAAAATCTTAACAAATGTTTAACCAAATTTAGGCAATAATGAAATAAAAAGTTAACTTTAAAAACTAACCTATCCCCAGATTTCCACTCTGTTCCCTCGGGACAGTCA
The DNA here is from genome assembly GCF_026571515.1 of Ruditapes philippinarum. Lineage (NCBI taxonomy): Eukaryota > Metazoa > Mollusca > Bivalvia > Venerida > Veneridae > Ruditapes > Ruditapes philippinarum. The sequence goes on from NW_026853905.1 coordinate 268,146, forward strand.
GCTGTGATCCCTGCCCTGTATAACCAGTGACAATTCTCTGTTAGAGCCCAAACTACCCCAGATAGACACACTATCTGTTTCAGCCTGTGTTTACATGTCACCTCAACACCGGTATAACAAGGTCGATCTTTACACAAGCCTTTCTGTATCATTACTTGATGATTGGTCTTCATATACCTGCATCATATACAAACAATATAAGAGATTCAAATCAAATTACAAACTTATACAAAAGTCCATACATGTGATAACTGAAATGGGTCAAAACTAGATTTTCTGCTGTATTTTGGGGCATAAATCAGGATGTTTTTGGATTCCCAAGGGATATCATATGTATGGTGAAAACAAATAAAATTAGCGCTATCAATAATCATAAAAATACTTTACACAAGTTATCACTGCAAGCGGTAAAATATAAGGGGAGTAGAGTTCATCAGTTGGTAGAGCTGCAGAATGGTAATCTGAGAGCCTCAGGTTTGAGTCCAAGTAGCACTGCACATTTTCTCAACCTAGTGTGACACAATTTCACACAAACATGTTTAAAACTTAAATAATAGTTCACATGACATCATAATTCTTAAATTACAGAACATTTTTTATTACTACAATTAGAATCAAAAAAGTAACAAGTTGTAATCAAAGCACAGATGGCGCTGAATTTGTTTGGGTCTCAGAATGTCAGAAAGGTGAAGGTTCTGAGATTATAAAACAATTTGTTTTTGTATAGTGCCACCAATGCTTTCCAGCATTTTAATTGTAGTAGATTGGCTATAAGACTAATTTCAACACTGATATTCGATCCAATGTATAATTGACTTAAACAATTTGAAAAAAAATGAGTTGCCGTAATTGGGATTTGACCCCATACCTCTCGCTTCCTAAGCGAGCGCGAAAACCCCTCGGCCACGGTGAATTTATATTTCAACGGCCTGAAGAAAACCTTATTATTCTATTTAGGGTTTGTAACGACGCTAACTGTTGTTTAACACTAGTGTAAATAACCATGGCGCTTACTATAAGCATGTTTATTTATAAAGAATTAAACAATATAAGAAATCTTCGACCATTCGGGAATTATTTTGCTTGAAAATTAATCCGCCTGTCATGTGACCATATTTACACAGTGATCTCCCCTAATTTTTTCGGCCTAAGTGTTACATATAAAGGGAAGTAACCGCTTCAAAAAAGGCGGACTACTTTCGTCACTTGCAATTAACAGCGTTAGAGTCTGAAATTTCGCTACCATTATTTGTTTGGTCTGACGACCCAAACAAATAAAAATGAAGAAACTAGAGCCAAACATTCAAATTTCATGATATTTACCATGCACAGTTATTATCCACGCAGATAAAGGAAACATCTCTTACTGCCTCCACCCATTTCATTCCCTCAGGTCGTCTAGGGGTAATTTTGGTGCCTGCATAAACTGTATATTTATTCAAAGCCCACACAATATTACCATCAGGGGAAACTGATATCTGACTAGAAAGCACCAGGGGCCCCTTTTTTCCCCAAATGCAAACTCCAGGGCCAGAAAAGCCCACTAGGGTATATTTTTACAGCTTTTATCTTTTGATCCACACTTTGTGTTTTTAAAAAACGGGAAAAAACTTTTGGAATTTTTCCCTTGAGGCTATTCAGTCCATTATTCACTGATCTAAGAATTTACCCATTTTCTGCAAACAAATCTAAAAACCCTATCCCAAAAAATTTTTTTCCTGTTTTGATTTTTAAGGGTCTTTTGATGACTTTGGGGGAAGTGGGTTCATATTGTGAATAAAAGTCTTCTGCAGTAGCCCCTGGTTTATTGAATATAGTATAAAATGATGGTTTAGAATTTGGATCTATGCTATTTTGTGACAAAGAAGTAAATATTGATGAAGCTAAATTATCTTCTGTCATGTCCATGGTTTTATTACTACCTCCTTGTGCTGATTGTTCTAGCTCATTTAATTCCTTCTCTAAACTACTTGGAATGTATTTAGAATCCTTAACTTCCATAGAATCTAATATCTCCCTTTCTCTGACACTATCACTCCTCCCCATGATAGTTCTGTATGTGAGTTGGTCAGCCTCAGATTTGAATTCAATTGGAGATGTACTATTCCCCTGCCCAGTGTACGTGTCAGTTGTCTCACTCAAGTATGAGTCTAGTCTAGCCATTTCTCTATCCAAATTTGAAATCTTATCACTTTTACTGTTTTCCACTGGCAATCCGAATTCAGCATTAACTTTGGGTGCAATATTGTCAAGCGTATTTATTTCATCCCTCCTCTCAACTGGCAATGCAAAATCAGTAACCAATGATTTCTTTTGATCTTCTTTTGATTGTAAAATTTGATCCACAGTTTTCACAGAATCTGAGCTAACTGAAATACTATCTGCTATAGTCTTATCCTTATTATCTGTTTCAACATCTATTTCAACATCATCTGTTTTATCACTTATCATTTGAATTGATTCTTTATTAGACACATTTTCATTGTTTTTGTCAACATCTTCTACAAAAGTAGGCTTTTTCTCCTGATTATCTTCTCGTGTTTCCATAGGAACATGTTTCCCTGGTTCCTCTTCAACAGACTGCTGTATGAAATCCTGTTGGGATGCTGCAGAAAATCTTCCAGAATCTTCATTGGTGGAAGGTTTGACTGAAGAAGTTTCACTGCCATCGCTGGCTATACTTGTGTTGCTATTGACTGACACAGAATCTGAATCTGTTACTTTTGTACTAAGTTTCAGAGGAGACTTTTCTTTTGAACCTAAAATAGAAAATGAAAAGTGCACAAAATATACTTATCTTACAAATGAAATAGTACAAAAGTAAAAACTTCTTAATAAAAAATTCACAATCACAGTAGAAATATTTCAGGGATAAAACTGCTAAATGTCTGATACAAACAAACTAAGGACACAACAGGATAATTTGATAATTACTTTGAGACATTAATTTTATATCTGAAAAATGGACTACTTAGCTTTCATCAATAACATTAGCTTCAGTACAGACCAGTCTTAATTAAGGTAGAAATAAAAGAAACAAATTTAAGATATTTTCTATCAAAGATATTTTTTCTTTAACTTTTCTACCTCATAGACATGGTATAGCAATGTAAATATTAATGTAATTAATACCTTTAAATCATGTGCGTTCTCAAAGTAATTCTTCCCAAAGATTTAAAAACACCGTGTCTACAGCTTACCCTTTTTCTTCTTCTTTTTAACTTTTCTTTTAAACACAATGCCATCTCCTTCAGGTTCGACTTCTCCTGATATTCTAATACTTGCAGTTTCTTCAGAGTGGTTGGCAATTCTGTAGACTGGGTCACTGTTTTCCTCAGCTTGATGATCCTCCTGCAGCCTTGCAAGAGCAGAAAATGCGCCGGAACCAGTCCTCTGTTTTTCTGATTGTCTCCCAGGTTGTGTATCGAAACTGTTTCCTATTGCACCATCTAACCTTTCAGGAGAACTATCTGCTAGTGCCATTTGTCCTACTTCAATGGTCATAAGGTCTGGGGAGTTCAGCTGTACCACAGGGGGTAGATCTTCATCCTTTGCTGAATTGCTTTCTGAAGTTTGACAATTCACTCCTGCTGTACCAAAATGTTCCGCCTTCTTCTCAATATGTAACTTTTCTTGAACTTTGTCAACTAAAACAACTGGATTAGCTATCTGTTTTACTTTCTCAAATATATTTCCCTGGAATACTTTAAAAGGAGACTTTTCAACATGTTCTGGTTTCTTTTCAATTGTTTCATCTTTACTCTTAACAACTGGATGCTGTCCCTTTTGCTGCCTCTCTATTTCAAGCTGCTTTAATACTGGAAAAATGATTTGCATTATCACTAAATTCTAAGACTACATTTTACAAGTACACATGCAGTGGCAAGGATGACAAATGATAATTTTTTATAAAGATTACTGTATTTTAATCTCCAAAACATATAGATCACACTAAATATGCCTGTTTTTTTTTAATCTCATAAAAGCAATTAATCTTTTAAATACCATTTAAAAGCTTGTATGAATACTGGAATAACTGCTACCTTGAAACTGTACAAAATTTCAAACTAATTTTGAAATAGGAATTGCAGACTTAAAACTGCAAAGAAGTTTTATACAAATTTATAGAAATTAAGAAAACTTTTGCAAAATAAAAACTTACAGAGGCTAGTAGGTCTTGTGATTGGTCTGTCTGAAATCCTGATTAAATTCCGATCAGTTCCCGCCCTTAACACAAATATTTCACAATCTGTAACTGCAACATTTTTCACAAGTCCTATATGTTTCTGGGATCCTATAACACTAGAATTCTCAGGGTCTATCAAATACACGCAGGAATCATTCCATGTCACAAGTTCTTTGTCTCGAAACAATAACATTTGACAAAACTGGTTTGGATTTTGAGATTTTATGATATTTGTCACTTTAAAGTCTATTATAGGTATCGTGTAATGTGACTGGTTTAGAAGCTCTTTAAACATGTAAGTGTGAAGGACCGATCCACTAACAGAAGCTTTCCATATACGAAAACCTGGACGTGAAGCGTAAAGTTGAGCATTTTCAGGTTTACACATGGCTGGAATAAAACATGCCCCAAAATCTCCGGCACTGAAACAATTAGAAGCGTGATACTACTTTTGTTCAAAAATTTGATAAATTTTATCTCATTACTTGGCAATTCAATTTTAACAAGTTCCATCAACTTAAACATATCAATGTTCGTAATCAATACCTCCTACAACAACTTTTTATATCACTTATACAATTAAAGATGAATGACTACAATAACAACTGAAGCTGTACTATCATGTATGTCCTTAATGGCGAACCCAGCACATGTCTTTTTTGACAATTCACAATAAATTTTACTTAAATTATGATAACTTAAAAAATATAAGAAATATGTACAGCTGCTGAACTTGTTAACCTTATACATGTACTTACACTTTTCTTTCCTTAGATCCAACTTGTGTAATTTTTTCTACAGCATCTGTCCTACAAACAACACATCTCTGTTTAGTAGAGACCAACAAGCGCTTATGACCATGATTTAACTGTATGATTTCTGTATTTCCCTCTATCAGTAGCACACTTGACTGGCATTTTCCCTGAAATATTTATATTATCCCCATCACAGTGTGGTCATATCCTTTTTTATTAGGAACATAGCATGAAAAGTGAGTAATAGTTATGGTTATGTTACATTGCATTTGCTTTCATTGGTTTTATATTTGTATAAAGTTTCATTATAATTGACAAGTTTAGAAGATATACTCTGAACAAGCATTTCTAAAACTTCTAAAGCAACATTAAGGGAGATAATTCATAACTTAAACAAAATGGAATAACAGTTTCTAAACAGTACACTGCCTCTTACTAGTCTCTATCACTTCATAAAATTTTTATACATCATAAAAGAATAATAAGATGCTTTGAAGAAAGAAGTCAGTGTTTATCCAGTAAAATTGTTAGACAAATTGTTTCACAGAGATCACATCTGTTCAAAGGTGAATGGCATGCCAACCTTAGTTTAGTTTAAGCATATTTGTTTAAGTTCGATGGTGAAATAAGCTCTTGTAACATTGAACACTTTCAAGCCCATTTCATTAAATTAACACAGCAGGAAACATGGTTATGGCATGAGTAGGGCTTGAACCCACATTCTCTGGGTTAAGAGGCAGACACCTTAACAACTGGTCCAGTGCTCCCTTGCACTTATTATATTGGCCTTCTGCACTAGAATTTATTGACTTTTAAAGATTATCAAAGACACAAACCTCAATAAAGTCAACCTCTGTGCAGCCAACACAACCCTGTTTATCCCCACTGAATAATTTCATACCATTAGTGCTCCATGTTAAACAGGTCAAGGCCATCTGGTGAACATCACTAACAATAAATCTTTCAAGCTGAAATATATATTGTTAATATAAGAAAATTGTATATCATCTTTAAACTAATCAATAAATCTGTAAATTTTAAGTCCAGGCTTCACCTATAACATTTCTAAGAGTGTTAAGTAAAAGAAGATGTTTAACTGTGACAAGTCATCAGTACAAAATCTAGGAACAATTATTAGATTCAAATGTCACAATAAAATATTTTGGATAATTGACAATTAAAATGTCTTCTTTTTAGGCTTCATACTATTCAAGCTTCAAATCAAGAATTATACTGCACAGCTAGGCATAATTTATGCATGTTAAATGAACAATGGTTAAAAGCAATCTTCAAATTAAAATAAATTGAATCCCTTTTGTAAATATACTGTTATTATAACTCAGATGTGTTACTTTGCTAAAAGAATTAATTGATGTACAGGCAAATCAACTGTAAGTGATTCATTGATGCAAGTTCAACTGCTACAACATCACTTAATGTAGTTCAACATTTTGTGTGTATTTGAGTTTATTTATACTCGCCACAAGTTTATTTATACTCGCCATCGGTTTCACATACGGGCAAATCCTCCAGAAGAGTATTAGTTGCTTAAGATTTTGGAGGATAGTGATAAAGCTTCATCTTGTTCTTAAACTTGCCAAGTTTTTATGCACTCATACACAGGACATCCATTTAAAGTCTCATTTGACAGACTGTTTTAGTAATTCTAGTTGGCCAGCACAGGAATCAGACCCCAATGTCACGTCTTGCTCTCTGATCAATTGAGCTATGCAGACTGGCATGGGGGATTAATATGTTTTCATTACTTGTTATAATAACATAACTTGACAAGGGAATATTTACCTGTTTACTGTGACCAATCAGAATGCTAGGAAGCTGGAAGATATAAATAGTGCCGGAGGAATGACCTACAGCCACAAGGTCGTCTAAACCATGATGTAGACAAACACAAGTCACAATATCTGTTGTATTCTGTAATTATACAATGATTTAAGGTGAAATATTTACATTTAAAATGTGTTAACATCAACCTTTAGCCAGCAAGCTGAAATTTAATCTGTTTATGTGAGCAGTGCAGACCACGATCATGGTCTGCACTGCTCACTATTCAGTTTGCACATATTTTGAAATTTTCTAAAATTTTGATGGTTTAAACAGACAAAAGAACAAGAAATGTCAAAAGATATATATGCCCCCCTTTCTAGTCTTTGACTCACATTATTGGTTATTTTGTTATAGAAACTTGCCATAAATGGGTACATGGAAGTGTTCAGTTATGGAAAAAAGAAAAATAATGAAGACTTTGTGATAAATAGTTTTCAAGAGAATGAGCTAAAACCATGTGGTCTACCGACGGACATACCGACAGACAGACAGATGGACCAACATTAAGCAAAACAATATACCCCCTCTTCTTCAAAGGGGGGCATAAAAAATCTTATCTAACATAAACATATCAATAATGTAAGAAAATAGTAAGTATAAGCTCAGCCAGCTCATCTGAATATTGTGTTTTCATTTTTTATTTTGTAGAATAAAAATTATAAATTTGTAGAGTTCATACATGCTTAATTGAACAAGTACATCTTTTAAAAAAAAAAAAATCAGTACATATTTTTAGGAGCTTAGTTAAATGAATATTTGTTTTCTGTAGGTGTAATTACATTAACATGTATGTATAAACACACACACAAGTGTCATAACAATTTATCATATTAACCTTTTAATTAGAATGACTAAGAAGTTAACATCTTTATTTCTGTCAATCTCTCTACGATTGTAAATCTTTTTCCAGTCAAATAACTTCCCTCCTTGGTATGAATATGCATGTAGTTTTTTTCCTGCTTTATTCTATTTCACGTTCTGTGTTGAAATGTGAACTACATGCTTTAACAGTTCTGAGAAAATTAAGCCATGAACATTTTATATCCTTGTGTTTATGCATGGTTATTTGTTTACAGTATTAATGTAATAAGGCAATTTAATACAAATAAATGTTATTTTACAAGATTAAGACAAGAAACAGAATATTGAATATATTTCCTCAATGAACTATTGTTAAGTTTCAAGAATTTGCCTGGTATAAACTACAGACTATAGTTATGTTACATCTTTATGAAACATTATAACAATTAAACACGAAACAGTAGACAGTTTCACTCTCATATTGTGAATCAACCACTGCCTTGTATTTAGATCTTAATTACAATTTTACATGCTACACAATGTCATGTAACTTGCAATTGTAGATGAACTATCTCTTCATGAAAATTATAACCATGATACTGTATAACCATCTCCTAAACATGGAATACATCTATTTAAATTGTTCTGTTTATGACACAGACATTGTATGATTCTAGGAAATTGCCCCCACCTCTCCTCCCCCCACCGACAAATCTAAAACAGATGAAGAGACAGACGTCAAGGAGTGGGGGTAATGGGAAGAAATTTTAGTGGGGGGACATGTGGGGCGGACAAATGCCTGTGCTCCACATTGCATAGATTTTTATGTACTCCTTAAATAATTCATTTTATCAAGCATATTTAGCCAGCATGTTAGAAGAACCATCAACTGTTTAGCTTTGTATAATAATATAATAAATTTCACCTATAGAGACATAAACATTATCAAATGTACATGTAAAACATGTAACAGATACATAATTATAACAGATCTCATTAATAATGACAGTCCATTTAAGACATGGCATTAAGAACTATTTTCATATACAAAATAACATATATATTATAAGACAATCATCATGGCCATTTAACTTAGCAAGACAATCATCAACAGATACTCTCTCTATAGCTTAAAGACTAAAATACAAATTAATAGAATACCTCTGATCGTAGCCTTTCAATTTTGTGTTTTGCTCTATCATACAAGAATACAGTGCCAATGTTAGATCCTAAAGCAATAAAATACTGATTGGCATCAAGAGCTGTCAGCTCTAATATCTCATACTGCATCTTCATACCCCTCTGTACCTGAATAAAATATAAACAAGATCATTTGTCTGTACAACACATATACATTTATGTGCATTCAAAAACCGATTACAATTACAAAAAAAAATATTTTTTTTAAAGAGATGTCGGTAGGACAGCATGCAGCTTGATAGTAAAACAAGAGCTGGAAAATGAAGAATTTTCAAAAGTTCAAAGTTTAAAGATGGCTGTAATTCTGTCAAAATGCATGTTAGAGTTATGGACCTTGGTCAGTGACCTCCTATTATGCTTTCAAATAAGTGTGTGAAATTTGAACTGGCATTTCCTTCAGTAACTTAAGAGATACCAACTTGCTCATAAAAACTTAACCAAAGTCTAAAGCCAACACCTGGGTGAGCGCAATAACTCTCCCTGTTCTTTCAATAGTTGAGGAAAAATTTAATCTAGTGAGAATATTTGAATTTTCTGTTTTAAAACAGGATATTGTGTGGTAATTTAATTACCTTATGAGGGATCAATGACAAGATATCTGTCAGGGGTTCATGTTCTCGTAAACATTGTTGCTGTGGAGACTGTGACCTGGCAGGCTGTTCACCTCTGCTAGTCTCGTTATCTCTTACCACGTTATCAGCTGACATCTCCATCAAGTCAAGTCATAAAAAGACATTCAACCTGTAAATACATGTACCTGTAAATACATGTATTGAAATGTAAACAAAGTTGTGTTCAGAAATAAAAATGAATTTTGATAAAACAAGATACATGTAATTGATATTTTTAAATTTTGTAATTACATGCTGATATAAAATCAGTAAAACATAGAAATGTTAATTTTTTAAAGCAGATAAATAAAGTACAACAGAAGCGGAGCTATGACATTTTTCCTAAGAAAAAACACAATAAGTATTGTTTTGATTTAATATGTAACAAAAAACATCCAATTGATAACAAAGTTATGGCTAATTACATGAAAATTCAACCTGTCAGTTTTGTCCTCCAATTTTGAATCAAATTCATAAATATATGACAAAAGTTAATTCAATTTTAGCAAAATTTCATCATTTCACTTTTTGATCAAGGTTATTTTAAGGACAAGGTCATATGTAAATTATTCAACATGTTGGTTTTGTTGTAAAGTTGTTCAGTCCAACCACAGAAATAATACTGCTTTGACAATTCAAGCAAAATTCAATAATTTGACCTTGAAAGTGCAGGTCATTTAAATATAATAATTCAACATGTACAATGTACATGTTGTCATAAGTGACCAATTTTTAGCAAAATTCAATATATTTTCACTTTAAAAGTCAACAATGTGTGTGAGTCAAAGTGAAAATCAGTTTGATCTTTCTAAAGTACACACTCCCTCAGCAGCTAATGAATACACTACCATTACTTCAAACTTCTGTAAGAAAGTGAACGACAGTGAAAACATGTGACCACTACGCAGGAGGTCAACTAAAGGTCCAGCCCCATGAACTGTTCAGCATAAGTATAGGGACAACCAATTCATTAATTACAAAGTTATAACCATTTAAGCACAAATCAAGCAAAATTCATTTACTTGACCTTCAAGGTCAAGTTCATTTATCAGTCAAAGTCCAATTTTATTTACATTTCATAGAAAATCAGTCTTAAAGGAACTCCACTCAGGTCCAAAGGCCTAAAACATAAGATCTGAATTTCTTACAAAGACTAGCTGGGGCACTTAAAACAGAAAGACATGCAAAATATACTCAGAAATAATTTGAAAATCATATTTTTGTGTTGTTGTGTAGTGAAAGGCATTGCAACACTTTTCAATTTTTGATCTTTTTTACAATTAGAATAATTATTCTAGAAAAACAGAGTGAGCGGAAGATGTGAAATTTTGCACACACATAATTGGTCTACACCTACATCAAATTGAACATTAATCTCAACTAAAAAAATCCAGTCCCGTCCGACATGTCCAAAAACTGCAGTGGATTCCTTTTAAATAAACAATTTTGCATTTCAAACAAGATGTCCTAGTAAAGGACTCCTATGTTATGACTCCTTCAATTTCTCAATAGCATTACAAATAAACATATTGCTGGTGTTAAGAGTGAGTAATTGTATTTCTTAACTTTTTTCACAAGAAAAAATCTAATGACATTTTTGACTTAAATAACAATGTTTATTTAAACAGTCTTGAGTGACTTCTTAAATAAGTATTGTGTTCTAGGACTTAGGAAACTCGTAGGATTCTATGAGACACAGTCTTACATGTATTTTTTCATTCAAATATACTGTTCAAACTTGAAAGTTTGAATACATATATATTTTAGCAAAACAGCACTTTTAAAGATATCATATGATAGAAGATGTTCACTTTTTCAACCAGTTGACTCAACCAAGTATTGTCATAATTTCATACACTATATTCATATATACTGGAGAAATATGATAATTTTAGAGGTAAAAAGTCTTTAAAAAGTTGTGATGATTTTCAACAAATATTTCATAAGCATTCAATCACAGTTTATCAATATATTTTACATAAAACATTTCACAGTGTCACACCATGGACATGCTCACTGACTTCAGCATTTACACTTGTCAATGGACCTTTCCGATTTTTCGTAGCGAAACATTTAGCCACACCTTTTCCATTCATAACTAGGTCAACTGCTCACAAACAGTATCACAAACATAAGCACGTGCTCTTTTGTGAAAACCAGGTCAACCAGTGACTATGTATTATCTCAGTGTAGCGATTGGATAACAAGTTAGCCAATTTACATAAAACTGTAAACACCGTAAAGGTCCATTGGTCTACTATATATTAACTAAAGATCTCTCTGGGGAGCTATTCACTTCCCTTATGGCAGTCTATGTTAACACCACAAATCAATCTCAGGTACCCACTTAACTTAACCCATATTTTTTTTATTGGGATTTACGTCACACCAACTCAGTATAGGTAATATGGCAATGTTCCAGCTTTACTGGTGGAGGAAGACCTCACATGAAATAATCCAAAGTCCCTGTCAGGATTCGAACCCATAGCAGTAATAGGCAAGTGGTTTGAAGTCAACAACCTTAATCACTCGGCCATGGACACCCCACTTGTAAACCATAAATGAAATAAACAACGTATATGATGTTTATCTATTAAAATTTGTTTTAAAGTGTCCATCTCTTAACCTAGTGATCTGGGTTCGAGCCCTAATGAGGTCATAACATTTAGTTAGTTCCAGGAAATGGATACAAAATTGACCCAAATAAGCTTCAAGTTTTTATCAATCACAAATTCACCCTAAATATCTTCATTTGACCACCTTGCAATCTGAACAAAACCGTTGATCATTTTAAAGTAAAATCTTAAATATATACTGACTAAATAGCATACAGAGCAGACCTGACATTAACATAAAGTCAGATGGCACAGATGGGTATGCACTTATGGCATTAATATAATCACCTGCTACCAGCAGTCTACCAGTTACAATAAAAAACATATCAAAAGTTATCAAAATCTAAGTTCATTTAAAATTCAAATAAATTCTATTATGTAATTTCACATATATTGTGTACATGTAACCTAAGCATACACCTTAAATATCTTTTTACACTTATCTAAATCAATATCTGTTTTGCTTTTGGATTATAAGTGTTGCCGCGTGAGTCTAATCATTATTTACAATGTACATATAAATATAAACATTTTAAAGTTCTGATAACATTCAAGCAGGTTTTCCCATTTTTTAAATCAAGGCAATGCTTATTGACTATAAAACAAGAGCCCGGTTCGAGCCGGGTGATGCTCCACGAATAGGTTTTGGACACAGGAAAGTACACCTCTTGTAGTTTCAGAGTTATGTCCCTGGAAAAAGTTCAAAGTGCAATAATTCCAAAATAAGGCAAGGCAGAGTTACCGTTCTTTACACTGCACTTCTAATCAATGTGATCTATCAATCTACAAAGTTTCTTGTTGATATCTCTTATTGTTTCCGAGTTATGTCCCGGACAACTTCAAAAAGTAAAAATAAACAAAGGGCAATAACTCAAGAATTAGGCATGGCAGAGTTATGATTCTTGTGCACTGCACATCTACCCATTGATATCTATCTACCTACAAAGTTTCATGTTGATATCTCTTATAGTTTTACAGCTATGTACTGGCAGTGTTATTTTTCACTTTTGGGGGAAGGGGGTCGGTGCCGTTTGGAGGGGAAAAAATGCAATAGGAGGGGGATTTTTATACAGATCTAAAATATTGATGTGTCACATGATAAACTTGCTGGGACACCAGGAGTAGCTCCCCTTACTTATATGAGAACGATTTGTAAACAACCTTGCTTAACAGTAAGTCTTACAGACATAAAATAAAGCATTTTTCGGCAGTTAGTTGCAAAAAAATTAATATTCATAGCTGGCAAATTTGGGCTCCCATATTATAAGTGGAAATTTCAGCTTTGAGGGGGGTAAAACATACCATTTTGAGGGGGGAATGGGGCCGAATTTCGCCGAATATTTTGGTGAAAAAAAACTGACTGGACAAGATTTTTCTAAAAGGGGAGATAATTCAAAAATGAGGCTTAACAGAGTTATGGTTCTTTTGCACTGCACTTCTACTCAATGAGATCTATCTACCTACAATGTTTCATCTTGATATCTCTTATAGTTTTAGAGTTATGTTCCGGACAAAGTTCAAAGTGTTAAAATTAACAAAGGGCAATAACTCCAAAATTAGGACAAAAAGAGTTATTGTTCTTATGCACTGCACATCTACCCATTGAGATCTATTCACCTACAAAGTTTCATGTTGATATCTCTTATACTTTTAGAGTTATGTCCCGGACAAGATTTTTCTATAAGGGGAAATAATTCAAAAACAGGGCAAAATAGAGTTATGGTTCTTTAACACTGCACTCCCCCTCAATGCCCTCTACCACTGTATGAAGTTTAAACAAATGATCTCCAAGGGTTTTCAAGTTATGCTTTGGACAAGACAACGGACGGACAGACGGACGGACAGACGGACAAGGCGCCGACTATATGCTCCCCTGAAATTTTTCGGGGAGCATAAAAAATCATATACCATGTAACAGACATTTCAAATTTCCCTTATCTTGAGTCTGGAAAATATTAATTGTTTAGATGCTGTTATATCTAATGAGTAAAACTTATGCATGTTTCTTTTAATGAATAAGCACAGCATTTAAAGTAGTTATATATTATGTATCTATTTTAATTATACTTTAAGAAGATTTCCAACTTACCCTTTAATATTTAAACGTTACTCAATAACACTTTAACATAAACATTTTCCACTTTGGAAAGAAAAGAAAAAATCATTATTGAAGATTTATAAAGAAAATAAATTAAGTTAAAAATTAACATGCCTCCACTGAATATTCCTCAGATTTGTATTGTTAACTTTAAATAGAAAAATATGAAGATGACTTAAAGTTTTTAACAAAATGCACAACTTTTGACAAGGAAGGAAAAAATGAAACATAATTGGTATCTAAAACAAAACTTGAAAAACAAGAGCTGTCCAAGGAGCAGCTAGCTCAACTTTTCTTAGTGCAGGATAGTAAACTGCACATTTTAATGAAGAGATAATTTGATGTAAATTTAACATATACCTTGACCTTTGATCCCAAATTTTGTGTGGCAGGCATAACTCATTAAGATGCTTCAACATATCAAATTTCAAAGTCTTAATTTATTGACCATAAACAGAAACTTAATTCAAAATGTTAACAATCACAGTCTTACATTCAAATATACTGTTCAAACTTTCAATTTTGAAAACATACATATTTTAGCAAAATAGCACTTATAAAGATATCATATGATAGAAGATGTTCACGTTTTCAACTAGTTGACTCAACCAAGTATTGTCATAATTCTATATACTTATATTTATGTATGGTGGAGAAATATGACATAGAGGCAAACAGTTTTTTAAAAAGTGTGTTGCTTTTTAACAAATATACCATGTAACAGACATAAATTTCCCTTATCTTGATTCTGGAAATTAATAATTGTTTAGATGCTGTTATATTTAATGAGTAAACTTATGCATGTTTCTTTTAATGATTAAGCACAGTATTCAAAGTAAAGTAGTTTTCATGCTATAAATGTATCTTATTTAAGTTATACTTTAAGAAGATTTACTACTTACCCTTTAATATTTAAACGTTACTCAATAACATTTAATATAAACATTTTCCACTTTGGAAAGAAAAAAATAATATTAAAGATTTATAAAGAAAATACAATAGAACAAGTAGTCAACTCCACTGAAAATTCCTCAAATGTGTATTGTAATCAGTATCTATAAAGATGAATTAAAGTTTGTAACCAAATGCAGAAGGAAGACAAAATGAAATATATGGTATTAAAAACAAAGACTTTTTAAAAAAACAAGAGCTTTCCAAGAAGCAGCTTGCCCAAATTTTCTAAATGCAGGATAGCAAGTAAACTGCACATTTTAAAAATGAAGAGATAATTTGATGTAAATCTAACATATACCTTGACAGTGATTTTTCTTCTTATACAGACTCCAAAAAAAGGCCTCTTCCCAATTGAAATTTTCTTTATCCCAAAAATCTGAACTTAAACCAGCTTTTTTACATTCCAAATCAGCAAATTAGCGATAATTTTTCCCAAAATCAAGAGGCTTAGGCCTCTCCCCAATTAAGAGAGAAAAAATCACTGCTTGACCTTTTGATCCCAAATGGGTGTGGCAGGCATAACTCATTAAGCTGCTTCTACAAATCAAATTTCAAAGTCTTAATTTATTGACCATAAACAGAAACTTAATTCAAAAAGTTAACAAAGGTCATTTGACCTTGACCTTTGAGTTTAGACTTAAAAGGGAATAGTAGGTACAACGGAACAAAGTGCATCTCCAAACATTAACGTTTCCCAATCATTTCTCTTTTATTAAATAGGCAGTTTAATGTTTTTTATTATAGTTGCCAGTGACCTTAACCTTTATCCTTTTGACTTGAAAATGATTGTTGCAGGTAGAGCACATAAAAGGTACATCTAGAAAAAAAGTTTCATGCTTCCTAGGTCAATGCACTTTAATTTAATGGCCAGTGTTGTTTTTTTTTATTATTATTATATCAGTTCCCTTTGACATTGACCATCTCATTTTTGAATTGTAAATGAGTGTGACTGGTAACATATAAATGCAAAGTTTGAAGTTCCTAGGTCAATGCACATTTAATGGCCAGTTTTTGTTTGTTTTGTTTTGTTATTACATGTCCAAGTGACCTTGACCTTTTAACCTGAAAATGTGTGTGATAAAGGTGCATCTACATACTCCCACTAGTTTCCATATCAAGCTTATTTGGTATTTTAACAAAACCCACTACAGTCATTTCTCAAAGAACTTAATATTTGGAGCCTTTATGTTACAATTATCTTGACCTTAATGGATTAGATAATTTTAATTTAATTTATTTTCAAACAATTTTATTCTCATCCTGTTATTACATTGAAAACTGTGTAAGTCTCTTAGAAAATTTGATGTTTGATCCTTCAAATCTTGAAAGAAAATATTAAAAACTTAATATGTGTTTTGTATCCACAGCAGTGTTCTAGAATCTACTGAGTAACCCATCTACATATACTTTGATTTTTAAACTGATCACCTGGGGCAAAACAATAAATCCAATTTCATACAGCCTATAAGTCTATAGTTTGTTTGTTTGTTTGTTTGGATTTTTACGGCACTTCAACACATCACTGGCCATATCGTGCCGAATGCTATTAAAGGCTTAAAATGTTATGTAAAACTTTGTTAATGACAATAGAAATGAACCAATTAGATCCTAGAATACAAGTTTATCTTTTTCAAATAATCAATTATGTTTTTTGATGGAATTGTATTAAAAAGTTCTTTGAGTGAATTTACAGAATAAAATCTATTACGGGCCTGTGAAAAATCATGACATTCAAGAAGAAAATGCTTGACAGTAAAATTTACAACCTACACAGAAAGGGGCATTGTCATTTGTAAGGAGATAAGAGTGGGTAATTTTAGTGTGTCCAATTCGGCATCGAAGAAGAACTGTTTGATCACGGCGGTTCGACAGAGATAGAGATGGTGACACATCAAGAGATGGGTTTATATCGTGAAGTTTATTAAAAACGGCATTGTCCCAGTTTGCTTTCCATTCAGATGATACGAGTTTATTTATAGCCGATCTAAAATCACAAGCAGGTAACAATAAGTCAGTTTTTTGAAAATTTAATGATTGTTTAGCTAAAGCATCTACTTTTTCATTTCCTCGTATTCCTACATGACTTGGAATCCAATATAATTTAACATAGTTTGTTTTTAGTATAACATGAAATCGTAAAAGAAGTTTCTTTACCATGATATTGTCAGATTTTTTATTTTTAATGGATATTAAAACAGAAAGCGAGTCAGAAAATATCACAAATTTATAGTGGGTATGCTGTGCTATGTATGATAATGCTAAATCGATAGCTTTTGCTTCAGCAGTAAAAATTGATGCATTATCTGGTAACCTCATACTAGATGTAAAATTATTTTCAAACACAGCCGCACCTACTTTTTCTATAAGTCTATAGAAATCAAGTTATAAAATTATGATATAATAATGAAAATCCTAGGAATGTGTCTGGTAAAAATTAATGACATATGTATTTGTCTCTGACACTCATATCTGAATTGTCTGTGAATGTTTTGTTAGAATTCCTTTCATTATAATTACTTTAGTGAAGTTTTTATGCACTTATATTTTGATAAGCTCTTAAATAAATTGGCCAAAAATAAACATTTTTTTTTAAATACATTACTTAATTAGCCATATGCTATATTGCTGCAGAGAATACAAGTTTTTTTTGTCTCAAAGCAATTTATTTCTAAGACTGTATAATGAATTGTTAAGTATACAATGTAATCAAGGTTTAATAACCAAAGTTTAAAAGTTCTGCAATCTGCATGGAGTGCATGCAATGTACATTTAAAGTAGCATTAGGTAGATATGAAACAGCAAGTGAATTAATAGTTTTTATCTGCATAAATTAGTCAAATTTAGAATAGTTATATGTAGGGTAAATATATGAGTGAAGGTCAAGTTCAGCCTGGTCAACTTGTAAAATGTGACAGTAAGAAAAGTGTATGTGCTTATTTTTAGATACAAATTTCTTTACTTAAATATTTTTCAGGCTGCTCAAGAGATACAAAATGGCCCAAACTTTGACCTTAATCTAGCTAGTGACATTGACCTTATAGCGAGGCACATACATGTAAATGATGTCCTGCAAACCCTTTTAATGAAGATAAACATACAATGTACAACATAAGTATCCTTAACATCTCCATAATGATAATGGTGATGAACATAAAACATTCACACTATCAGATGGTTATATTCAAAAATAAATAAGAAAAAAGTATAACAGATATATTAGATAAAGGATAATAGAATCGTTAGCAGATTAATGGAAACAACATGTTTTGTTGGTAGGAAAACAAAAGTGAAAGTAGATAGAAGAACTTAATCAAACAAAAGTCATGTCTGTTTCAAACAATAGCTATAAATGTTTCTTTATAAAAGAGATAAATCAAATGAAATGATTTAGTTATGTAGCCAGGAAAATAATGGTAAACCATTTTAAAAGAACAGCTTTTTACTTTGGAATTATAAATAACTAGTGTGTAACTTTGAAAAAAAAACTGAAAATCTTTCCAACAAATACACTCATCAAACTGAATGTCACTCAATAAATATTATATACAATTGCTAAAATAACCAAAGTAAAATAAATTGTATTATGAAGAAACATATTTATCAAATAAAATCCTAACTTATCTGATTATCAAATTATGCCAAACGGATAAAAATATATAAAAAAAACGCGGAAACACATTACACTTAAAATTTCCTGAACAGCTTCGAATGTCTGATGGTCCTAGTCAGTAGAAATGAATGTCCCACTAAACTTTTGTCATTACACTGGCAAAACTAAAAAATTATGACGAGGAAACTTACAAAATGACTATATATAAGCGTTTGACGTTTGTTTGGTCAGCTGACAGCCGGTGATACGTAAGTAACTCTACTCGTGAAAATTGTGTTATCAGCATCTGAAAAAATGTCTTTGACCGAAGAAGAGCTTGCTAAGGCTTGTCATGAGCCAGATGACTCAACGAAGGTTAGCCAATCACTTTAAGTCTTTATGTATTTGACCTGTATTATATATTGTAACATCTAGTTGCAGAAACCCGAAAAATATTTCCTAATTGTTATTTATTTCGGATATGATTTATTCGGATATATGACATTATTATATGAATAATTATGCTACTATAAAAGGCATGGTCATAGAGTGGATTGTATCATTCATTTCTTACTATCATCAGACAATTATTTACAGAAACTACTTTGAGTGACACAATGTGACAATGATTATTTCTCTTAACTCACTGGTGGAATATTTTTGTTTATTTATTTGTTCAATGGATCAGAATTATTCTTTAGATAATTACAAAGATTTATTATTTTTATCACAGGAAATACTTTAATTTCATTTTTAAGAGAGAGCAGCCAATATTTATTTTTTTTGATACAGCTTATTTCCAAGACAGAAGATAGTTTTCTATTAAACAGTTGATCTAGTTTAAGTCCTAGATTTCGACCAGAAATATTTTACTAGGACTACATTTTGTTCAGGGTCTAATGCCTAAGTCAATTGCTAGAAATTATTATATTTTCATTTTTTCTTTTTGCTATAGAAATGTAGCCAGCTAATGGCTTCTTCCCCACTAGTCCAATATATCAGACTTTACACGCTTGTGAAAAAAATACCCCTTCGTCTGAAAAAATCACCCATTATGGCTTGTTTGCCTTTAAAAAAAAACCCTCACTAATTGCATCTGCACTCAGGACCTTTTTATATTATTTAGATACTACTGTTTATTGGAGACATTATCAATGCCAAAATGTTGAGATGCATAAAATTCACACTCATTCGCAGTAATGTTGTGGATTTTCTTTGCAAAATATTTTCATTCTAAAAGCTTCTTGAAAATAAGATATTTCTAGAAAATATTAACACAAAAAGACTGTCTTTTGGTCATTATGTCTTAACCCCTCGTACAAATCAGATTGCCAAGTGTTTTAATGTTCTTTCTCTTTTATATCATAGGCAAAAATAAAAACACGTTCTCTGTCGTCACAATATTAAACCCCAGAAAAAAAGTAACCAATTGCACCAGCATCTGAATATGACTTTTCTATCTTTATCTCTTTCCCTGTCACCGCAATAAATAAGCCATAGAAAAAATGGGCCAATCAACGATCATGCTCCAGACAGACAGTGAGTGCAGGTAACTAATACCTGCACTCCAGTTAACGCACTGTGCATGTATTGATACACGATTTAACTCTGACACGTTTTCAACAGTAAAGTCACCAAACTATGATGCAAGTTATTTTATTCAGCTTATACGGTAGTTGTATATTAGTTTTTTGCTCGCCTATTCGCAGAATAATCAAGCGAAAGCAGTCACCCATTTGTCGGCGTCAGCATCCCTGTGGTAAAGTTTTTGCGTGTAAGAAAGTATCTCCATAACTACTGAAGGGAATGGATTGAAACTTTACACACTTGTTCTCTGTGATTATCTAACATGATTGACACAAGTCACATAACTCTGATTTGCTTTTTTGCATAATTATGCCCCTTTTTTGACTTAGAAAGTTTTTGCTTGTAAGCTGATATCTCCATAACTACTGAAGGGTTAATGCCTTTTTTGGGACAATTTTATGCATTTATAATAATAACAAGCCTTTGTGCCTTTTCGGACAATTTTATGCATTCATATAGGTAAACATTATTATACTCAAAACACCCTTGTGACAACTTTTTCGAATAATAAGTCAAGCGCTACTGTCCTCTGACAGTTCTTGATAATTAATATTCTTTCTCAAAGTTTTCACTATGTATAATTATTCTGTTTGGCTGATACTACAGTAAGTAAGTAAGTAAGTAACAACTTTATTTAACGAGGCTTACACATTCGATTTCCCGATCTTCCATGTGGGCCTCAGCATTTTCATCTTTTAGTTCTTTTCGTAGAGTTTTCATTTCATTTTGTGTCAGCATTTGAGATATTGTTTATGCCTGCCTGTATTATGATGATATCTGCTTCTTTAGCAAGGTTTGTTTTCGTTTGAAGGATATTTCTTCTAGACAACACGTCTCTCTTTTTTGGCAGGATAGAAGATGCAGCATTGGGAATTTTCCATGTTCTATACATAGATTTATTACAGTACAGAGAGGTTTACAAATGATGTCTACAAACAAATAAAAACGGCATTTGAATAGTATTTTAAAAGAATCATGTTGCTTCATAAAATAAATGTCTTAAGACTTAATCAGTTATATTAATATACTTGCAGGAATTCATTATGCAACAGACAATGTACAGAATTAAAGACCCTAAAAGATCTTTGGAGTTCTACACAAATGTTCTGGGCATGAGGTATGAATCATTCATGTTAATTCAGCTTTTAGCAAGCCAGCTGTATGGGGGGAATGGTGCATTGTGTGTAGGGTAGAGTATATACATGTTGTAACTTAAAATAAGGCAATATAACATGGTTGTGCAAATGAAAAAAATGTTGATGACTGAATGATTTTAAATGATACCATGTTGATGATGATATTCAAGTTGATAGAGAGAACTAGCAAGGAAAACACGTTAACAATATATCAACTGAGGTTTGGTCAAGCCACTATTAAAGTAGATATTATATAGTGTCAGTGTAAAGGACAAAATTTTCCAAAGAAAGATTTCTGTGTTAGTAGAGGCGGGATTTAGAGTGGGAAAATACAAAAATATTTTTATAAACCAATAAAAGTACAATAATTAAAACCACATGGAAACTTTGTTTTCAAACCCTGTTTAAATATTCAGTCAAGGAATGCTTGAAGTTTTTGGTAGAGACTAAATGCTTCAAAAATAATGGACATCATTATTCATATAACTTAATGTGTTCTTTTGTCAATTTTTCTCTTCAGATATAACCTTTTTTAAACAAATATTTGAGCGTTAATTTCTTGCCATATACAAATATTCAAAGACTACTTTTTGCCTATATCCCAATTAGGTTGCTCCAGCGTTTTGACTTCCCTGCAATGAAATTCTCACTGTATTTCATGGGTTATGAAAAGGCAGAGGATATCCCATCTGATGGCCAGGAAAGAGTGAAGTGGACATTTACCAGACCTGCTACGATTGAACTTACCCAGTATGTACTTTGTTTTTTAAATGTATTTAGTGCTCTTCACTTTTGCATTTTAGAGCATGAAACAAATTTTGTTGATAAATAAAATCTAACAAAAAAGAATTTAAGGTTGTTTATTGATAGAAATTATTTTTTGTCCAATAGGATTGCAGTATTTCAAATAAATCGTAACACAATTACTTTGGTAAATTAGCCAACTGTTAATCAGTCTGGTAAATCGACTGTTTATAAAAATAATTTAGAACACTAAGTTGGTTAAAATTTATTAGTACATATTTACAAAATTAAATAAGTTGCGCGGCTGTGTTGCGCCTGACCAATTTAATTTTGTAAATACATACTAATAAACCTATACATAAAAGCAAAATAAAGAAATCTTCACTTAAGTATGTTATATTTCTGAGGCATAGTGTGCCCATAAGCTTTTTTATATTGATAAAAAACTGTACATGTGTTGTAAGTTTGTTGCTACAGTCATGTTCAGTGTGTTTAAGTGACATAATGCTAAAAAAAAATTGTTGTCAAGTTGAATTGAATTAGTAATATATTTCAAGAAATTCATTATTACTGAAAATTATAATACTAATAATTTATACTGAAAACAAGAGCTGTCGGTAGGACAGCAACGCTCTACTATTCTTATTGCTTGATAGTAAAAAAAATGCTTGATACAGTTACCTCCTCCTGTTTACAGGTTTGGGTCATGATGGTGAACAAGTGTGCAAAGTTTCAAAGCCATATGTCAATGGACTTTGAAAATATTTGAACTATTACAAAAACTTTAACGTAAATTCTAAGTCGAAAAAGGGGCATAATTCTGTCAAAATGCTTGATAGAGTTACCTTCTCCTGTTGACAGGTTGGGGTCATGATGTTGAACAAGTGTGCAAAGTTTCAAAGCCATATGTCAATGGACTTTGAAAATATTTGAACTATTACAAAAACTTTAATGTAAATTCTAAGTCGAAAAAGGGGCATAATTCTGTCAAAATGCTTGATAGAGTTACCTCCTCTTGTCTACAGGTTGGGGTCATGATGGTGAACAAGTGTGCAAAGTTTCAAAGCCATATGTCAATGGACTTTGAAAATATTTGAACTATTACAAAAACTTTAACGTAAATTCTAAGTCGAAAAAGGGGCATAATTCTGTCAAAATGCTTGATAGAGTTACCTCCTCCTGTCTACAGGTTGGGGTCATGATGGTGAACTAGTGTGCAAAGTTTCAAAGCCATATAATTATGGACTTTGAAAATATTTGAACTATTACAAAAAATTTTACATAAGTGGTTACGCCGACGCGGACGCCGACGCTCGGGTGACTGCAATAGCTCTACTTATTCTAATCGAATAGTCGAGCTAAAAAGGTTAAGCATAAAATATGAAATAATGAAGCAAGTAGAACAGTCAGCCCATGATAATAGTAAGGTTTATTTTAAATTTGAACATTACTAATGCATTTGGAACAATATTGGTAGAAATGTCCTTATTAGAAAGTTCTGTGGGTCACATGTATTATTGTTTATTTTTAGTATGCTTTTCTCCACTGATCTTTGCAAATAACTTTATTCTATTTGAACTACATCTATAAAATATATCATAAATATATCTTCAAAATTAACTGAAGCCTCTTATTAGTGAGATTCATCCAAATCTGATTTTTTTTTAAATTTACTACTTGAAAAGAAATACTTCGTACTTGAAACTTGTTTCAAAATGTTGCATACAATAATTACTGAAAGGTACAGAATAACTTCACATTATTGAGGAAGACAGTGAAATATAAACCATAGGAAAGTAAATTGAACATTAGTATTCTATTGCTTATATCTACTACAAAGCAATTTTATTTGGTATTTTGAGAACATGTTTTTACAATCGAGAGCTAGACACTTTTCTTTGTTAACTAGACAGTATATTCTTGTATTTTAGTAACTGGGGAACAGAGAAAGAAGAAGGGGAGCCTTATCATAATGGCAACTCGGATCCTAGAGGATTTGGTATGATAGAAAGACATCTTAAACAGTTCAAAACATGTCAATTTTTTACACAAATAAATAAGCAAATAAAAAAGTTCCTAAATAATGGCCAGGGCTACCGTTAATGGAAGTTTGGGTGATTTTGGCTTGTGACTTTCAAAATCTAATACTTTTCCTTCTTTACCATTATAAAGTGACTTCCAATATCAGAGATTTTGCAGTCTCTGACTACCAAATTTTGGAACTTAATGGAAGCCCTGCCATTCCCCTGCTGGGACTTGTTGAAAAGTTTATGGTTAAATCTAAAGTTTTTCTAAATCTTAGTTCATAGATAAACTAACCACACTGGTTTAACATTTTTAAATTCACATTTCTTACATGTTAATATTAAGCTGATAAATTTGTCTCATTCTTGTATGAATTGTGTGCTTCTGTTTTTAAAACTGTACGTTATTAATGATATAAAATATATCATATGAAGATTTAATGTGAGTCATATAGGGTATAGTCAGATTGGTGAAGTAATGATTTTCTATCATTTCTTCTCTTCAGGCCATATTGGATTAAGTGTACCTGATGTTTACAAGGCATGCGAGAGATTTGAGAAAATGGGTGTCAAGTTTATTAAAACACCTGATGGAGGTTTGTTTTATGCTGTTGTTTTTAGCTCACCTGTCACAAAGTGACAGGGTGAGCTTTTGTGATCGCTTTTCGTCCGCCGTCCGTCGTCCGTCCGTCCTGGGTTTAAAATTGGCCCCGCCCCGGGGTCATTGATTTTCCTTATATGTGTATAGCAAAAACTTAAAATCTTCTTTGAAAAAACCCAAATAGCTAGAGTTTAGATATTAAGCATGAAACATATTCTAGTAAGTGTCTACAAAGTTTGTTCAAATAAAAACCCTGGGGTCATAACTGGCCCGGCCCCAGGGGTGTCATTGTTTTTAACTAAATGTGTATAGTAAAAACTTTAAAAAAATCTTCTTTTAAATAGCCCAATGATCTAGAGCTTAGATGTTTAGCATGAAACATCTTCTTATGGGTGTCTACCAAGTTTGTACAAATAAAAGCCCTTTGGTTAAATTGGCCCTGCAACGTTGGGGGGGGGGGTGTTGGGGGGGGCCTATATACAGGTGAGCGACCTCAGGGCCATCATGGCCCTCTTGTTTCTTTCAAAACACCCATCCCATTCAGCCAATCTACTGTGGTTTTGCATTAGATCACATATTTATTATTTCTAAATTCTAAATGGATTCTCTACACAATGTTGTTATGTCAAAAAAAATTCAGTAGAGTCCCATTACACAATTTTATGTAAAATTTGTCTTGCCAAGCACCCTTCTATTTTTATACACCCATTTGGTCGTATTATAGTCCCCTTTCCTGAGTGGGCGGGCAGTCTGGCGGCGTCTAATTTTGTTCGGAGCATATCACCTACACCCATGTAGTAATTTTAATGTAACTTCATTGAAATATTCACCACCCCAATGAGAAGCTGTGCCGCGCATAAAAACCAAGTCAAAGGTCACAGTAAGAGGTCATTGAAAAATGCTTGTCCAGAGCAAACCTTCTACATGCATAGAGGGATTTTAATATAACTTGGCACAAATGTTTACCATTGTGATGCATAGTGTTGAGTGCAAAATTTAGGTCCCTGAGGCAGTGGTCAAGGTTACACATGTATGAAAATATGTAATCGGACCATTTAGTAATCATATATTGAGGGATTGAAACACAAATGGCAATTATCACGACTACTGGTGTGAAACATGTTATCTAGTATATATAATATAATAATATATGCAAGGTCACGAAAGATGATAAAATTTTGTCTGGACCATATTCCCTACATGCAAGGTGGGATTTTAAGGAAACTAAATAGAAATATTCACAACTATGAGAAGCTTTGCCACATGCATGAACCAGTTCTCTAGGTTAAAGTCATTGAAAAATGCTGGTTTGGAGCCAAACTTCTACATTCATTGGGAGATTTTAATGTAATTTGGCACAAATGTTCACCATTGTGAGGCTTATTGCGCACATAATCCTCTTCCAAGGTCAGTTTGTGTCCAGGGACCATTTAGTCATCATTTATTGATGAACTGTAACACAAATGATATTTATCATGACTACAAGTATGACACGTTATTTAGGTTAATATTTGCAAGGTCAAGGTCACTATAGATGGTCAAATATCAAGATATTGTTCAGATATTGCCCAGAGTGTATCTCCAATATGCATATCTATAATGTCCAAATCTCTGTCAAAAGCTTTTGTGATGGGTGATTTTGCGACAATTTTGCCCTTGTTTTACAGGTACATGTAAAGATAGTTCATATTTTGGTAATGTTGAATCATGGTAGTTTATAAAAAAAAAACAGTTTTAAACAAGCTTAATATTTTTACTTGTTTTATGAAAGAATCTTTACTGGCTTAGGAAGACCTTAGGTGCCCCTCTGTGCATTATTTCAAGCTCAAGCGGGCATCTGAGTAGAACCACTTACGTTCCGTAAGCTAACTGGATAGCTTCCTCACATGAAAGAATCAAAGTCCCTGGCAGAATTCAAACCTACAGTGGTGTTGGGCAAGAATTTACTTAGATTTCTTATTTATATGAGTCAAAATCATGATTTAGGAGATGGTATCCCTGTAATTAGCTTTAAAAAATATCAATAAAGCCCAAATCAGGAACATTTTTGTTTGCAATGAGTAAAGAATGACAAGTAATAAGGAAATTATCTTTTCATTGACAAATCAAATCTTTTTCTCTTCTCTTTCAGGGAAGATGAAAGGGTTGGCATTTATTCAAGATCCTGATGGATATTGGATTGAAATTCTAAGTGCCAACAACATGTCACGTGATGTCAAAGCATAGCCAGAAATATGTGAATAAACATAACTTCGCACGGAGAACTGTTAAATTGTTTAATGTAATGCTGGACATGGTGTATGCTTAATTCCACGAGAAATGATAATTGTTCTTAGTTATTTACATGATGCTAGTCTTCATATATCCAAGAGTTGCCCACCTTTGATTTATAGTTCATATAATTCATGAGTGATTCCCCTTTGTAAAAAAAAATGTGGTAAATATACACAGCATTTGGTGTTTAAGATTCTATTGCGTTTTTGTAGTGTGAGCATCTAAAAACCTGTGAAATGACAGAAATTTATGATGGTAAGAATTAGTAATGTACCTATTAGTCTAGTAATAATCATTGGCTTGTTATAGGAATGAAGTTTGAAAATCTTAGAAACTGCACTGCTCAGATATTTGTTAAATATCATAATCTTGAGGTCCACCATGGAAGTTTTAAAACAAACCATAAGTTTTACTTGTAGACTGGTGGTTATAATTTTGCTGTACTTAAAAGGGTAGGTTGGACTTAGAAATAGTGTTTTTGGAAAAATGAGATAAAAATACAAACTTGACGTCTACATTAACAAGCACCCATTTTTCACAAGGTTTTTCTTCTCGACGATTAATGTTAATTAACAAAAAAAAATTTAAGCAGTGTATACAGGTTTTAATAGATTTCAAGTTAACAATTATTATGTTAACATATAAAACAATATGTAACAAAGTAACAATATAAGATCAGAATACAAACTGCTATTGCAAATATATCAATTTAATTTATCAGATCATTGAACATCAGCTTAATGAAGCTTGTAGAATATTTAATCACTCTGAAACTATGTTTCTGTTTAGTTTAAATTTATTTCATATAAGTTATTTCATACAAGTTAATTCAGTAAGTTATTCAATATACATATTGAAAATTAACTTTGTCATTGTAACATATATAATAAAGAAAATGATACCATTCAAACAAATTGTCAACAAAACAATATTTCATAACATTCTACAATTAATGTGCATTTCCATTCTCATGTAGTTAATCACACTGTGCAGCTTTTCTATTTGTTTACCCACATTAACCTTAAATATCTTTTTTAGCAATCCTGTATGCTAGATAAATTCAATTACTTTCAATGTTAGCTCTGCTTAATTGAAAACAATATATACAGATAATATAATGAATAATATATTTGTAAGCAGTGTTAGTTCTTTTTTATGATTCCTGTCAGCACAGTTGAAAATTTATTACAGCAATAACTCTACATCATAGCAGAATATTCTTGTAGATTCTGCATCTTCAAATAGCCCTGAAATAAAAAGAATATATTTGTACACTACAGTTAAAACAAGAGCTGTCCGTAAGACAGCGCGCTCGACTTTTTTATTGCTTGCCAATAAAAAAAGTTTTTGCAGTAAAAGGCAATACAAGAATCTCTGTATTTTTAAAGTGAACTAGTTGTTTGATACCCTTGAATATTACAGCAATGTTTATATGACATAATTTATGGTAAAGTGAACAAGTGGATAGGAATGAATTTTTTTAGATTTTTTAAGTTTTTTAGTGCTTGCCTATAATACAAAACATTGACAGTTAAGGGCCATAATTCAAATAAAATCTTTGACAGAATTACCTTCTCCTGGACATGTTTGGGAATCATGATTGTAAACAAGTATTCCAACTTTCAAATTAATATCTCAAACAGTTCAGTCAAAAAGTGGACTGGTACTAAAAACTTAACCAAGATTCTAAGTCGATAAAAGGCCTTAATTTTTAAAACAAATCCTTGACAGAGTTACCTTCTCTTGCGTACAGATGGGGGTAATGATGTGAAATAGCATTAAAAGTTTCAAAGCAATATCTTCAAAGGGTTAAGGCAATAAGTGGATTTTACCCATATTCAATGTATTTTCTAAGTCAAAAAGGGGCATAATTCTGTCAAAAACCTTGACAGAGTTATGTCCTCTTGTCTGTTGATGAAGGTCGTGATGGTTAACAAGTATGGTCAGTTTCAAAGCAATACCTCCAATGGTTTTGAAATAAAGTGAGGTGGTACAAAAAACTTAACCAAGCTCAATACACTTTCTAAGTCAAAAAAGGGCCATAATTCTGTCAAAAACCTTGACAGAGTTATGTACTCTTGTCTGTAGATGGAGGTTATGATGGTGAACAAGTATGGTAAGTTTCAAAGCCATACTTGTAATACTTCTGAAATAAAGTGGGGTGGTACGAAAAACTTAACCAAGGTGTGACGCCAACGCCGACGCCGACGCCGGGGCGAGTAGGATAGCTCCCCTTTTCATAGAAAAGTCGAGCTAAAAACAGAACTTTTGATATCTATTAGCAGAAATTTTTAAGCCGTTTTCTTTGGAAGCCTCATACTATCTCGCAACAGGAGCTGTTGGATATATAGCACAATCAACTATTCTAACTACAATATAGTGAAATAAAAGCAGGTCCTCAGAAACAAAAACAGGGCATAATTATGACAAAGTTCAAGACAGTTATATCCTCTTTACCTTATACTTGGGAAGATATTAGGCTTAACACAAGAATTTAAAGGCCATATATAAAAGTCTTTATAACTTAAATGGAAAACCTACGCTTGCCCCACCCCCGACAATTGTTGCTTTGGAAGGACTGCAAAATAATGAGGCAAAATGTACAAGGGATCAAATGTTATGAAATCACCCTGAGAACTTGCTTTACATGATGATTGATTTCTTACAACCAAAGAGAAAAATTGTCACCTGTTCTGTCACCTATTTGTGTTGCAACAGGAAATTTTAATATATTCATAAATAGTCAAAACTAGACTTATCACTGAAGGTGATTAATACCCCCACCAGCAACTTTGATTTTTTGAAAAATAAGTAGAAAAAAATTTGAACACAAACTATCAAATGTGTACAAGGAAGTATTTCAATTAATTGTAATCCCAACTTGGGTCTCCAAATAAGCTTGCTTTTCACAAAGTTTGATTACAATATCTCATTCCTAACTCTAGTTATGGTCCGGAAACCATTTTTAGTAACACTGTTACGGTGACCTTGACCCTAGGGGGTCCAAATGCAATACCAACCCAGGTCTTCTATACACCAAATTTGATTGTAATATCTCATTCCTAACTCAAGTTATTGCCCGAAAACCATTTTTCTATTTTTAGTAACAGTGACCTTGACCCCAGGGGATCCAAGCAAAAACACCAAGTTTGTAACAATATCTCATTCCTAACTGTAGTTATTGTCCAGAAACCATTTTTCTATATTTAGTAACGGTGACCTTGACCCAAGGGGGTCCAAATGCAATATCAACCCAGGTCTTCATGTAAGCTTGCTATACCCCAAGTTTGATAACAATATCTCATTCCTAATTCTAGTTATTGTCCGGAAACCATTTTTCTATTTTTAGTAACGGTGACCTTGACCCCAGTGGGTCCAAATGCAATACCAACCCAAGTTTTGATAACAATATCTCATTCCTAACTCTAGTTATTATCCGGAAAAGCATTTTGCTATTTTTAGAAATGGTGACCTTGACCCCAAGGGGTCCAAATGCATAACCAACCAGGGACTTCTTATAAGCTTGCTGTACATTAAATTTGATTACAATATTTTATTCCTTACTCTAGTTATTGTCCGGAAACCATTTTTCTTTTTTTAGTAACAGTGGCCTTGACCCTAGGGGGTCCAAATGCAATACCAACCGGAGTTTCCACATAAGGTTGCTATATACCAAGTTTGATTACAATACCTCATTCCAAACTCTAGTTATCGTCCGGAAACCATGATGTGGACCGACCGACCGACCGACAAGCTGACTCCTATATACCCCCCCTAAACTTCGTTTGTGGGGGTATAATAAGAATATGAATTGAAGTTTTGTTAACCTTAAGCAGTGCTGTAGAACTGTCTTCTTCCTCTTCCTCCTCATCTATATACTGTGCTACCTTCATACAAACATCCGTGTGGGCATTTGTATATACCATCACCAATGTACGAGCTTCTGATAACCTGTAATCATTGATATATGTAAGTTAGATAACTACATTAATAAACTGATTTATAAGATTATAGCAACTTGATACAATTTGTAATGAACCTACATGTTTCACTAAAACTGAAAATACTTCTGCTCTAACGATCTTTTAAGTGATATAATGAGTAAAGAATATATCTTTAACTTGTAATCAATACAAATATGACTAATTGGCAATTTTGACAAAGTATTTCCTTTTCTTTAGGAAAAAGACTAATACAAGCTATTTCTACACACATGGGTGCAAGTTTTCCGGCATGTGCCGGAAGTTCCGGTTTTTCACGTCCTGGAGGAATCATTTTTGCAAATCACTTAAATCCGTTGAGATATTTTGAGGGGTATGGTGCGGGTCTACTCTTTCAAACTGAGAAGTACCACCGATCAGAAGTTCATAATCGAGAACACTAGGGACGCTCACGGTTGTTCTCGAAGTGTCAATAGTAAACTTTCGCGGAAACTGCCGATAGTTTCCGAAGATATACGAAATGTTAACGAAAACATATATTTTTAATCCCGGCATGCAATTTTATCCGTAAATTTATTACAACGATTTAGATTGGCGCGCTAATTATAACCATTCAATGAAAAAGCAGCTTCATTCTCGATTCGGCTATAGAGTAATATGTTAACAGAAAGAGATAGTCAAAACGAAGGATTATGAGAAGACTACAAAAAATAAATGGAGATTGGAATGGTTGTCTGAATGTGATCGAAACGTGGGATGACTACGGAAACTGGCTGAAAAAGCCAGACGTTCCCGGCGTAGCTTTCTATGTAGAAAAACCATCAAGTATGGATAAAAGAATTAAAACACACACAGACGATCCAAACCATTATTATTTAGTTGCCATTGTAGACTTAAAATTGATTGTGTTGTTATATTCATATACATTATCAAATGTCACTATGTTTGATTTTGTGTGCATGCTTTCTTTGTAAAAAGTATATGTCTTTAGTTTTGAAATGACTTTGATGGTTAAGCCTAAATATTTTTATTGGTAGATAATACATGTAGTCACTTGGCCTATTTTTTAAGTATATTCTTCATCCTTTACTAAGTTGTATTTTATTTATTTAATTTCATTTTTTTTTTACAAGATATGAAATAAAATTGTACTTTAAGAAAAAACTTATATAGATCTACTTCTGATATTCAGGGAATTGCATTTTAGGCCTTCAAATGTGCTATTATGCAGGAGCTTCTGGGGGCCTCCGGCCCCATGGACCCATGGCCGGGCGTTGCCCTGGACCCTACGGGGGCCCTTGCGCCCCCTGGCCCCCAACAAACAGTTCAGGTTTTTCAAAATTTTTAACTTGCACCCATGTATTTCTACACACCTTATGATATTTTATTATCTTAACCTTCAAAACTTAATTTCTATTTGTATTAGGATTACTCTATTCATACATGTTTACTTTTTTTGATGATCAAGTGGGAGATTTTTCTTCAAAAAAGAGGGAGACTTTAAAATTTGCAATAAACAAAGAAGAAAGTTCTGACATCAAAAAGAGGGAGATTTCTTTAATTTGTAAAAATACCCCTTATTTTAAGAAAAATCATTGAAAATATAGCTGCAAATGCTAAAAGTGGGAGAGTTCACATGTCTATTATTTTCATTCAATATTAATCTGCCCCCTTATAGCTCTTACCTTTGATGTTTTATAGCAAACAGTAACAGGTCATCTATTTGTTTCATCTTGACACAATACTCTACAAACTGTTGTTGGTATGGTGTATCTAGAATCTGTTCAAACCTCTCACATACCAACATATCTTTATATACACTCTCTTGTATCTGATAATACATAAAACAACATTGAGATTTAATCATGTAATCATTAGGCTTGAAGTAAAATTAACCCTACCAATGATATCTTGTTTGATAATTAAAGTATAAATTGCAGATATTTTAAAATGTATTCTAAACCATGCTTTTGCTTTTTATGCCTAAGAAATTAAGTTTACTTCTTCACTACAACAAACAAATGCTTGTTTGCTTTAAACACATGAGCCATCCTGCTGAAAATTGTACATAATCATCCATTAGTTTTGAAAATGGGACTGATTTCCTAGTAAAAGGGGAAGGGTTTCATAGTAAATAAGGTGTCTGCCTCTCAACCCAGGGATCATGGGTTCTCGCTCTACTTTTGTCATGACTTTGTCTCCTCATACGACACCAGTACTGGATAGTCGAAAGTGCTTAATATACATTGCAAGAATTTCTTTCACAATCATGCTTAAATATGAAATTATCTTTAAACTAAACTAGCTTTCAAATTTTAATTACCTTAGTACTGATTCCATGACTAAGACCACATTGGAGCATATAGTCAATGTTATCCAGGATTTGTCTGCCTTCCTCACTCACTTTATTCTATACAAAAACAAGAAAAGTGTTTTATCAAAAAACATATTATACAAAGTACATGTCTAATTAAGTAAACTGAAAATATAAGATAATATTCAAGAAATTAATTTACTAAATCTTCACAGTAACTTTTGACCCAGTCAATAGGTTAATTTTTTTAAGACACAATTTAACTAAATTGAGGTATTTGGTAAACAATAGAATTTTCAGTCCAATATTCTTTCAAAGATAATCAGAATTTTGTAAACATTAAAGAGCTAAGCCAGTCTACAAATGTATGCAGTTTGTCTTTTCTCTAAAAATTAGAATTTACATATTAAAATCACTGTTAGTTATAAGAGACAGCCCCAAAAAACAAATCAAGTCCATTACACTAAAGCACAGAACTTCAATTAGATTTATTTACAGCAAAATGATTTTGTGTCTGAAGTTTTTAATTAAAAAACCAGCAGAGTCATGTTTAGCTTTCAACTGCTACAGTAGTCTCATTTAACTGAGAGTGAAACAGAGTTATAGCTACCTGAAACATGGAGTCAGACGATGATTTACAGATGATGAGACATCCCAGAGAGCAAGCCGGCATCTCTAACTTGTGGTATAGTTTAGATAACATGTCACCATCCAGATCCCTCAATACAGGACATCTGAAAACATGACAAAAACATTGTATTAGACTTATTGAGCACAAGTTTGAATCCTGTAATTCTTATTTTCATTTTTTTTATTCTTTGGATTTTTTTTTCAACTTTTATCTTTCTGTTTATGTTTTCTCACATCATGTAAATCAAACTTACCTTAACAAGACATTGAAGTAATGTACACATGTGTCTGTCTGTTCTTTACTCAAAGGTGAACATACTGAAAGAAAGATAAACATATTTAATACTGTTTTATATTACTGTTAAAGATGTTTCCGTATAATATTTTGATGCAACTGTCTCTTTGTGAAATATCTTTCAGGAGTAACAGATTTACAAAAAAATCTTTAATAAATAAAAAAGTGAATCATAGAAATGTCACAAACCATGTGACAGTTCTCTGATGACTTACATGTATGTTTTTCAAAACATACAGTTTGAAACAGGCAAATTGTAAATTTGGACGTACAAGTGTGACCTTGACTTTTGAGCCAGAGACCCCATTTTTGTACATAACACCTCAATGGCGAACACATTTACGCATAGATATTTCAAATCCACCTAAGAATGACAGAATTTATGACCAGACACAATCATAAGAGCACTTTGATGAACATGGGTCTGGTGTCTTAATCTGCTTCACATTTATGCAAAATTATTTCAAAATCCATTAATAAATGATACTGTTATTTTCAAAATCCATTAATAAATGATAATGTTATGAACCAGGGGGATGGACAGACGGTGCAAAAACTTCATGTCTCCGCAAAAATTGAGTATGAGGAAATAAAATTTCTCAAAACTAGAATTTTAACTTGGTTCTCACCTTTGAGTAGAGGCATGGATACAACAGTATACCACATTTTAGGGAAAGCTGCAATCTGCCATAGTTCTGGCACATTGTTGAGGCGCAACAACACATATTCTAGCTGGGTCACCTGAAGATATCATCTCACTGAATTATCAAACTTTCAGAATCTCTATCAATCAAAAATATACAACTACAAATGAAATATGTGATAAAAAAATAATTAAATATAATTTACCAGGTAATGTCATCTGGCCAAATTCCAGCTTTACTGGTGGGGGAAGTCAGTATGTGCCCATTCATTCATTACTTCATGTACAAAGATCACCAACTTTATATGAATTACCACATTGAAAGTCCCAGTTATTTTCGAAACATACAGCAGTAAAGGGCATTGTAGTAAAATAAGTTACCATAACTAAAGTCACCGTTAACTTGATGCTTAACCATTTCCTCCATGACTTCTATTCATTTGCTCTGTTATTCCTACTCAAACATAACAGTGTGTGATGCAATGGACAGGATAACATCATATATGTTAGACATAGAGCAGTGACATTGCTTCACTTCTAAGACTAGCTCCACGCACATATTTACTGATTTTGAATATCAAGTAAAATACAGCTATTCATAATGCAACAAAATTTACAGATAAACTCACCAGTCCAAATGAATGAAGCCTCTGCAGAATGCTTGTCCATAACTGGAAGTCATAGATCTCAAAATCTAGGCACAAACATGACACCAATGTCACAGCCTGTGAAAATATATTCAAGTAGTTCAAGTTTCATTATAATTTTATTATTTCTTACATTAAGTATCAACGGTTCTGTCTATCAATAACAAAACTATTTTTGAAGAGTGGGGGCTTAGTGGTACATATGTCTGCTTCACAACTCAGTGATTCCAGGTTCAAGTCTGACTTGAGTTACAACTGTTTTCCTGATATGGACCGGTTCTGGTTAGTTCCAGGTACCGGAACCTAGTGGTTCAAATAAGCTACAAGCTTTCTTCACAACACAGCTTGAATAAATTAAGTTTAAACTAAACAAATACCCTGTTTTTACAGTTAAAATACTGCAGAACTTTCAATTTATAAAGGGTATGTAAAAATCATGAGGATATTCAAAAACTAAGACCAAAATCACAATCAAAGAACATTCAGTATGAAAAGGAAAACTCACAGTTTTTTCATGACTATGATTTTTCCAGATTCCTTTCACCAATCCTTCTTTATGACAGGAGATAAATGTTTCTACAGTATGTCGAATGTGAAGTTTCTCCAGACTTGACAGATAAATCATCACATGTAGAAGATTCCTGTAAATATTCAATAACATACATATTATATATCATTTTATAAATTTTCTCCAACACAGAAGATATTTCACCTAAGGTTACCCTCAAATACATGAATACATAACCTCATGAACATAGACAATGCTTTGAATTAGGAAATTTCCATTTTTACCATTATGGATTTCAACATAAAACAGCAAAGCTGTCAACAGTGTTGTCAGCTGCATGGATGTGCTGACATGACAGACATTTAGCAGTAGTCAAAGATGACTCTATTTTTTATATGATTTACTTACCTTATATCCTCAAGTGACTTGTTACATTCTTTCTGCATGGTAGCATCATCACATAGGTGAAGTAAACATCTTAATGCCCTGATACAGCATACTGTCTCACGACCTTCATGTGGCTGAAATATCCTCAATAGTGTTTATTTACAATTATTGTAATAAATAGAAGTCAACTGGTTTTCAGAAATATTAGTAGTACTTAATAAATTAACTATTCCATGACCAGTTTTTTCTATATACACTTCTATATTTTGAACTTTTCTAATATTCATAACAAAGATTATCTAAAAAACTGACATTTCAAGCTGAAAAAGAGTTTAGAAAATAATATTATCCGCGACAAGGGCGTGAGGAAAAATTCTTTTCAATCAAATCAGTGTGATTTTCTGATTTCCAACAAAATATTATCATACTAGCATTACAACATGGATGAGAACTTTGTAGCCAAATTATAATGTCTGTAGCCTATTCATTAAAACTTCAGCAAATTTCATGGAATCTTTATAAAGGATGCTACATGATATCCTATCAATATATTACAAACTATACCAGTAATAAAGAGCAAGAAGTTCAACAAATCAAAAACTAATATCTGAAAAATACACAATTACCTTTAGGGCATACTCAAACAATCTCATGATATTCTTTTCATTGTTTTCTTTCTCAACAAGGTGAACAATTCTGAAATACAGTACATTTTTACTACAAATGATATCACTATTTACAGATTAAATGTGAATGAAAGAACATTTAACCAACCATTTATTAAACTCTGTTGGATTCTCAATACAAATAATGTTTCTTGACAATACTGATCTAAGTTATTACAACAAAGATATTGTAATATACATGACTAGGTGAGGAAAAATTGTTAGCCAGTTTCAGATACTACAATACAAAGGATAATTTCATCTGAAAGACAAATTACCCCTGCAAAGAACAATGCCTTTACTTTTTTTTTAAATTATGGCAAATCATGTGACAGAACATCCTTAGAAAAAAATAATATTTCAACTTCTCACCTTTTGAAATTGATTTCCTCATCATCATCATCAATTTCTCGAAGTGTTTCACTTAGTTTGATATTCTCCAAGCTAAATGTCATTGTCTGAAATAAAAAAACTGTTGCATTATCTAATCTAATTCTTGAGATTCTCTTATAATTTCATTTTCTTTGTTTTAAGCTGAAGGCAATGATGTAACTTAATTTCGATTGTATTTATGTATACATGTACCAGCTATAGATTGATTAGGCAAGTCATATGTTAGACATTTCACATACAACATGTGTCAGTCAAGTCTCCACTGTGTGCTAATACAAATGTTGTTTTACTTACAAAAGTTTTTACTTCTGAATCACAAAATTAAATTAATTCAAGTCAATTATCAATTTAAGTGCAGTTACAAATCTATTTAATCCATCAAAAGTATTGCCCCAAAAAAATTTGGCCCTATTCAGTACCCCTTTAAAACAGTTGTAGTGGTAAAAGCATTAAAATTAAAGGATTAAACGCATAGAATGGTATTTGCAGTTGATTACAGGTCAAATTTGTTGTGTCTTTTTCCAGACTGAAACCTTTCATGATAAAGGTATTAGTCCCCTTTATAAATATTGTTGATATCAGCAATTTCCTGCAGCAGCTTATTCTGAAAACAAAAATCTCAAAATAAACCCCATACAAAAGAATTTTTTTAGTTTTGTAGTCATGTTGTCTGCTGTTGACTTTTAAAAAAAATAGAAAAACCCAAAAACGTCTGTAATCAATTGTAAATTTTACAATAAATCAAATGACACGGGAACCCCGGGGTCAGGGAAAATTCTCAATGAAACTGAAGACGTTCATTTTACTATGACACAGAATCCGATTCTGTACCATTACTACTTGCATTTCTTACTGCCAACCTTTCAATATAGGTCACATAAAACAGCGGTTGAGGACTAATGCAATTTATCCTATTGACAATTATATGTCTCTCCAAAGTCGAATCTGAAAATAAAAGTCTCTTTACTATAGTTTGAGTTTTGAGCTGAAACATTATCTGTTTACAGCCACCCTTTCATCCAATAAGGTAACCAGAGAAGTTCATCACCAAACAATTTAACACAAGAATACAGCGCAATGGCAGTGAATGACAAGTGACTGTTCTCATCAATGACCTTAACAACTCAGCCATGCATGTCTTTTTTAATTTATTTATCTATGACAAATACTAACCAGGTTTGATTGATCCAGCTTCCCATTCAAGCTGTGTGATACTAGGATGTTCATATAATTTCTGTAACAGTAATGATGGTTTGTCTGTGCTTTGTAACAACTCTGCTTCACCAAGACCATTCAAACACAGGGCTTGTGCTGATGCCATCTTCTGCCAGTGACTGAGAAATTTCAGGTAGGCTGCCTTTGCTTTCTCTTTCTTTCCACACTTTGTAAAATACAAGTCAATTGTGATATTTAACTGGAGTGAACATAGGATATATTAACCAAATAAATGGTATTTTTGTCAAGTTGGTAGTCTAAGATACCAAATTTTAATTTCAGTACATTTCATGGACATTAGGAAGTATCATTGCTGGAGCATAATTTAACTAAAACTTTAATATCATGCATTAATGGTTCAACAAGGTAATGCAGCAACACTATACAATATCCATAGAGCATTGTTTTGAAGTAAACAAGAATATTTTCATCAGAAAAGAAAAAATTCACCAAAAAAATTTAAAAAAAACCCCCTAACCCCAAAAAGTTGATACATAAAAAATCTTCAATAATTTTTCAAGTGCCAAAAACCTCTAATTTTTCACGTGTTTCAGGACCAACTTTCTCGAACCTAAATAATATTTATGTTTATTGCTTTTAAATTCACTTTAATGCCCCTGCTGATTTACCCTATTATAAAAATCAATCTTTTACAAAAAAATTTTTTTCAAATGTAATAACTTTCTTATTATATCTAAAAAAAAATTCAAACCTTTCTTAGAATTTAAAAATGAAAATAAAGGAGATACCCAAGGGTAGTTTGGTGACCATCCATTTAGCACATGCAAGAGAGCTCTCACAATTCTTAATGCTCTGTAACACTTGTACAGCATCCTGGGGTAATAAGAAATAAATATTTATAAATCAAAGGATCACATGTGTTAATTAATACATAGAAAATATTTAAAAAAAAAATAAAGCATTATCATATCAATATGAATAACATGAAGATATTAATGTTCCTATTGTTTCATCACAAAATATTTCAAATGTTATCATTCCATTGAATTAATACAAGACTAAATTCTAATATTTAAGATAAAGATAAAATCTAGACTTCTTCCTTTATAAGGAATACTAATTTAATAAAGATAATGGTGTTACAAAGTTATTCTACAGTACATTAATGAGTAGATTAGAAACAAAGTAATATTTACTTTTTACATTACATGTGACCAAACAAAGATAGATATAGTATAAGTATACCTGTAGTAGGATTTGGTTGGCCTGTTCGGGTCTCCAGTTCCAATGACTCATGTCTGATCCTCCATCAGGGCTTGTAAATGTTTCTGTATACACTCTAACCATGTTCTGTACTGCTGTTAGACATATCTGGTCTGGTGATAACTGAAATATGTATACAATAATACGTCCCCACATATAAGGTTATTTCCTTAAATGAACTGGTACTTGGGAAGGCAATACGTTTCATTCCTTAAAATACCGTTATATGTACTTGTACATTCTTTTGTGGGATCTGGGAACTATCAGAGGTTGTCTATAATGACAATGTTCCAAACAAGGTCGTTTGGGGTTTATGTACATGTACATGTATATACAATTAGAAGTCCTAACATCTACAGTAAGTCTAATATGCCTAATGAAATAGTATCAAATATATGTTTTCATAAAAAAAAGTCATTCAATTATAAATTCTGACTAAGAAAGTTACACACTGAAGTGTACAACAGTCCTCAGGGTGCAAGACATTTTTTTTTATCTTTGCATTTGGAGCAGGATATATAGTCTCATTACTTTACCTTAAGAAAATTCCCATTGCTTCATGAATATTAGTACAGGAGAATAAAACAGACAACTAAAGTTTGGCATATAAGATACTGTCCCATCAACTTAAACAAATAAACTTAGATGTTAGAAAAATTCACCTATATCAAAAAGCTTTAAAATAAGTATTTCCGAAAGGACACACAATCATAATAACTGTTAGGATAAGGCTAATAATTACACTTATGAGATAATGAAATACCAACATAGTGTTAAAGTTCAGGATTAGAATTTTAATTGAAAAAACAAAGAGTTAAATTTATATCATATGACAAATTTAAAGATATCCTTACACTGAGCAGTTTCGCCATCAGAAGCCATGTAGCAACTGTCTCTCTATTCAACTCTGGAGCTACAAAAGATACAAAACACAGTATACCAAAAGATATGTAGTTCCATTCAACACATATATGTATATAAGTGACTGATTGACTGAAAGAATTATACAAGAACTAGTTTTATCTGCTGCCAGGTAACATAATAAATAAATTATATTCTTTTTTTTTAAAGTTATGGGTACATTTCAGTTTTTATTTCTCAAATTTACCTTGTTACTTGAATATATTAACATTTTCTTATATCATAGACTAATTTAAACTGGTGTTCTCTTAGTAAATTAGATTGCCTCCAGGAATTACTGGTTCCAGCCCTTCTCATCGGCATTTTCTACATGATATTAGTACTAAAGGCACACAAAAATTTCATTCTTACATGATTATGTTTTCACTATTAAGATTATCAGGATATATTAGTCTATTGGTTAGTTTGCTTACTGATCACTTTCCAGGGATCTTTATGCAGTAAAGGGTGCACAGGTAGTCTGGTCTTACTCTCTGGTGGTAAAGATGCCATAAATATCTGAGACTGTAATAAACACATAGGGCTTAACATTTTTATATGTCCTTAAAATGATAAAATGTCCGTTTATGGCACAGTATAGCTTACCACATATTAATATACATGTACAGTGGAGCCTGCCTAATCCGAACTCGTCCGGACCAGAATAAAAG
The DNA here is from genome assembly GCF_026571515.1 of Ruditapes philippinarum. Lineage (NCBI taxonomy): Eukaryota > Metazoa > Mollusca > Bivalvia > Venerida > Veneridae > Ruditapes > Ruditapes philippinarum. The sequence continues at coordinate 309,599 of NW_026853905.1, forward strand.
TTCGGATTAGAAAGGTTTCCGGATTAGAAAGGTTTCCGAATTAGAAGGTTCTTTTACATGTTTTTTCATGTTAAATGTATTTGCAAAATAGTTTAAGGAAAGAAAACGGGAATGCATTTGAAATTGCAATTTAGATATTTTATTTTTGCAGTCTCTTATCGTTCATTCTAATACATGTGAATACAAACATACAGAAATGAAAATAAATAAATAAGCAAAAATATTATGTCCTCAAGGGTAAGTTAACCTACGATGTAAAACAGGAGGCGGAGACATAATTAAATATTCGTACCAGCATTTGTCAATTGTTGTTTACTCTTATCCGATTTAGCGACTATCCGAATTCACTGACAGTTTCTATTAATTTTCATTGCTTAATCACGTATCACTGAATCCATTACAAAGGATTAAAAGATATTTTTATTGCATTATATCAAAATATTTATTGAAGGTGACAAAAAACGATCAATTAAGCAATTATAGAAGATATGAAGGCAAGCTAAGTGTAATTTTCACACCTTCGCAGATCATACGTTTCACCCATTATTAATCAAGTGAAATAACACATCATTTTCGTGTATGTTTACACCTGCAAGATGTGCGATTATTTGTTATTTTGAATTAAAGTGTGACATTTGGCAAAATCTGTTCGGATCCGAAAGGTAAATTTTAGAGAAAAATAAGAACAAAAATTGAAAAAAATCATCCGGAATTCGGAGTAGACAGGTTCCGGATCCGAAAGGTTTTTTACTATTGAAAATAGAACGAATAAAATTGGGACCGGACACTTCGTTCGGATAAGAAAGGATTCCGGATTAGAAGGGTTCGGATTAGCAAGGCTCCACTGTATATACTTTCTATAAAAGGTATTCTTGTTAAGGAAATCAAGCAATTTATACATCAAAGAAAAAAAAACTATAAATGTCAATCACTAATCTTTTCTAATCTGACAATAGTAAAATGCAGTCATTTTCAAAATCAATTATCAAATATTCAATTATCTGTCTAAAACTAGATTTATTCATTTCAACAAATTAAAAAGTTAATTGATATCTGATTGTATACTTGCCTCCTTTTTCTCACCACCAATTTTAAATTCAATCTCATATTCAGCTGGAGGTGCATGGCGTGTGTAGACCTTCAGATATTCCAGCAACTTTAATCCCTGAAGAAAGTTCACACCAAAATAATTAAATTGCTAAATTTGTCTGATGTCAAGCTTTTAATTTGGAACTACCCAATGTTAATGTGAGGGATTTTATTATCAAAATGCTAGTCACACAACCAACATCCCTAACAGTGGACAGTGTGGTAAGACTATGGACATGTAGACATTCCTGGTTGCACATATATATTGGTAACATAGGCATGTTATTGTTCCTGCTGGCATTTAAAGGGTTAAGTATATGTACAAAATTACTGCAAATGTATAAAGAAAATATGATGATGCACCATCATTTACCTCAGTTTGACCTACAATCACTAATATCAAAATTATGAAGATCTAAATACAAAATTTTACAACAGAGCTCAGAAAATTTGCAATGAGAAATATATGAGACATGACGTAAAAAATTGTGTAGTACCTTATCTACAGGTATGTCTCCAACATCACTGGACTTGGCCATCACCTCTAGTGCAAACTCTAAAGTCTCATAATCATAACCACTTGTCCTGAAAATAAATTTATCATATATTTCTGCTCATTCCTTGCACTTAGATAAATCTGTCAATGTTCCTAGTGAAATTTTTTATTTGGGCCTTAATACCTTATTTAAGCAAGAGAAAACAATAAACAAGACGATGGGTTACATCTAACATATTTAATTCTCTTAACACAAACTTTATTCAAGAGTGTAAGAAATGAACTCCATCTGTCCAGTTTACATGTACATCTACGTTATTAAAGAGGTATTTAAAAAGGTCAAATCTCAAAAAACAAATCAAATTTAGGGAAGATTACTCGAAAAAGGGTTGGTGACCTCTATTTCTTTTCACTTTAACTGATTCTGTTATCATATTCTTAGATCATGCAAAGATTAAATAAATTCCATTACGTTGTTTTCATTCTACTATAAATAACAAAAGACAACCCCTTTATAACGCAAAATTTAAATACATTGTCATGGTTACCTGTAATAAATTTTCTTTATACATCGCATCAGTTCATCTTCATTTTTGATCATAGAGACGGCCTCCCATGCACGAGATATCACTGAGGCCTTGTTGTTCTCCGTTTCAAATGAAGTATCATCTGGCTGTACAAACAAGTGATCTAAATATAGTAACAATCCCTCATCCACATCCAGCTCAAACGACCTGTAAGATTGAATTACATACATTATTTGTATGAAAGTATAATAGTAATTGCCTAATTGGCATATAAATGATTCTCAAGACATGCAAGAAAACCATTCCAATACTTCAAATATTTTTACCATCAAACCTCCAATTTTTTTAATACAGCATGTGTTCAAACAAGTAAATTAGTTGTTGAGGGTATATGAAAGGAACTCAAGTAAGTCTTTATAAGTAACAGAAAATATTGTTTTACAAATGTACAAGAAAAGCCCTTTCTCTGTTAAGTACAGGATAGAAATCTTATGATAAAAATCATAAATTAAAACATGCTTTATATACATGTAAATCATGCATTGTCACATGAACAGCCAATACATGTAAACATACATGTCTTTTAACTCCTATTTATTCAATTATATTTTTTTTTTACTTCTTTTACTGCTCTGTGTTCAGATTCCAGTGTTACTGAATGACTTACTGACAAAATTCCTTCACTAATGTGGTATCTGCAGCCTCATTTTGTGCAATAGTTGGTAGTAACTTTGTCTTCTCACTGTTTGGTCCTAAAATAGCATCCTTGAAGGAAATCTGCAATGAATTGTTTAATGAATTGTTAATTTTTATGCAAGTTTTGAGCCAATTTGAACAAACAGATATTGTAACATTTTATGTCAGTTTTAACCCATTTATCTATATTTAACAATTGAATCAAAAATCTTACTTATTTAAGCAAGTCTGCTTATAACAAGAGCACTGTATGCCATGTTAAATGCTCATCTGTTAAAAAAAATTTATATCAAAAAAAGGGCATAACTCCCTAGTCCAACTACGCTGCCCTTGTTTCATTTGATAACTTAAAGAATGTTTGAATAATGGGAGATATGAAAGTTTGCATGAGGCAAACAACAATTTAAAGAAAATAAATGAATTTTTACTTACATTTATTTTTAACAAACATGATTTCATCACTTATTTACCCGTTTTACCAATTTCTAGCCAATGTCTATACTAGGATGTGGGATTACAAAATTATTTTTAAAGATGGTGTAACCCCAAAATGCATGTTGTAGTAATTGTTAAATCTCCACTTCAACAAAAAAATAACTTTGTGCCATAATGTTTTGAGCATTAATTTAGCAAAAAAATCTCTCTAAACCTTTTAGCATTCCTATTTAAAGACACCTGTGTTACCAAAGGGAAACATCCAAAAATTAGAAATTAAACCTTCATTTAACTAATTTCCTATATCCCCAGGAAAGCATTGGGGTCTCTAGGCAGTTACAGCTGCTGTCATTACTTTGGGCTCCTTTTGAAGAAATTTGTCCCCTAGAGCTATACCCAAAACCCTGGGCCCCCCCCCCCCCCTTATAGCCTGTAATATACAAACATTTTACTTATTACATATGAAATACAGCTCCGCTTATAAGACCTTTTATAATACTGCACGTTTGTAACGTCGCTTTTCATTGGATAATCGTGACGTTTATAAAGTTTTATATACACAGCTACTGTCGATTCATTAAGAAATCTTACTTTTTTCTCTAAAATATAATGCGTGCTGTATTATAAATTCGTTATAAAGATTGTTAACAGGATATATGGCCGTATATAAAAGGCTGTTTGCAATATAACTCTGGCCTAGCGGCTTGGGTTATATTTACAAACAGCCTTTTATATAAGGCCATATAACCTGTCAACATTCTTTATAACTAATAATATATTTGGTGGGCTAAAGTTGACAATATTTACTATATATTTCAGACTTTGGTCTTAAGTTGACAAAATTTGATATATATTTCAGAGTTTGAAGTCTTAAAATTGGTAAAAATTTGCATGATTTTGAAATATTGGTGTGATCAGCAGAACTAAAGGAACATGATTTTACACTTAACATAATGGGATACACCAAAATATGAGCAAAACTGAATAGCATAAGATGTTTTTATCATCAAATAATCTAGACAGAGCACTGATGGTAAATATATAACAATACAAACATATCATATTACATTTATTTCATAACAATGAAACTACAATATAAATAGTTCGAGCTATTAAAAATCTTAACCCATCAACTTTATTTCATATAAAGAAAGCATGTCAAAAAATAATAATCATAGAACACTTTCCCTTAAAAAAATAAAGATTAGATAAACTTCATACCTTTAGTTTTTTATACTGTTGTCCTGCTGATTTAGTTAACCTCATCATCAGTTCCATCACTTCACGTTTAGGTCGGTTACACAAGTATGTGAATGCTAAATGATCATCTACCCGACTACTGTTAAATATCTGAAATTTTAAATCAGTCAAAAAAATAAATGACTTATGTTCTGAGTTTTAAAAGGACACTTTCAATAGGAAATTTCAGAAATTCTTACAGAAACAAAAAACTAAAACAAAGTGTGATGCTATCTTTGTGTGAAATCAATAGCTCTCCCTAATCTTCAAATAGCTGAGCTAAAATCTAGACTCACATTCCACTGTTTTGTCGGACTTAAGACGGACAGTGTGATTGATGGAAGAACAAACCTATATGACCCTACCAAACATAGAAGTGAATTTTTCTTTCCTGCCTCAAATCTGAAGCTATTACCAAAGATTAATTTTTGAAATAAATTGTACAATGTTGTATCTAACTCGATCATTTAAGGACAGTGTAGGCATGATCTTAGAAAAATGTTTTACTTATCAATAGACTTTTTTTTTTGCTATATGCTTGAAACTGTTATAATTTTCCATTTTTTTTAAAACATAAATTTTCTAATTTTTTTTTAAAAAGACAAGTAATAAGTTTTCTTATAAGTGATCTTACCTTCATGACAAGAGTAAAGACAAGATCTTTCATCATAGCCTTGCTTGTCTTCTCTAAATCCTGCACACATTTCCAGCCCTGTACAATCTTCTCCCTTTGAGCCTATATAAAAACATATACTTTCATTACATTTATTGAAGTAAAATACAAACATAAGTAACAGGATTTCTGTTAATTATAAATTTCTTCAATGTAAATTTCAGACTTTTTAATGCTATTAACAGTTTTAATCTTTATATTGTCAAGTTATGTTGAAATATGTATGGATGAATTTACTTAAAAAAAGTTTCCCATGAAAAATCCTAATAAAAGTATAGTATATTAAAAGTCATATATACACAGAGTCACTGTCCACAGACAGCACACCCCACTTTTCTCAGTGTCAGGTAGTTAAACAAAAGCAACAGAAAAAGGGGCATAACTTTGCAAAAAAATATCTTATGATTATCTGCCCTTTGAAATGGCCTTCTTTCAAGTCAATTTGAAAAATGGATTAACTATCGCCGATGAGAGGATCATGACAATAGTTCCACTTCGTTTCTTCACAAAGTGGAGTTAAAGATGATATTATGTATTTTGACATTTTGTAAATATGAGAGCAGCCACTGATTTTTTAAAACCATTAAGGTGCAGCAATTACGCAAAGCTTCTACACATTAATTGTTAACAGAGATAAAATAAGAACAATACCTCTGATGTGAAGGGCAGACCCATGTCCTGTTGTTGCATATATTGTAACAGTGTCAGCAGCATGTGGAGAGAGAAAGTAAAGGAAAGTTGTATATGACTGTTTTCTCTAAGATGTTGTACCACAGGTAATACACTGTTACATAATAACTGTACTGGAGAACTTTCCTCTACATCTGTCTTTACAGCACCTGTCAAACAGATGTATATATAGCAATCACATTAAATAACATATTAGTTTAATATACTTGTAATTTTCTATTATAAAACATTATCTTTCAATCAACAGTTATCACAGTTAAGACTGTTTCCTGGAAATTATCAGTACAGATACAAGATGAGGAAACATGGCTTAAACCAGAACAGGGTCTGGACCCATTATTCATCTTCTACTATGCTACCCACTAGTCTCTTTTTATTTAATTGAAACAGTTATGTATCAGAATAACTTTAATTAATTCATCAATAGCATCAACTGAATTCCTTTCTGTAATTAATAAAGCATCAAGTGAAAAAGTGACTAAAAAAACAAAATATATATTTGTATAATTCTTATATAGCGCCAACATACGTTTCAAGGATCTAAATAGTGGATTGAGAACTGTGTATTTAGAGACAAGTGGTAAAGCAACAGTTGAGCTCATTAACAAAGCATCTTCCTGGAACACATCTAGTGTGAGGTCTGTAAATAACTCCTTGTCTACACGGAACTCTGTCACTTCTCCCCACTGTAATAATGTACTCAAACAAATTATTATTATCTATTTCACAAAAAAAATAGAATACTGTAAAAAGGAAAAGTCCTGAATTGTATGTTACACTTTTTCTTGTAATGAAGCATAAAATACTACTTGCATCTTAATATAAAGATTTGTAAGTCATGTCTTGATTAATCCTAACATCTACAAGACAAGAGACTGACCATCAACTTTGTCTGCTATTAACAAAATACAAATTATTAAATATATCTTTTAAGGCAGTTACAATTATACATGTAGTAAAGATCAGTTGCAAAACAATTTCATACAACTTCAATCAATCAATCAATCAATCTCTTTTAAGTTTGTAATCTACACTTGCCTGTATTAGAATAGGTTGACATCTTGCACTAGCTGATATTGCATTATATAAGGATATATTTACAGATTTCAGATACAAACATTTATGAGAACAATAACAATTACCTGAGCAGATAGAGTACTGTCCCCTGATTCACATTGTTGACTTACAGATAACAACAAGGAACATATCTTACACAATTCTAGGTACTGACATAACTTCTCTGTAATATAAATATATGTATCATGATCATAAAAAAAGTAAAGAAAATGTACATTCCTATAGCAGAATTAGATTTTTTTAACGAATTATTAAGTTTGAATGCATTCTTGGGAAAATCTATAGTAGTATGTTTGTAGTCTACCAAATTTCTGTTAGCTATAGAATAATATCAAAAGCAAACTTCATTGGCACAGTTATTATTATAATCTAACATTTAGTGTAAATTTATGCTATTTTGTACAACATAAACAGAATTGCCATCAGGAGGCGGTGATAGGCCAAAAACTTTGTTGATAAAAGTATTAAAACCAAAATTACACTTCAAAATTCTGAACAAACTGTCTCAAAAAAGATGATGCACAAATAATGATACATCAAAATATATGCATGGCTGTGCAATATTGTTTTAACGGAATTTCAAAAGCAATATGTGAATGTGATTTTATGGCACAGTAGAAGGAGGTACCAATCAATAAAGGATTGCCGGTTAGTTTGTTTTATTTTACTAATAGATAAAATAAGCTCAAAGCAAAATCTGTAGTAAACACAATATGTGTGGTACATATATATTCTAGATTCCATCAATTTTCACCTTGACTACAGATACAGAGAGCCTGTGTAGCTAGTCTGTGACAGACTTCTGGTAGTAGACGTAGCTTTCCTGTATCAATATCTTCATCATCTGTATCAACTTCAGCTTGAAGGTCAAGGAAGGCTTGAACCACTTCAAACAATGTCTCTGCTGTCTCCTGTGTAGGACTGGACTCAAATAACTCACTATAATACATGTATATGATGTACCATTCATTTCTGATATTGAACAAGTTAAAATGTTTTTAGTGCATTATTTTGAAATGGATCTTAACCAACAAAGGAAGATAAATAAATAAATAAAACATATTTCAAGGTTATCTGCCATTTTGACACACGCTTCCTTTTAAGTAGTGGACAAGTATTCAAGTTGAAGTTAATATTCAATATTTTAGAGAAATGGGACTAAAAGATTAACCAATGCAAACATGTGGTCATAATCACTGCTCTTTTTCTTTTCTCTTTCCAAAAAACAGCAGAAAACAAAGATGTTAATCAGTACATACTGAAAAATGTAGATAAGCTTCAGTAGAAGACATAAATTTTCTACATTTAAATTCAATTAAAGATGTCTGATAATGAGATATAAACAATGAAATTCATATAAACAGGGCTTTTCTATTGCCATTAATTATGCAGCAAGTCAGTGAAGAAACATAACATAAGCTTGTATTACATACCCACATATTTGTACAGCAGTATGTATGTTTCCAGCGTTGGCATATTTTATAGCAAGCTGACCTTGTATAGTAGTATGAGAGATCTGTAATATTCTTGCCAATCTGGAAACACATTAATGTTAAACACTTTTGATGAATTCACAAACAAAGCAGATAAAATGATCATTTTCATGTGTTAAGTATGCATTCATGAATAGAGGAACAAAGTTTTTTTTTATCAACCAACTTCTTTTCCAAAAGATTTTTAAGATGTAAAACGATGACTTGATCAATCTACAGATTACATAAAAGGTTCAGATGTTTGATCATAACATCATTCTTTAGGATAAAGAAATTACAATGAAGCAAATCTTTATCAAAATAGCATAACATTCAAAGAATGCAACAGCATGGCGCCAAGTGGTTAATACGTCAGACTAATTATCTTATGATTGCTGGCTGTGTAAGTTCAAACCCCACCAGAGGCAAACCATTGTTTTCTTGAGAAAGAAACTTTACACTCATTGCTTAGTACTTGTTGACTCCAGGGATGGACTTGAGAGTGTTTCTGGTAGCTTATAGCTATAAATTATGTATAAAACTAAACAAATAATATATATACAAGGCTGAACCATCCATATAATTTATTGCCCTATTCTGACTGATGACCATGCATTTATTAAAACATGTCTAAAAATAAATCTGCTATGTTTTACCTATAAACCTTGGCATAGTCAGAACCCTGAAAAATAAAAATTTGTTCAAGGTACATGTATAACATATTTTCTCATTTTTCATACAAATTTCCAACATAAACTGAAATACATATTAATGTTAACTTCATACACACATAGTCTAATCTAAAACTTGACAAATCATATGACTGCAATCAACAATGTGATATAATTTTGCTTAACTTAAGAAAAGTTAAGTCTTTGTTGTTCTTGAAAGAAAACATTGGTTTTCTGTACAACTTTAACCTAATATCTAAGTTCTGTAAGGTACAATAAATGATAATCAATGTGTTTATTTTACTAGTTTTTTGTTGTGTAACAACCTTCATCAGCAGAAATCAGAGCAGTAAATATAAATATCAATACCTGTAACTGATCCTTAGCAAAGAAGTCTTTCATGAAGTCATATATAACTTTCATTCTAAACTGCTCACTGTCATATTCCTCCATTGTCACATATTTATCAAACTCTACCTATAAATTAAAAATTCATTGCAATATATTAGTTCAAGCAAGTCTGCATTAAAAAAACCAAATACGTCTTTAAAATATAACCATTAAAATAACATCTATAACATCTATAAATTATATAGACCACAATACTGAAAGGGCCTTACACTTTTCGAAAGAAAGTAGTACATAGAATTATACTGGGATATAAAAAGATTGAATAAACAAGCAATGATCATAGTATTGCAAGCAATCCATAAGTCCCCAACGGGTTAGAATCCCAGCAGTACTTTTTGCGTTATCTTGGGATCCAGTTTTATGGACGGACAGATGGACAGACAAACAGACGGACGGAGGGTAAACCTAAAGTCCCCTCTGGTTAAAATGGTAGGGGACTAATAACAAGTATTATATATTTTATTTTGAACAATTAGTAATAAGAACAACCTGCAATGCTAATATATTTCTCAGAACTTTTTCCTGCTTCTTCAAGTCTTCAAGCTCTATCAGATCTGCAAAAGATAATTACAATAAGAGTAAATTCAAATATATAATTGGTTAATCAATCAATATTGAAAATTGAATTTACCTTGAAGCTAGACTACACTTTATTTTATGTGAGAAAAATAAGAATATGCAAGAAATACAATTATTGTCAAAGGATGTTAATTTCATACATTGACACATTTTATAAGCTATGCTCTAGAGATAAAGAATCTCATTTTCATGGATGTTCAAATACAAGTAGATTCTAAACAAGATATTAAAGACATTAAATAAGAAATGGTACAAGAAATTATTTCATAATTACAAGACAAAGTATTAAGAAAAGAACTAAGTACCATGTGTTTTGGTCAATAGGTATTTAATGATTAATAAAGAAGCCTCAGTGAATGCTCTCTTCTGTTTCTTGATCTGAAAACCATAAAAAAATATAAAAAATTTATCTTCAGCTACTTAGGTTTGCTATAACCTTAATCCAACTTGTTCTGTTTTCATCAAAATGTGGAACCAATGAAATTATACCTCTTAAGAAAAATTATGTATACCATAAAATCTAACATCTATAATTATTATTTAAGCATTATATAGAATTCCTTTTGAAAACTTGAAAATTCATTCAACAAAATGTAGAAAACTGGATGTATAAAAACAGCAAGTTACCTCATTTTCTATAGGTGTCAATATGACAGTATGATTTAGCATGACCAAGGTCAAGGTCACAATGTCATTTCCTATATTGATACCTAGATCTGCTGGTAAACTCTTCAACAACTCCTTACAGTCTTCAAGCTATGTAAAAATGAAAATACTCTAAATATTTCATCTATTAACTTAATTTCTTATACAAAAACAGTATTTTCAATGCCACAGAGAAAATACAACAAAATTAAAAATTACTTGACACTAAACTACTGTTATAAGAAGTGAAAGTGTTTAACTGAAATCTCACAAATCTGTACTGGTTAATTGTAAACTGTCATTACCCGATCAGCTGTAATGAGTTGCCTCAGTCTGAAGGCATACAAGTTGACCTTTAGATTAACCCCACATGATTTCATAACTTCCAATGCATCTTCCATACAACCTTCCTTGTCCTGAGTTAACATGAAATACATCAGCCTCTGAAATATACAAATAAAGCTTTTCAGTTACTTTTTGGGTTGTGCTTAAAGTGGCAATGGCACTCTTAAAATGGCTTTCATGCATTTAATGGTCAAGCAAACCAATATTGCAGTCATCAACCTAGGCATAAACACCTATCTACTGTAAGGTACCTAGATAGTTTCCACACAATTAACAAATCTTATCCCTGTAGGATTTCAAACTCACAGCAAAAGGTAAATTTATTTCTATATCTTCCAAAAAAGCAACAACACAAATTGATAACATGGGATATAGTTTAAGTTTTTAAAAACAATTTTGTTACACTTTTTTTCAAACTCCAGTATTTGTTTTAACAATTACAGGTGTTTTCATAACATACATACATGTTTTTCAAGGTTGAAAGATTCCAGGATTAACAATATTGTTACAATAAATCATCATCTCAAGAATTTTAACATTGGTATAGATATTCAGAGATTTTCTACCTTTTGAAGGAAGATTAACAATATATTGTATCATTGTTTGGGGACCTTTCTGTTGAAATGTATCAGATTTAAATCATATACATATACATGCAGTGTTAACTGGAGTGCAGGCAATAGTTACACCCTCTCGTACAAATCAGATAGACTCGTGTTTCGATGCTCTTTCTATTACATATTCACCTTATGTCCAAATAATTATTTCTACATATTTTTATATAATATTTATATGCTTGAAAAGCATATGATGATTTTTTTCAATATAACTTCAAAAGAAACTTGCTAAAGATGCTTATGCAACAACTCAACATGTTTAAGAAAGTAAAAGTACCAGAACTTACCTCAGCTTCTGGACCATGAGGAACTTCAACATGTTTTAGACCATATTTCATCATTAACTTTCTAACTCGAGCTCTCTCACACTGCTCTTTTATCTTGCTTACTCTAAAATCATCAAAGATATATGTTACTTGATGTTGAAAAGCAATAGGATTGTTTCTAGACAAATTCCAAGAATTGAAAAAACAGATAATACAAATGTTAAACATAACAATAACTGAATAACATAAAAAATATTGGTTTTTTTTTTTGTTTGTTTTGGGTTTTACGTCACATCGACACAGTATAGGTCATATAGCGACGTTCCAGCTTTACTGGTGGAGGAAGACCTCAGGTGCCCTTCAGTGCATTATTTCAGGTACAAATGGGTACCTGAGTAGAACCACCGACGTTCCGTAAGCTAGCTGGATAGCTTCCTCATATGAAAGAATCCAGTCCCTGTCGGGATTCAAACCCACAGCGGTGAGGGGGCAAGTGGTTTGAAGTCAACGACCTTAACCACTCGGCCACGGACGCCCCTAAAAAAATATTCTACCACACTTTAATATCATATGCTTAATACCTTCAAGATTCTATTTAGAAAACAAGGTCAAAATTCTTCAGCAATTTTGAAAAAATCTACATAATTAAAAATTTACAATTCAATTTGATCTTCACATAAATAAATGCAATGCACTTCAATAAAACGTCTTTTGTCTTTTGTAAATCATAAGGGAGTATATGAAAGGCATACTTAGCATGTTTGAGTTTGAGTCCCATCTGTACAAGTTGTTCTACACCAGCGGTCCATGGTACTGGTGCCCATTCCATTACTTCAAGAATACCAACTATCTTTTGCTGAAATATTGAAGAACCAAATAAAAGATATGATAAATAGGGAAAAAAATACATTATCAATTCTCACTCTGCATTTGACTTTTTATAAATATGCAATGACAATGATAAAGCAACTTTATAAATTTAAACATTTTTTTTATCTAATTCTCTTGGTGAACATAATTATAACTTTGTTGTTTTGGATGTACACAGATGTGCATCAAGATCTTTAGACAATATTCCAGGAACAAGCAGGCTTCTGAGAAGGAAAATTTTATTCTTCAATAACCTTAGTGGATATTGTTCTGACATGAAAGAATTAAAGGTCTGGCCAAATCACTATACAACAAACAAGACAGTGGTGGAATAGAGAATTATGCCAGTTAAAAGCCATAAATCTAAATGAAGTCAACATTAGCCAATATAATCAAATCAAAAAGTGCCCTGAATTGTTCCCTGAATTGTTCTAGAAGATATTTATATTTACCTCAACATCTGTGATACAGTCTATAACAGCTGATGCTTTAGCCTCCCACGTTGTTTCTCCTCGGAAACTTCTCACCTGACCATACCTCTCCAGTAAATCCTAGTAGAGAACAGAACTGCCATGTTTAACTACATACACAGTTACCACCACTTGTATCAATATTAGATACTGCCTTTATTGCTTGTTTGATTGGTTATAGCAATGCATCTGTCTGCCTGGGTGACTAGCTTCCATTATAATATAATGCAAACAGCTCCATATATTATGATCTTACAATATTGATATCATTTGTATCAGTATTTTGGTGTATCAGGGTAAGTTCTTTTCAACCTCAACATACATATTTTACCACCTAATGTAATAACATCACAATGAATTAACAGTATTGTTTAACATGTTTTGTAATGATCAGCTTGATTTAATATGAAAATTTGTTTAACAGAGAACATGCATCAGCAGGATAAAGTTTTTGTAGCAAGTTTATGATTCTCACATGTCTTGCATAAATTATGTTGTTAATATACTAAGTTATACAACTTATATGAGTCATGAACATATTAAACGATTCATGCATCTGAAAATTACAGACAGTAGACAGTTGGTTAAAATAAAATTTACATTTATCAATTTGTTTTTAATTTAATCATAAGACGTGAAATTATTGACAGTGGCCTATAAGGATCATTCCATTTTGTATGCTTGTTTCATAGGTTAAACACCAGTTCTGAAATAAAAACTAATACATAGTTGACTGGCAAAGACTGCGTATACATTGAAGTCTTACCTTGATATATTTCGAAAATATTTCATCTTGATTAAGACCATGCTCCTTCATATACGGACGTATCTGTCTCTCTAAGGTCTGACTAATTAAATCAAGAGCAACAACTTTGTCCAACATCCTGAATGTTATTGTCTCCTTGGTTTCCTGAAAATCAATGTTTACCATAATTAACAATAGTAGACAGAACTACAATTGTTTTAAGCAGCAAATATAGATTTTAACTAGAAATGTGTCCATAGGACACGGGTGCCCCCACCGCGCCACTGTTCTGTCAATCTTTTTACTAAGTCAAGGGAAATAACTCTACAAATACTAATCCACAAGCGAAACCCCAGGTGCAAATCTAAATATGCTGAGCAACCTGCCCATAAGGTTTAATGACTATGTCAAATCCTTTTTGAGTAACTTGCGACACAAGTTGAAAATTGCAAAAATTTTCTAAGTGAAGGGCAATAACTCTAAAAATACTAAATAAATCCAGACGAAAATACCTGGTGCACAACTGCACATGCTGATCAATATTCCTGTAAAGTTACATGACTCTAGGTCAAATACTTTTTGAGTTACGTGCGACACATGTTGAAAATTGCAAAATTTTACTAAGTCAAGGGCAATAACTCCAAAAATACTAAAAATATCCACATGAAAATACCCAGGTGCACAACTACACATGCTGATCAACATTCCTGTTAAGTTTCATGACTCTAGGTTAAATACTTTTTGAGTTACGTGCGACACAAGTTAAAAATTGCAAAATTTTACTAAGTCAAGGGCAATAACTCTGAAAATACTAAAAATATCCAGACGAAAATACCCAGGTGCAAAACTACACATGCTGATCAACATTCCTGTAAAGTTTCATGACTCTAGGTCAAATACTTTTTGAGTTACGTGCGACACAAAAGTGAACGGACGGACGGACGGAAGGACGGACGGACGGACAAGGGTAAATCTAAATGCCCGCCACTAACCTGGGGGCACAAAAACAATTTCATTAACAAACTTTAACTTGTACGATGAAACAGTAAGCATTTTTTAACTTAGTAAGAAAGTTACCACTTAATCTATAGTAAAGCTTCCCTAAATGTTATGTATATCATTTTCTTAAAAAAAAATAAAATGTTGAAGTAACAGAAAATGATGCAATTGTCAATGTCTTCCTTTTTTGTAAATACCTGTATGCTTTTTACAAGAGAGTTCAAAGAGCAATGAAAAGAGAATTAATATCACCTGACCCTGACCTTTTTATTTTAAACATTGCACATGACAACTAATTTTATTCCTATCTTTCATTTTCATTATCATATCACTATTTAATGTTATTACTATACCTTGAGGAATTGAGCAAGTGACAATCTACACTTGTATTTATGTAAGACATCATCCAGTTGTCTCAGTTTGATCAGCAATGTCATCAATGGTTTTAGAGTCACCTCACTTCGTAGTTGTGTCTACAATAAATATATCAATGCTCAATTACACATTGCGGTTGCATGTGAATACATTAAGTTGAGAGCTTTATCACCTTGCATAAAAAGACATTTACTATAAACATGTTTCAAACTTGAATACAATTAAGACAGTACACAATGTAGAAGGTTAATACTTCCCGAAGAAATAATCTTCAAGAAACTACAATTGACAAAAGAAATATCAATTGGAATTAAAACAGTTAAGACAGGGCTTTTTCATTTCAAAACAGGGGTCTTATAAAGGCCCCTTCACAATTTGAAGGTCACTTCAGTGCAGACCAAGATCAAGAATGGGCACATTTGATCATAGCCTGCACTGATCCCTAATCAGTCAGTATTTATTTTGAAATCCTCACCTAAAATGATAAATGGTTTTGTCCAGATTGAAAGATGAACAGGTCCATTTTGGTGTGGTAAGAATTTAAAGAATCTAAAGGACTTATCATCATTGGCATTGAGGTGTTATGTAGAATTGGCATACCTTGTCAGCATTGTCATTTGCCATACAAGTTTCATCATCTATAACTACGGCTGAGGACTCATGTAAACGTCTGTGCATATACTCTGCAAACTCTATACCATTCTTTGGCCAGTTTGTCTGAAAGACATACAGTAGTACAAAATTATTGCGCTCTACAATCATGTTTCTTCCATTTCCCTAAAGACTTAAATAAAATCAAAACTGTACAAAATTGTCCATTTACTGAAACACAAGTCTAAGAATAATAGCAAATTCACATAAAAAGAAACATACATAACATCTTCTATTATTCAAATGATGCATGAAGGGGAAACTCCGGTCTTCCTCGGACCTCCACCAATAAAGCTGGAAAGTTGCCATTACAGTATCGGTGTGACATAAAACCAAACCAAAAATAAATTCAAATGACAATAGAGATCACATATTTTCTATATTAACCTGTTCCATGCTGCAGTAGTACATTACTTAAATATATATATATGAATAGAACAGAATAAATTTTATTTCCAATGATGGGCCTTTACAGGCATATAATCACATAATAATGATATTGTACCAGACATACAGAACTAAAAAAAAAACATGTGCCTGACAATAATAAGTAGTAATTTTTCATGTAATTAAATCAATTTCTCTTACCTTATCCATTGACTCCATGTTTTTTGTTTTCTCAATCACAAAGTCAACAAGGTCTACCTGTAACCAAACTTTCAATTAGAATTTCATCATAAAATACACATCAGAACGAAATACCACTATGAACCTAATTACAGTGTAACTTCCGAAAACCGAACACCCATGGGACTTGTCAAAAAGTTCAGATTTCAGAGGTTTCCGGAATTCAGAGGTTTATGATAATGCGGACAAGACTAAGCCACTTAATATCACTAAATGTCAAGGAAGAAGTGGCCTTTACTGTAATATCATATGTAATAGTCTTTTAATCAAGATTTACTTGCAAATGCTTTTGAATTTCTATCAGTTTGTAGAAATGTTGTTAATTGCATAAACTTACATATCGTCCGATGCTAGTTAATTAATTATTACATCAAATGCAATAAAATCCCTAAAGACTTTTGATGCATACATTGTCCAATTAATTGTCATTTAATCCGCTAATAAACACTTCAAATTAACTGACCGCCGTAAATTACTTTGATTAACCGCATCACTTCAAACATACCATTTCACAGTTTGTGATTTTAACGCGTGTCAAATTACACGATCACCGCTAATTAGTAAACAATCGATAGGGAGATTAAATCTTCCTGCAGGGTTTACAATGTATTTCACACCTTTGGATATTTCCGGTTTTTGGAGGTAAAATTGCATTGATTTGACTCTAATTTTACGAAAATATCGTCCGGAATTCAGAATTTAGAAGTTCCGGAATTCAGAAGTATTATATTAATAGAAAATAGAAGGGAAAAAATCGGGACCGAAAAAATTGTTCAGTTTTTAGAAGTTTCCGGATTTCAGAAGTTCCGGAATTCGGAAGTTACACTGTATACAGCTGATAAAAACAATTACATCAAATGAAAAATTAAATTCAAAATTTAAAGTCAAAATCTTCACTTATTTTAAATCTATCTTTCCTTTCATTGGTTTAAGCCAAATCAACACTAACCAGCCCAATACAGGTGGCAAAGGCTGTTAACTGTCAATGGAATAAGATCTAACAACAGAGAGGTAAAGCAAGTCAAAGTTTGTTATGTTAATCACTCCAGCTGTAACCTTTTTTTTTCTTAATACTTATGGTAAATTATGAAATGACAGAAACTTTTTAAAACTAACCAGGGCATCTGGAACTTCGCT
The DNA here is from genome assembly GCF_026571515.1 of Ruditapes philippinarum. Lineage (NCBI taxonomy): Eukaryota > Metazoa > Mollusca > Bivalvia > Venerida > Veneridae > Ruditapes > Ruditapes philippinarum. The sequence goes on from NW_026853905.1 coordinate 327,401, forward strand.
CACAACACATGGTATAAGCCCAGTGCTAATGTAGCCCAGTAGATTTTTGGGTTGGGTATGGTACGGGAATGTAGACAATATCTTCTGAATCAAGTCTCTACTCAATGCTTCACTCTTCCAGCTTGACTGTAATGAAAAGTGTCATAATATGCAATTTTACCAAAGATGTATTCCAGCATTACCAAGTTTTTCTAAATCAAATTTTTAAAACATCTGTATGTTAATGTATTTTGCTGCAAAAAATGTATAACCTGTAAACAAATGATTTCAATTGAATAAAATTGTTGTTACGGTTCACAGCTGTTGTTGTACTTTTGTCAACTTACATACATTTTGTTACAAAAATACACATTACGACGATTCTTGGAAGCGAAAAAGTTGATTTTTTTTCCACTTTAACTATCTTGCTTACGATATGTTTATATACAGTGAAAACATTAATCGACATATTTCAAAATCAAAATGCACTCACTAACACTTCCTACATCTCACCATCTGATATGTAAGTATTCTAAAATATAAAACCAATAAACTTAAATTGTATGTTTCACATATAGAAATGATTTTAAAAGCTGGTAGTTAACCTGGTGTCTTGTCCAGATAATGAATCCAGTATCAAGATGACCTCTGTCCAGCCATTTGAGAGATTCATGTAGTAGGTCAGCACATATAAATTGTCCCCATTTCTCACCACTACAAAATATCATTCAACTAACAAACTTCTGTATTTCTTAAATAAGATTTCAAATAATATAAGCATTTTATCTAACAAGAGTACTGCATGTGATGTCAACGCTCTTCTGTTAGAAATTTTGAGTTAAAAAGGGGGCATTACTCCAAAATATTGCTTTCAGAGTTATGCCCCTTGTCTAACAAGAGCATCTTGTCAAGAAAAGCAAGTATTTCAAGTTTCATGCTGATAACTTTTAAAATGATTGAAAAATAGATTACATTTAAGTTGTTGAACAATGACAACGATCATAATAGTTTGGCTTTTTTTCCCCGAAACAGACAAGCTAAAAATATAACCTTTTCTTTTCCTTGAAAAATGCCATATCACAAAACTCAATGCTAGTGTTTAAATGGTTATTATAAGCTGCTGAAAATCTCTTAAGAAAGTAATATACATGTACATGTGTCAATTTTAATATTCAAACAAATATTTCCTTATTAACGGAGTTTTCTACCAGAGTTTGCCTATGTTGAGCAGCCCTTGCAACTTTAATCATTAATTTAAAATAATTTACTTTCATGGTAGAAATTAACCAGTCTTCCTATAATTCATTTATCACTGAAAATAAAATGTTTGCAAAGATGCTGTATTTAGAAATCTTTTAAAAATTTGGTGATACACATGCATGTTACTAATACATTACTGACTGTATTTTATTACCTGAATGCTTCTTCTCCATATGCCAGTTTAAATGTTACCAACCTATGCTGAATCTCCAGTAACTGTAATTAAACAATACAAAATTTCAAAATTCAGGGTTAAAGAACAGAACATTTTTATCATTACAACAAAACTTAGAACCACTAAAACAAGATTAATGAGAAAGAAATCTCTGTATCATTTGTCTAGCTCATTCTTTTTAGTATTTCAGCTACACACAAGCAAAACTTCATAGATATAACCTTAAAAATATCTTACAGACTGTTATAAAAATAGTATCAGAAACTATGAACTCCCTCCTTCAATAGCTTCAATTACATGAAGACAAAGTGTGGCGAAATGGATTATGCATTTTCATCTCTAATCAAATAGAAATATGATTTACTTTATAAATTTATTTTGTAAGCTCTTTGTACAATGATCTGTTAAATGGACTTGTACCATTTGCTAAGCTGTAAAATTTGAAACTTCGTTGTATTATTTCAATTGGTTTCAAAACGCCAAAACAGAATAGACTGGTCAGACTTTATTCAAAAGTTGGCAAAGTTAAGTCATTATAACCACAAGCATTTAGATCTAAAAAAAAGAAATAGTGTATTTAATGACCTTCACTTGAGATTATTCTATGTGTTAAACATAAGGTTACCTTACTACACAATGTTCCCTGTTTCTCTCTTACAATAGGATCTTTGCTGGATAAAGCTTTTACAAGCTGTAAGATAATACATATATATATGATGATAAAAAATGATAATAATATTTTGCTTTATTTCGTTTTTCACTCTAAACTTAATAATAATTTTACTATAATTTGCATACAAACAATTCAAGCTTACTCCAATATTTACTCTTTTGAAGTCATTGTCATGCTTTGAAGGTTTACTAAAGTAAGCCACTTTGATAACTTCCTCACATGATAAAATCCAAGTATGTAAATAATTCAAGCCAACAACAGATAGAGGACATGCGATAAAAAATCAATGAACATAACCACAAGGCCCCACTGTTTTCTGAGCATAATCAAGTTGTGCAGACAGACAGGTGGTGCTGTTTTTAACATGTTCATATTGAAGACATAGAAATTATTAAATGAGAAATCATACCCTATCTTTACAGTAAGACAGTAGTTTCTCTGTGTCATTATACGTGGGTAAAGCTGCTCTCATACAATTCTCAGCTGTATGAAGGTCATCCTATAATCATTACGATATTTTATAATATATATTATACATTCTTTTAAGTCTATATAACGGTATATGACATAGATACAAAATTATACAGAAATAATGACCTAGCAATGAAAATATCAATTATATAGGTATAAGTCAAACTCCTCACTTATGTTACACAGTTAGGTCAGACATTTCAAATACAAATGTACACAAAAATCAAATTATTTTGTTCTGAATAAAACCATTGTTAAGAATATTTTATTAAGTAAAGTAAACAAAGTATTTATAGCTATATCATGAAATTAATGTGTAACAAATTAAAATAAAATCCTGGTTGTTGAAAATTTACTGAAATTTTCACCATACATTGGTAAAGCATTTCAAATCCTTATTTGGTCAAAATATTTGCAGAAATTCTGCTACATTCCCCACATCCCCTGGGCCATCCTTAAAAAATTGTTTGTTTGTAGTGCTCCGACCCTAAGTTCGTGAGGTGGGAAGGTAGGTAGGGGATTTTTTTTTTTTTTTTTTAAATTGTTACAAAGTTGGAGCAAACTGAGTATAGCAATACACAGTATATAGTCCCCCATGATATACTGTGCATGATATTTTCTTTGTTTAATATTTCAAATAATAACAGACATACAATGTAACACTTTTGTTGTTGTTTATTTTACATTTATTTCATCTTTAAACAAAATAATTGAACTATTGAACTTGTTCCTTATTTACTGAAATTAACAATGTCTGGAAAAAGGTGACAATACCTGTAATAAAACAAGTGGTCTGAGAAAAATATATATAATATGATTACTTGACAGATTTAGCCCTTTGAGAAAATAGAACGGAATTAGTCTCAATACCAGTATTTCAGTGATATTTGAAAATGCAATTTACACTGCAAGTATAGGTGTTTTGTTTGTAAAATCAATGATTACCACCTGCTTTGATGACCACCTAAGATTTCATTTACTGGTCCTGACTTGTCAGATTCTAAATGCACAAAGAAGGGAGGGGTGTAGCAAATCCATTTCGTTTTACTATTGAATAAAAGGAATTATCCTGCAAATAATATTAATCTGGTTAGAATATAAATATTTGAAATTAAATGACTAACAGCAGAATTTTTTAGCTTTGATTTTTTTGTTATTGTTTGTTTTTGTTTGTTTGTTTTTTTCTTTTTTGTTTGTTTGTTTTTTGTAAAATTTTAGGGGTACACTTGAAAATTTAGATTACCTTGCCACCATACTGTATTAACCCAGTTAATTAACTCCATTCACTAGCCAGCATAATAATAGATCATAATGTATGTTACACCTGTCACACAGTTGTGTGTACTTACCATATATGGCAGTGTTGCATGTAGAAAAATCACCTGCTGTAAACATGTATAGTGTGTAATCAACAGGTCCTGGAGCCTGGAGTTTGTTTTGAAAGTTGGATTAAAGTGAGCAACAATTAATAAACCCATTTGGGTGTTTAAAAGGGAATATAGTACGGACAATTACAAAGGAGAAAAAAGGAACAAAAACAAAAGAAAAAAATAAAAAGTGCATGATTTGTAAAATTGTTTGCATCAAAGATTAAAAAATATGGCTATTAAATTACAATTTAGGAAAAGGTAAAATTAATGAATAATTATCATTCTTATAAAGAAAAGTATCGGGAAAAGACCCATAAATTTCCAGCGATTTTCCCGCGAAAATTTTATCAATCAACTTGTTTTTTCAACATGTTTTAGTGTAACCTCATTTTTTGACAATTCTGAATGGCTAAATGATTTAAATTAATTTATGTCAACTATAAAGTTCTTCTAGTATTATTTTGTGTAAAAAAATATGTATACAGTGGTGGCCTATGGTTACGGAGGGTAATCCATTTTAACATTCATTGATGTATGTATATTAACTTTGAAGAAAGGTTGCAATCTTTTTTTTTCACTTTTATACCCCAAAAAAATCAAATTGTATTCAAGTTAGATATGTCAACTCATGTAAAAAAACTTTCATGAGGGTACCATTTCTGTCCACTTTCACATAACAAAGTTGCAATCGTTTTTTTTTCACTTTTATACCAAAAATAAATCGAATTTTAGTCTGGTTTAATAGGGCATCATTACCGTGTACGTATATATATGCAGTATTTTACAGTAGTGGAATGAATAGGAAAAATCGAGTACAGCTTGACACAGTGTGTAAGAGATTCATCCGATCGGCATTTATTTTAGCTAATATCTTCGAAAGGGAATCGACTTTTATAAGATTTAATGTTAAATAATTAACAAAAGAACAATTCATTCACATGTTTGGCTTAGAAACTGAGATTTTTTATGCCCTTTGCGAAATTTTAAGATTTCTGGCGAATGTGAAATCGCCGATGTTCGGGGTCGAAGTTTGGCAAAATATCGATGAAAAGCGTGCGTTTATTTTGGTTTTAGAATAAAATTCTTTTACTCTTCTACTTCTCAGTTCAAAATTTTTCTGAAAAGTTATTGGAGAAAGTTTTTTTTAACAGAATGGGTACATAATGATGATCTAAAAAAAAAAAAAAAAATCCTCGAAGGTGTAAAAATTTTTTAGAGTCGGGGCCATTTTCATGGGTCGGTCGGAGCACTACAAACAAACAATTTTTTATGGATGGCCTTGCTTGGAATTAATACTTTTCCCCGCATTTTTCTCTCCATATTAACAAAAATAGAAAGCCATGCTATAGAGATGATGATCATAAACAACATACAACAATTGTATCCAGACAGCTCCATAGCTGATTGATCATATCCTTCACTTGATCAGGTTCATATTTGCTGCAATTCCAGGGAGACAACTGATCTATCAGGTAATTAGCCTTCACTTTGTGAACTAGCTGTAACACAAAACAATCCTGTTAATCAAACTTCATCCTGTCATGTCATTGACCTGTCTTGTTTAGCTTTTCAAAACTTTTTTCATCAATCATTTAAAAGATTTGAATGCCAAAATTCTTAAATCAATCAATAACACCATATAAAGTCTTGTCACAGTCTCTAAACAAGAAGAAAAAAACTATCTTATAATAATAAGTATCCAAACACTCAACTACTTAAATTCCATTTCTCAACAAGGTGTACATATTTTTCTATTTCATAATTTTATTAAATTATTTAAATATAATTTGGGATTTGGTCCCATATTGCAGTGAGCAACATAATTTGTAAAAGATGTGCTTCTATCATTCAGATATAAGATCTAAGTGTTAAATACACCATTGCCAATAGAAAATCAAATTTAAGAAATGCTGTTAAAGCTTTTTTAACAGTTTTGCACTGAACCCTAAAAAATGGAATAATTTTACCCAAACATTTCTGCTTAGGTTAGTTCATTATAAATCAGATATCTATGAGCAATGTTTACATTACCTCAATGTTCAACTGGAATAGATTGGCAAACTTTTCAGCCTCTTCAAACTTGTTTTTCTGTAAAATTCTGTACAATCTAAAACAAATAATTTCAAAATAAATCAGTAACCGTTAAGATGAAAATCTGATATAAGTAAATATTCATAATTGTATCTCTAAATGGAAAGTTTAAAAGGACAATACAGGTGGCATACCTCCAAGGCATCTTGCTGGCACTATTTATAATAGTTTGCTGTAAATAAGAAATATTTCAAAGAACAAAAAGTCCATATAAGATTTAAAAGCTCAGAAATCTTATGATTTTTATGGTTGCTGAATAATACATGTAAAAGCCTATCTCTAACTTTGAAGCTTATTTATGTGTAATTATTAAGTTACAGAAGACAGACAAGAACAATACCTTGTTTTAGGATCTGTTTCATTCAAACATCGGAATCTTAAAGTAGTGAATGTACCTGGCTCGCTGAAAAATGTTAACATATTTTATTGTTAAATAATATTATATCAAGACTATATAATTATGTTAGTGTTGATACAGACACTGATTGAGGCTGGCTAAATCTTTACCAAATCTTGCCTAAATCTTGCTGAATAATGGACCAGTCATACTTTAACTATAAACAAATTCATTTAAGCTCAATTGAGAATAAAAGTTTTCAAATTATATCAATTACAAATGTAAATGTATTTTTGAATCTACCACCACTCAAACAATAAGAGTTAATATTACATATTTTAGTAACTTCACTTACTTATTATTTGAGCAGAATTCCGAAATGTACAAAGCATCTTGAAATGTGTTACACTTGGCAAGCTTACTAGGGGCAGATAACTGTAAATTATAGACAGTCTCCCAGTCTGGTAAGGTTTGAACCTTCAGGAAACATTCTCCATTCTCTGCCTCAGTCACTATAACTAACTTCATATCTCTCATACTGAAACAATCAATTGGTATTTCTATTAAACATTGTCATGCTAAAACATTTAAGTCAAAAAATCAAATCTGTGACAAAACCATCACAGGTTGAATCTATTTATAGTAAGCAAAGTATGTGCGCTCTCAAATGTGACACATGTACTTGTCCTGATATCAGTTTCTGAAATTTTAATAAAATAATTCTACAAAATCCAACAGCAAAATGTATACTAGTAAAATAAATGTGCATATAGATGGGGACTGCCATGAAGAGTAATGCTGCTAATATTCAGAAGGTAACCATTTTTTTCAGAAATCAGAGTTGAATATTGAGCAAAGTATTACCTGTTGTTCTGTGAAGTGTTGGTCTCCAGCAGGCAGAGGTCAGCGACTTTTACATCATTAAATGTTTTCACACAAATCATCATCTTAGCATCCCAGATACTCAGGCATTGCTACAACATATAGAATTGAGCTTAATGTTATAATTTATTGGAAAACAGTAGTCCTTTTTACACATCTACAAAGAAACCAAACCTCTAATAAGTTTATGTGGCAACTCTCTTAACTAACTGTCATAGAATAACAAAAGTGACCATACACATACATGGGCAATTTGTAGAACCACAGCCCTTCAATATACAGTATATACTACCTAAGTAGCATTCAAAACAGATATCACTCCAGTGGTTTTGGATAAATGGTTCAAAATAAAATAAAACTTACTTTAGTATCCAGTATAAAGATGTAATGACCATCGGAAGTACCCTTTCCAGCAAGTAAAGCCACTTCTGTTTTAATGAAAAAATATACAATTATCATCAATCTATAAAATAATGAAATAAAGCTTAATCTAATTACTTCATTGGCTGTAATCCAACCTTTACTCTGCGTATTTCTTAAATGCATATGACCATCTTTCAACCTCGATAAAACCATTCTTCATTTTTAGCAAAAATTTCAATAGTAAATACATCTGTGCCAAATAATCATAGTGTGCACTGGCTGCATGGGAAGTTTCTGTCGGCATGCTAAGGGTTATAATAAAAGTTACTTTATTTTTATAAAGATGAAAGTATTACCCAATTTGATGTTTTGAAACATGTTTATAGAAATAACTCCATCTATTAAACTTTATCAGTATAGCCTCAATTTGATATGGGCATCTTTTGTTATTGTTAAACTAATGTAATGGACCCTTATAACCTGTAGAAACAGAAATAATCCTCATTAGGTATTCCTCATCCGGCTCAATTTGTATCACGAACTTGGCATGTTCTTGTATCTAGAAATGTCAATTGTAATGTTACAATATCAGAAAGGTCTAATTGGGCAGTCAACAGAATAGTCTGATCATACTATGTAGTACACACTTCATACTTGTGGCATGGATAAGTTATTATTGTAAGAACTTGTTGCCCAACCCATTTGCATTTTGATAAATACTCATTATTTGTATGATATGTTTGTAAACATGTATTTAATGCAATAAAATATGTTTAAACTAAGTTATTATCATAGCTAATATTCAGGAAGTTCAACAAATTTAAGATAAATACCTTCATTAAAAGGGCTATCAGCTTCATCTTGCAGGTCAATACTGCCTTGTCTGTAACTCCACTTACATAAAATACTATCACCACTCCCCTGTAAAATAATTCATGTGTATTAATTATACCTCACTTCTATGATACTAAAACTACATATTGACTGTGATGAAAATGTTTTGACACATCCAAAAATCGCTACTATAATGCCTTATATCAACAACACTATTATACCTTATAGACAGACTTCATTGATTTCCAAGTTAATAATGTGAAAACATGCTTAACAGAGATATTACACTGGTATGGATGGAGATGTCAGCATCCATGTAAGTATATTAAAGCTTTTAATGAGTCTTAATTCAAGCAGAATCAGTTACTCTTAATATAAAGGTCATGCAAAGTAAGACACACCTGTACTCAACCTGGCCATAAAGTATCATCAAGTAATTTCAGCTTTAGTAACATGCAATTAATTGATAGATCCCTATTCTGACCTTTTATTTGAATAACAATAGATTCAACCACAAACATTAACATGTGCTCTTTTGTTAACAAATATGTTGTCAGGGCTGCCAACAGCAAATTGCAAAATCAGAGGAAAATACGCCGGGGGTCAAGGGGGCTGCGCAAGCTCCCTTTGCGGATCCAGGGCTCCCGTAAGCTCCTGGATTCTGATGATTTGGTATGCCCTAAAATCAATTTCCTGGACTCTAAATTTGACTTCCTTGGTTGCCTTTAAAGCCATTCAGAGACACTTTAGTTGGACTTCAGGTTTTCATCAGCCCTCAAAACAAATATCCAACATTTTGACGCATTTTGACAACAGACAAGAGCTACAATGTAAACTGTAATTTGATTGGTTATTCTAAAATAGAATGCCGGAAAAGACTCGATTTGACCAATGAGAAAAGCGCTTACAGACGTACCATAGGCGGCTAGGGTAACGATAAAAGCCGAAGCGTGCCGGTTTTTGGGTACTGTATAAAATATGACGAATGAATTTATTGTCTTTGTCGAATTTACATGGATCTCAAAAATGACCCAGAAGCTCACGAAATCCGCGGATTTTCGCGAATCCGCGGAAAATCGGCAGCCCTCAAGGGTTTTCATCAGCCCTCAAAACAAATATCCGACATTTTGACGCATTTTGACAAGAGCGACAATGTAAACTGTAATTTGATTGGTTATTTTAAAATAGAATGCCGGAAAAGACTCAATTTGACCAATGAGAAAAGCGCTTACAGACGTACTATAGGCGGCTAGCGTAACGATAAAAGCCGAAGCGTGCCGGTTTTTGGGTACTGTATAAAATATGACGAATGAACTTATTGTCTTTGTCGAATTTACATCGATCTCAAAAATGACCCAGGAGCTCATGAAATCCGCGGATTTCCGCGAATCCGTGGAAAATCGGCAGCCCTCGTTGTGGTGAAATTCTTATTGTATCCACTAATCTGATAATTAGAATTGGACAGGTCAGGAATCTATGCATTGTAAATACTGACCTAAAAACTAATTTCTACACTCATATATAAACATACCAATGTAAATATGTAGTCTCCCATGACAATGGCATCATTAACAGATGAATGATGAGATTTGGTACTGGCCATTTTTACACTGTTTGCTACTGTGTCACCTATATTCTCTAACCCTGAAAAATAGAAAAATGTTTTCAACATGATACTTAACTTTTACCCTCCATTTGTGTAATAGACACGCAGTACTTTGAGTTTGGAATAATTTATTGTTGAACAAAGTGATGCCAATATTAAAATGCTACAAAACAAGAGGGCCATGATGGCCCTGAGGTCGCTCACCTCTATATATAGCCCCCCCCCCCACACACACACCCATAAGAAGATGTTTCATGCTAAACATCTAAGCTCTAGCTCATTGGGCTTTTTAAAAGAAGATTTTTTTAAGTTTTAACTATACACATATAGTTAAAAACAATGACACCCCTGGGGCAGGGCCAGTTTTGCCCCCAGGGCTTTTATTTGAACAAACTTTGTAGACACTTACTAGAAGATGTTTCATGCTTTATATCTAAACTCTAGCTATTTAGGTTTTTTCAAAGAAGATTTTAAGTTTTTGCTATAGACATATTAGGAAAATCAATGACCCCCGGGGTGGGGCCAATGTTGACCCCAGGGCTTTTATCTGAACAAACTTTGTAGCCACTCACTAGAAGATGTTTTATGCTTAATATCTAATCTCTAGCTATTTGGGTTTTCTCAAAGATTTTAAGTTTTTGCTATACACATATAAGGAAAATCAATGACCCCCGGGGTGGGGCCAATTTTGACCCCAGGGCTTTTATTTGAACAAACTTGGTAGACACCTATTAGAACATGTTTGATGCTAAATATCTTAGCTCTAGCTCTTTGAGTTCTTTAAAAGAAGATTTTTTAAGTTTTTACTATATGCATATAGGGAAAATCAATGACCCCCTGGGGCGGGGCCAATTTTGACCCCAGGGCTTTTATTTGAACAAACTTGGTAGACACCCATAAGAAGATGTTTCATGCTAAACATCTAAGCTCTAGCTCATTGGGCTTTTTAAAAAAAATTTTTTAAATTTTTTTACTATACACATATAGTTAAAAACAATGACACCCCTGGGGCGGGGCCAGTTTTGACCCCAGGGCTTTTATTTGAACAAACTTTGTAGACACTTACTAGAAGATAATTCATGCTTAATATCTAAACTCTAGCTATTTGGGTTTTTTTACAAAGAAGATTTTAAGTTTTTGCTATATGCATATAGGGAAAATCAATGACCCCCTGGGGCGGGGCCAATTTTGACCCCAGGGCTTTTATTTGAACAAACTTGGTAGACACCCATAAGAAGATGTTTCATGCTAAACATCTAAGCTCTAGCTCATTGGGCTTTTTAAAAGAAGATTTTTTTAAGTTTTTACTATACACATATAGTTAAAAACAATGACACCCCTGGGGCGGGGCCAGTTTTGAACCCAGGGCTTTTATTTGAACAAGCTTTGTAGACAATCACTAGAAGATGTTTCATGCTTAATATCTAATCTCTAGCTATTTGGGTTTTTTCAAAGAAGATTTTTTAACTTTTTGCTATACACATATAAGGAAAATCAATGACCCCCGGGGCGGGGCCAATTTTGACCCCAGGGCTTTTATTTGAACAAACTTGGTAGACACTCATTAGAACATGTTTGATGCTAAATATTTTAGCTCTAGCTCTTTGAGTTCTTTAAAAGAAGATTTTTTAAGTTTTTACTATATGCATATAGGGAAAATCAATGACCCCCTGGGGCGGGGCCAATTTTGACCCCAGGGCTTTTATTTGAACAAACTTGGTAGACACCCATAAGAAGATGTTTCATGCTAAACATCTAAGCTCTAGCTCATTGGGCTTTTTAAAAGAAATTTTTTTAATTTTTTTACTATACACATATACAATGTAGTTAAAAACAATGACACCCCTGGGGCGGGGCCAGTTTTGACCCCAGGGCTTTTATTTGAACAAACTTTGTAGACCCTTACTAGAAGATAATTCATGCTTAATATCTAAACTCTAGCTATTTGGGTTTTTTACAAAGAAGATTTTAAGTTTTTGCTATATGTATATAGGGAAAATCAATTACCCCCTGGGGCAGGGCCAATTTTGACCCCAGGGCTTTTATTTGAACAAACTTGGTAGACACCCATAAGAAGATGTTTCATGCTAAACATCTAAGCTCTAGCTCATTGGGCTTTTTAAAAGAAGATTTTTTTAAGTTTTTACTATACACATATAGTTAAAAACAATGACACCCCTGGGGCGGGGCCAGTTTTGACCCCAGGGCTTTTATTTGAACAAACTTTGTAGACAATCACTAGAAGATGTTTCATGCTTAATATCTAATCTCTAGCTATTTGGGTTTTTTCAAAGAAGATTTTTTAACTTTTTGCTATACACATATAAGGAAAATCAATGACCCCCGGGGCGGGGCCAATTTTGACCCCAGGGCTTTTATTTGAACAAACTTGGTAGACACCTATTAGAACATGTTTGATGCTAAATATTTTAGCTCTAGCTCTTTGAGTTCTTTAAAAGAAGATTTTTTAAGTTTTTACTATATGCATATAGGGAAAATCAATGACCCCCTGGGGCGGGGCCAATTTTGACCCCAGGGCTTTTATTTGAACAAACTTGGTAGACTCTCGTTAGAACATGTTTCATGCTAAATATCTTAGCTCTAGCTCTTTGGGTTCTTTAAAAGAAGATTTTTTTAAGGTTTTACTATATGCATATAGGGAAAATCAATGACCCCCTGGGGCGGGGCCAATTTTGACCCCAGTGCTTTCATTTGAACAAACTTGGTAGACACTCACTAGAAGATGTTTCATGCCAAATATCTAAGCTCTAGCTCTTAGGGTTTTTTAAAAGAAGATATTTAAAGTTTTTTTCTTTCGGTTGCCATGGCAACCAGAGTTCTGCATGGAATTAAATTCTTTGAACAATTTTTAAAGGTGACCACCAAAGGAACATTTGTGTGAAGTTTGGATGAAATTGGCCAAGTGGTTTATGAGGAGATGTCATTTAAAGTAAAAGTTTACGGACGACGGACGGACGCCGGACGAAAAGCGATCACAAAAGCTCACCCTGTCACTTTGTGACAGGTGAGCTAAAAATTACACAGCTGTGTGACGCTATAGCTCAGTTAGTTAGACCACTGACTGTCACTCCTGAGGTTCCGGGTTTGATCCTGGGTATCACCCTTGGGATTTTAAGAAACACTATCAGTGTTTCCCACCTACCTAGAGGTATACTGGTACGAAACCCAGGTAATCCTGGCATGTATCAGTGCTATACACTGGTCATGTAAAAGAACCAAAGGATCTATTCAATAAGAGCTAGGGACTGGTTCCCAGATTCCCTTGTATCTCATAGCTGTCTCTAGTGTCTGCTGAGGTGAGGAAATAAGTGCTAGCACTTTCGTAGGCTATCCTTTACCGTCCGGTCTAAAGAAAATCAAATCAATCAATCAGTCAGTTTTGAAATTTGCACACAAAGTTGAACGCTGGTCTAATTTATATTGATGGGTCAGTAAAGAGGAGCTAAAAGTCTTTGTAAATTCAGTTCAAAATATCTGACCTTGTTTAAATATCTGGACATCGGGGAAAACAATAAGTTGTCCATCAACAGTCAGTATAATCAGTTCAGCAGTCCCTACAAAATAAAACTTAATTACTCAAAGCATAAATACTTTTATGTAAATGCATTTAATATTTGAATTATGATTATACATGTATTTGATAATAAAATAAAATTAAGTCAGGCAACAAATAATAAATTACCAATAATTCCTTGTCTCAGGTAGATGAGTTTCTGTGAATTCAAGCTGTTGCCAACCATGTACATCAATATAATCATAAAGTTTTAAAAAAAATCTATAATTCTGCTAAAAATTATCAAATCATAAATCTTGGCAATATGTGTTAATAATTAACAAAATCTGCTAATATGTGGCATGGTACATGTCAATCACACTGTTAAAAATTGGTTTAAATCCCTTGAGAAATATATGCATTGAACATTGAGGATATTGTAAATGCCTAGCCACCCATGGACCTTCATCTAGTTAAAAATTGATGAGATGTCAGTATAATGTATATACCTCTACAACACAACCCTAGCCTGCACAAAACTAGTGTTTGGTGGTTAGTGATGTGACTAATATACAAATGTTTGCTATATATATATCAATGTAAATGATTATATTGGCTACTCAGATATACAAAACCAGTCCACCAGTAAATTAGAGTAATGAAATACATGTACAAATGCTTAAATAATAAATAAAGGATTCCACTCAAAGAAAGAGACGGAAACAGTTGTATATTATTTAGCATAGATATGATGCACTTCCACATACTTCATGCCAGCATTATTTACTCATGAGAAGCTGTTATATATCTGTATACATATTAAACTTACCTTCATTATCCATATATGGATCTGAGTAAACAAACACTAATTTTTTTATTCAACCATCATATCACATGAACAGTCAAAAACATTCCAAACAAAATAACATAATACTTGCCATAAAAGTAAATATCAACAATAGAAATCTACCTTTTTTTCGCAAGTAGATATACATGAAATACAGTAACATGTAGTTTGTATAAAGTAGAAAGTTTCATAGTAGTAAAAATGTGATATTAATAATATAAAGATTCATAATGGAAATATAGACATTTTCAACAACAAATATATAGACGAGACATGTTACGATTGACTTTTATTTAATTAGCACTTGCAAATTTAACTTAATTAATTTATTAATTTAATTTAAGTATACAGTTTTATATAAAGTACTGGCCAGGCAAAACCCACAAATTTGGCAGTATACAGCGACCAAGGCTATCTCTAAGACCATCGGCCTTTGCGAAATTTCACAGTATGGTTAAGGCAACTGTGGTGACCATGCAAAAAGCGCAGATTTCTCGTGTCAGGTACATGTACTGCACAATCTATTCTCATTGTACCTTATAAAGTATTATAGTTATTACAAGAGTATCTTGATATGGAACTTGTATTTGACTCAAGTAGAATTTAGTAAGCTATAACATAGTATCTGACAAGGCACATTAGGGCTTGAGTGTGATCCATACTTGCAACAGAGAACCAAAGACAAGTTACAGATCAAGATACTCCAATAATAACCATTTTACTATATACCTTGTTAAATTTTAAATTATGTTTCAACCATACATATAGTAAGCATAACGCCAGCAACATCATACCAGATCACACCTAAGTGTGATACTTAGTTCTATTCTGCTTAGGTAGTGTTTGTGCATGTAATACATGCAATATGTATAGGTATATAATAAATCTTGTTCTCTGTATTTAAATAAGTAGCATCATTTGTCTTTTTTTCAGTTTATATGGTTCTTACCTGAGAATAAAATTCTTTTAAATGATCTGCCATTTACTTGTCTTTCTTCAGGGACAAGAGTCTGAAATCATACAAACTTGTTCATCACTTTCATTTATCATTTTATCATTGTTCAAAGACATGTCACTTAATAGAAAATTTATCAACAAAATCAAAATTCTTACATATCATACACTTATTCATTTTCAACAAAGTACAGTTTTACTGTTTACCTTTCTTCTGTTTACCATTAAATGACCTCGATCATCAGATTCATCCAGCAGGGTATTTCGGGTAAAAACTATGAGTTGTTGTTTATACAGATTTTGCTAGTTCATGTAAATAATATTACATGCCAAACAGTAACTGTGTATTGAATAAAATAAGGCTGTCACAAAATGGTCTCCCAAATTTTTCTTGAGGGAGAAGTTACTACTGCCTACAGCCTACAAATTTACACAAGGATAAGCCTTGTATATGTCTCATATCTGGAACACAAAAATACAAAAAAAAATAAAAAAGATAAATGAAAAAATAATAGGGATTAAAAAAGAATACAAGACTGACTCTAAAAATATATAGACATTTCAATTTTATTGTAAAGATTAAAAGTTGTTAATGAAAATAGAAAATCTTACTAAAGAGAAGACGATTTCTGTGGATTCCGCATCAAGAATGAACAGCATTCCCCCTGTCAGTCCCATCACCAATAAACTTCCATCCGGACTCCATTCCATCTCTTCTATATCACTGTCTAATAATATTCAAGTAATCAACTTTACAGGACTTAACCTTTATTCAAACTAAATTTGTGAGTTGGACTAATGTTCTGGAATATAAACAACCTATTGCTAAGTTATAAGGATTTCAACTGCAATATCTCAAATGTTTTATGCTAATCACAATTTTTTTACACCAGCAATTTAATTGAAAAGAATGTTATCAAATAAATGCATGCAGCTTATAAATCAATTTGTCTTACCGAAGCTAAGCGTAGATGAGGCTTGAAGAATTAGAGTTTTCTCCACCGCCAGACTTGTTAAATCTCCAAACACACATGCTGCATTAACAGGCAGACTTGTGTTGTCCTAAAAAAACATATACAATGTACTTTATCTATTCATATACATGTTTATTTTATCTTTATCTATTCATGTTAATTATCGATTCATATTAATTTCTTTAAGTGTTTTAAAGATAATGTACAACATTATTTTGGCTACAAGATAACCACTAATTAGCCTAATTAACTACCTTGACTTAATTGTAAATTAATAATTTCAAAATTTTTGTTTAGGCCTGCACAATACAGATTTTTTTTGGCTAATTTATTTTTATAGATATAAATGGATGGAATATGTATGTTCTGTTTAAAGCTCCGTCACACTTGTAACAAGAGCATGACTCAAAAGCATTTAATTCACTCTCATGTCTTATATTCACCTATGCTATTTATAGAACGCCATCATCGACTTACCTGATTTTGGCAAGACACAGTTGCTACAGTATCAACCTGATAAAGTGCTGTCCCCGTTTCCTTTCTCGGACCAAAATTAGCTGTCTCATCTCCACCAAAGTCTGTTTCAATTATATCCCACATTTCTTAAAAAAAAAAAAATATTATGTCACAGGGCACTCATTTGGACGATTTTATTTTTTGGCTGAATATTGGCCAAATTCCTATCCTAAAATAATATAGTTTTTCCCCTTTTTGAGAAAAAAAAATCTTGAAAAAAATAAAACCAGAAGGAAAACCACAAAGTTACTCGTCGGCTGGGCATTATATCAGTGAATATTTTAATAATACACCAGGTTTTAAGTGCTGGAAATTGAGAACCGCTCAAAGCGGTGCTAAGGGGTATGAAGGATGTTGCATTTTTTGTTATCGCTTCTGTACGGACTCAATCAAACCAAGTCTGCAGTTTTCATGTTATTTTAATTGATTAATGCTTCCGAGGGATTAGTCCTTTAAATACGACGCTGTTTTGAGGTACAGTACTGGACACGCGAAACCCGCACAATTCGCGTATTCGCGGCGAACTCTCATGCTTTATAACGCGAGCGAATTCGCGGCAACGTGAGACAATCGCCGCGAATTCAACTCGCGGCGATTTTGCCGTGAACATTTGCCGCGATTCGCGGGGAATAATACATGTTCATTTGTATAATAAATGTAGATCTATTTATAAGTGTAGTCTGTGAACTTGAAACCAGATATACATGTACAAGTACGAAAATTAATTAGTAGATCTACATGAAGTTGTATCAAGAAAATCTTGTAATTTGCTAAAATGCCCTTTCTCTATTTATCTTTGATGCCAACAGCAAATATAAATAACCACGGCGAAATCAAATAACACCGTTAAAAACTTTCCGTGAATGGCGGAATCATGACCTCAATGTATAAATGCGACGCAGTACAAGTATGCGGCTCCATCTGCAGGTAAATAGTGTGAATGTACACGTGTAAAACTATTTTTAGGGGGGGGGGGGGTACATATTGAGTTTAAAGTAGAGATATAAATATAATATATGTGTAAAAAGATATTTAGTTACATAAAAAGATACATAATTGATCCGACATTAACTTGTTCATTTCTAAATGTAGTGGATCACCGGGACATTTCGTTCTCTCGGGTGATCATTACTCAATTTATAAAAAATAATACACGCAAGATTTGTCTGCTATAATTTCTGAATGGCGGATATTTGCACCCCTGTTTTAAAAATGTTAAAATATTTAATTGTTAGTTACCGAAAATTATCGCCGATTGTTGAAATTCCATAGCGCTAAAAGACACAAAAACACTCGCGCAAAAAGAAGCATCCATAAATAAAAGGAATATAATGTTTCCATTGTTAAATAATAAATACAAAATTTACACACGAAATGACCTCTGACAAATGACTGGTCGGCTCTTCTGAAGAATCCGTGAATCTTTGATGTTTACACACCTGTAGTTGTTGCCGAATCATCAAAGAAATGCCGACACTCGATTGACTTCCACCTCTTTTTTATATATCAGAAAAAACTGTCATTTCTTTTTGTCAAGGAATGATTACACATGTTTAATTATTGCTCAAGTAAAAAAAATGTTGGATATTGATTGTGTCAATTATTGACATATTATTAATCGTAAGTGCATTTTGATTGTGATATTTTATTTACATTTTAATGATCTTGAAGATATTGTGCAATACTTGTGTCTGCTATCAAAACAATAATGCATATGAAAGGATATTTTTTTCGGTCAATTTTATGACCACGCTTCTACCAGAAATGTTTTATTGCATGGGCTTATAGTATTTAATCAGTGTCGTCAGTCATAAACAAACGAACATGTACCCCAAAGCACATTAAAATTACCACATGGTAAACTAGTGACCATATAAATGCTTTACAAATATTCATTAATTTGAAAAAAAATTTTTAATCCCATTTCCACACCTTAATTTGATACGTGCTATTATTAGTTAATTCAACTTAATTGCCGCGCGCATGCAGTACTGCGTGACGTAAGGTTATTATCCTTCCCTGGTTGGTCGCTATTTATGTAAATACTTTAAATAGTAACACCCTAATTTTATGCACAGAATGCCCTCATGAATGATCACTCGTTACTTTACATATTAAATGTATGATTTAACTCCGATTTTATTTTTGTTTTCGAGGGAATTTTTTGGGTCAAATGCCCTGGCTGATTTGGCGGGAATAAAAAAAAATCTGTTTTGCATCTTGCTACTCATCACCTACTCATGCACCTGGCATTTTTTACTCGTGAAATTGAAGGTAAAGAATGTCAATTTAAGTGATAAAACTTTTACAATTTTCAACAATCATAATTAGCGTATTAGACGTAATAATTAGTTACACCTGTGAATCGGTGCTAAATGTCGCTTTGCATTGTTCTAAAAATAGAATATGTGCGAAAGTAAACAATGGATTTTAATTACATTTGTATTATTATCAAAATAACAATTGGACAATTTGTTATCGTGCGTTCTTTGATGTAGTACCAATTACCTTTTGTAATTTCAATCTCGTTTTATTGTTTACAAATTATTTATTAATACAATTATTGCTGAAGATTCGCCGTAAATTACGGCGATACATCGCGGCGATTTTTCGTGACCCGCCACGAAATTCGGCGAACTTGCACGCGGCGATGTTTTACCGCGAAGTGTCCCGTCGCGACATAGACTACACTCGCGGCATAACGCGACTTTTGCGGGTTTCGCGTGTCCAGTACTGTATTTTTCACTTCTTGGCAAAGCAGTCATATTAGAAATGCTCATAAACCCATTAAACCACAGAAGTCAGCATATAAATACATTAATTTTGAGCTGTACATGAACAAAAGTAAAACTGAAATACCTTTTAATAAAATAGCGAAACTGTCCCATACGAAAAATCAAGTTTAAATCCTTTTATTTAATTAAATTTCTTATACAGCCGATAAACAAATGGCTGTCGCACAGTGAGCGAAATCTGAATGGCTACATTAAACTGAATGCAAGCATTTAACTTTAAATAAGGCAAAAGTCTTAAACAATATAATTTTGAAACTAGAAATGTGTCATCATGCCACGGATGCCCCCGCATGCAGCCAAAATTTCAGATGTTATAATATTTAGTTCCAAATTTGTTTGCACAAATTATTGTTTTCATTTTAAGTTCAAAGCCCTTAAAACTTTTCAACGTTTACACAAACCATTTTCATACAATGTTCAAGGCACTGAAATTATTCAGTCTTAACCTTTTGAAAATAGCATATTTCATATTTGTAGCCAAAATAATGGCTACATACATTTCCACAAAAGTATGAGTGCTGAAACTGAAAGTTCAAATTTTTTCCAATATTCAAGAAAGATAAGTTTGTCCAAAATCATTGAACCATGACCAAATTCAAACTTAAACTGCTTATTCCTAAGATGTATCTATATTATTTTCAAAGTGAAAGGGACATAACTCTGACAAAAAATCATCGGACCATGACCAAATTCCAACTTGACCTGCCCATTCCTTTGACACATCCATATGTCAAATTTGAGTTGAATATGTAACACTGTTGGGTAGATAATGAACAGAAACTGTAAATTTCATATTATTTTCAAAGTGAAAGGGGCATTACTCTGCCAAAAGTCATTGAGCCATGACCAAATTCGAACTTTGCCTGGGCATTCCAAAAACATATCCATGTTGAATGTGTTGTACCGTTGGGGAGATAATGAACGGAAACTGAAAATTTCATATTATTTTCAAAGTGAAAGGGGCATTACTCTGCCAAAAATCATCGAACCATGACCAAATTCAAACTTGACCTGTATTTTCTCATGACATATCCATATGTCAAGTTTGAGTTGAATGTGTTGTACCGTTGGGGAGATAATGAACGGAAACTGAAAATTTCATATTATTTTCAAAGTAAAAGGGGCATAACTCTGCCAAAAATCATTGAACCATGACCAAATTCGAACTTGACTTGTATTTCGTCATGACATATCCATATATTAAGTTTAAGTCGAATGTGTTGTACCGTTGGGGAGATAATGAACGGAAACTGAAAATTTCATATTATTTTCAAAGTAAAAGGTGCATAACTCTGCCAAAAATCATCGAACCATGACCAAATTCGAACTTGACTTGTATTTCGTCATGACATATCCATATATTAAGTTTAAGTCGAATGTGTTGTACCGTTGGGGAGATAATGAACGGTAACTGAAAATTTCATATTATTTTCAAAGTAAAAGGTGCATAACTCTGCCAAAAATCATCGAACCATAACCAAATTCGACCTTGAACTGTATTTTCTCATGACATATTCATATGTCAAATTTGAGTTGAATGTGTTGTACTGTTGGGGAGATAATGAACAGAAACTGAAAATTTCGTATTATTTTCAAAGTAAAAGGGGCATAACTCTGCCAAAAATCATCGAACCATGACCAAATTCGAACTTGACCTGTATTTTCTCATGACATATCCATATCAAATTTGAGTTGAATATGTGCAACCGTTACTAAGATAATGAACGGAAACTGATGATGACGGAATGACAGAATGACGGAATGACGGAATGACGGAATGACGGAAGGACGGAATGACGGAAGGACGGAACAGGGTAACACTATATGCCCCGGCCATTACATGGCGGGGGCATAAAAAAATATTTTACCACGCATTGTCAGTGTGTAGGAATATATTTTTACATTCAAAAATTTGGGTTCAATCATTAACCTGTATGGCGGATAAGCACATACAGATTGTTGTACTTTAAATTGATAAATCCATTTACAGCGTCTGACATTACAAATCAGTTTCCTATTGCAGCACTGAGCAGTAAGAATTCAAAAGGCAAAACAACGTTTATTTTGTTTTCTATAGCATAAAATTTAATGTTTTTTGGTGATATTTCAACAAAAATCATGATATCTTTATCGGTTTTACTTGCTTCTGCCTCATTTTCTTCTTTAATTAATGAATAACAATAAGCGCCAGAAAGTTGAATGCATTTTAGGGTATCAAAGTTGGTCAAGAGCGTGGATTCTATTCGTTTTACTCAATCCTGAGAATATGAGAAACCCCGAGAATACAGGAAATAGGGATAACTGTAAACAGTTAAAATGATAAATTTCTGTTCTTAGATACAGGGAATGGCAATCTCCTGGATTATACCCCTATGTATATTTCAGAAGTAAAATTTGAATATAATGTACTTAATAAAATGGAATGAACAATATACATGTATATACCCCTAGTTTAGGAATCCCCATCTATTCCAGGATAAATACACCCATTGACAGTCTCTATATGAACTACATAAATAACCAAGGTAAATAGAGTGAAAAAACACGAGTTGTTTCCCTTAGGCCTAAAAAAAATACTGTTTTGTTCGGGTCTACCTAATAATATACGCCGACCCTACCGTTTTTTTCGTGTCAAAAAAAAAAAAAAAAAAAAAAAAAAATCGATGAAAATTACCGTATTATTGAGGTACGGTACGGTACAGGTTTTATCGCCGCTCTTAGTTACAAAATGGCGGATCACATCGTCAATATTTGTAAAACGGCATGTGATATTCACCAAACGGCAGAACGCCGAGACTTTAAGATTGTTACACCTAAAATATCTTTTGAAAACATAGAAGGGATGTATTTGTGCCACCCGGGAGGGATGTCAGAAATTTTCATATCTACATTTCAATATAACACAGTATACCACCATACCGGATCAGAACTGGGTACAAAGCCATGGGGGGGTTATAGAAGACGATGCTGACGTCTTGCGACCTCAACTCCAGTAAAGTAAAGTACTGGTGAATAATAAAAAAAAAAAAAAAAATCCGACCTACCATACCTATTCCTTGAGAGCATGTTACCCGAACAAAACAATTTTTTTTTTTTAGGCCTTAGCTTCGAGTAAAATCGATATCTCTAATGCAAAACAATGCAAATTTAGCCGTTTTTAAACCGCTAGTTTGGGGCTATTCAATGTTCGATTTTAAAATTTATTATACCAATGATAAGCTTGTGCTCTTAGCTTTGTCTCAGTATATATTTCAACACATTGTTTGACATTGAAGGTATTTAAATTTACGGTTAATCCTACCACAAGTCCGACCATTTTACATACGTTTTATACAGTGAGATACACAATCGGTTATCTTTACTCGCAATTCAACTGATAAGAAAAGCCTGTCGTCTGCTAGTTCGGGAACTGTCAATCCGTGTATTAAAGACCAGAGAACATTTTATTTTTGAAAATACTTAAAATATTTAATTGGCCTGAATCTTATCATGTCCTAATTTTGATAACCTAAAGGACGTTTTAATGATTATTTTCAAAGTGCGGCAAATCGTCCCTACTCTGGAGCGAAACGTCACTAAAGCGGGGCCAGTCATAATTTATGGGACGAATCGCCAGTGGGGCGAATCGTCATCAATACTTACAGCGATAATTTTTCCCAAAATGAAGAGGCTACGCCCACTTCCCAATAAATAGAGAAAACCAGGACTTATAAAGCCTTTATAAAGACATTGTCAGCTAGTACATATCAATAATATACGATTTTAATTACAGATTTACCTTCTGGATTTCAATTAAAACTCCCGCGTCCTCTGTCAAATCCGAAGGAATCCGAAAATTATTTGGAGTTCGACGGAAAAGGCCGGAGAAATACGGTTGCTTAGGTTTCGCAGTACTAAAACATTTACATTTAACTCCCGTCATATGTCGTCTGTGTATACTTAAAATATGATATATTTCTATCAATAAAACTATTAACAGTTTGTTGTAAAAGAAATGTTCCATGTAAAACACTTCCTGTAGGTTTGAATACTCCAATCAATATTTGTGTTCTATATGTGTAGAATAGAATAGAATAGAATAATTTTATTTCACCAATCAAGGGTCATACTATATGACATATATAATCACAAGCATAAAACATAAGGCATGAAACAAAATATATCAACCAACAAATTGTGTATTGTATGGTAGAAATGAAGACAATAAAGTAACTAAAGCTTAATTCGTATTATTGGAAAAACAAATAACACAGGCATAGTAATGTTAAAATAAGAAGTAAATAAATAAAACAGTATTAAAAAAAAAAAAAAAAAAAAAACCACTAATTACTCATTCGATATTCAAGTACAATAATATACATTCAATGGTCTGACAAATTTTTATTACTAATAGTACTACCTAACATAAGATTTCTTTTATTATAAATTTCGAGTAGGTATTTAGAAAAGACATTCAAGACTCTAGGGTCTTCCGAGGACATTAACCAAACAAATTTCTGCTTATTATTCAACATACAAAAGTTCTTATTTGATATTTCAATTTGTCTAAATAGTAGTTCTCTATTACTATCAAATTTTGTACAACACATGGAAAAATGAATTTCATCTTCTACAAGATTGGAAGAGCAACAGTTACAATACCTTTGATTTACTGGGATCTTTTTATATCTGCCTGTTTTTATATTCAATCTGTGTGCACTTACTCTAAACTTGGTGAAGAAAGTTCTTATATCTTTGTCCTTAATATGTCTAAAGTACACTTCTCTACAAAACCTTTGCTTAAACAAAGAGTATGTTCTAAGTTTCCCTTCAGTACCTGTGTATGTATTCTGGGCTTAATGAGGATCCATCCGACCTTTCAAGCACTCAGAGTACGGACCCGGACATGTCATCATTCATGTCTGCTAACATTTACATCTAGATTCGGGATTATTTTCATTCAATATTTCAATGTCCCATTCATGAAAGTTAAATATTCCAAAAGTATCTTTTGTGTCTTTTTAATACATTAAATTATAATTATGACAGTTTAGACATTACTTTTGCAGTATTATCCTCCAAATGAAGCAGAAACTAAGTACATGTACATTCAATGCGAGTTCAATGCGAGGGATCACTTTGTATCCAGACTTTTTGAAAGTCCACACGGCAAGCCAAACAAATGTGCAAATTATAGTTAGTGTTGGCAGATTAAAATGTTCCTAAAACATTTACAAATTAAACAATCTGAAGCTGACATTATTTTCATGTTTATGATTTTTTTAGTCAAGTCGGGTATGTAAAATATTAATAAATACATATACTTCAAGAACGTCAGTTGAAAAACAGCAATTTGAAAATTATCTCACACTTTCAAATATTGAATTTTAGACTGATACATGTATTAAAAACAATGTATTTTGAGCATACACTTTCATTTTTCCAGTTAAATTCATATAAAATGATCTATTTTACTCGAGTATTTTTCAGGGTCATTTATTTGAATGTGTGAGGAAAACTGTTTGTAGTTTTAATTTTGAATTATCTGCCTTTATCTGCGGGCCAAAAAAAATGGGAGGGGTGGGTGAGAAAATACCTACTGTCAACGGTAATCCAACAAGGCAGACATCACAAAACATGCAAACATTCAAAACAAGTAACAATACAGACATGAAAAACGCGTGAAGGAACACAGACGGGTACCGCCTTGGAACGGTCGGTAGTAGTTAAATCACCGGGGAGTTTAAACCGGTTTTGGGCGCACCAAGCCTCACTCTTAGCCCCAATATGTTCCTAAATGACACAAAAGTGTAAATAAGCCTTCGACATCAAAATAAGCCTTAAAATATACGTGTACCACCAATGTCATAACAGGAATATTTGCCAAAATGGTGAACATATATCTTTATACAACTTCCATGGTCAAATTACCATATCATTAACAAAAAACACAAAGCAGGTTAATTTAACTTGAATTATAATTTATCTTTCTTTTAATATGAAGGACACTTTAATTCAAAACAAAAGCAACTTTATGCGTGTGGGGGCTCAGTTAGTGATATATTTCCGATCCGAGTGTTCAGCACGACATCATTGTTTTGTTTCTTGTACTAGTATTTGTTTCTCCCATTTGATCTTTTTCCTTGATCTTCCTTTATTCACCATTGAATATATCACACTAAGGATTTGTTGCTTGTTTTTGTCTTTTGACGTCTTCAAGACCTGTAACCCCCTTTTCAAAATTTCATTTTATTAATCCCATTGAATTATTCTCTCGTTTATTAATATTTAAGCAAGAAATAATTTTATAAGATATGATAGTTCAAACATTCGAAGTATGTTCAAGAGTGACTACATGTACAAATAAGGTAAACTCGTTTTTGATTGGTGTCCTACTGTGCTCCTTGCCGATGGTCCTGTGTTGCTGGCTTTTAATGGGGGCTACCTATTGTGAATGTCGCATATCCTTGTTGAGCTGTGTTAAATGGAAAAAAAACACAATCAAATAGGGGAGACACATGTCAGTTATAAAAACTATAAACAGAACTTTCTAAATTGTTAAACGATAAAAAAGAATGAATGGGTCATTCTACAGTAAACATATTATTGTCTATTTATAAATTAGCACGGTTAACATGTTTTTCATCAGATACCTACATCATGTATATATAACAATAAGTTAACACATGTGCATATATGTATTGCAAATAGCAAAACGTTAGGACAGTATGAGACATTAATTTTCCCAAACTGTTAAAAATAAGTTTCTTTCTTTTAAATTACCCATACGTATCCCTTTTTTATTTTCCCCTTTAAAGGGATTCAAAAAAATTTAGAGTTTTAATTGTTTTGCTTT
This sequence comes from Ruditapes philippinarum, assembly GCF_026571515.1. Taxonomy (NCBI): domain Eukaryota; kingdom Metazoa; phylum Mollusca; class Bivalvia; order Venerida; family Veneridae; genus Ruditapes; species Ruditapes philippinarum. The sequence continues at coordinate 353,877 of NW_026853905.1, forward strand.
CCTGGGGAAAAATACTTTTTTCGGAAAGGGAGATGTATATATAGTTAAAAAAAAATTCCCAGATTTTAACTATTATTTAAAATTCACGAACCGATTATTTAGTTTGGGCCCCCCGTGGCCCAGAAATGATAATCATTTATTTGGCCCAAATAAACACGACACGGGACCCCAAAAGAAAAAAATTTACGTCATATTTTACGTCATCAAAACAGCTAGCTTTAAAAGTGAAAGTAGGTTTTAAGCACGAATCGCTTGATTTGATTATGAGAACCCTAAGCTTAATTTGTACAAACACAGTTTTATTGCAATTGGAACGATAAAAATACGACATATTTCATTTTGATAAAATAAAACGTTTTTCTTGATTATACACATAGAAGGGAAACAACTCTTTAGAAGTTACTGTACCGTGGAAATCTACAGAGATAGGAATTGCAACGAAAGATAAATCAAAATTATCATGTGTAAAAGACATTCATACACGTCATAGACGGGCCGGATAGTAATAATCGGTCCTGAAATGAATAATGCCCTCGGGGCCATTGTTCATTTTGCGGGCCGATTATCACCTTCCGGCCCTACTCTGCCGTGTATTAATCTCTTATTCATTGAATACCGCCTAAGCTTGTGATAGGGATTTGAGAGATGTTGCACTTTTACATAGTATCTCATAAACAGAGTCGATCATATCTAGTCTGCATTTTTCTTATAATATTTTTGTTCATATTGCTTCTGAGGTATCATCCATTTAATGTCTCAGGTATTTTACATAGATATGAAAATATACACTAAAAGTTCCTCTTAAAACACAAAATGTATCCATTCTGATAAAACGGCGATGAAAGAAAACAGCAAAATAAGGTGTAAATAAATAATTTAAATGCTTTTACACATTGGAAAATGAGGCATAAGAAAGGATTGTCGTTTTGACTGTTATTTAGGGATTCTTTATTTCTCTCTATTGTGTCAGATTTTGTTGGAGGCTCAGGCCAGTGAACATCGCTTTTCCTTTTCGATTACAGTTCACGTATCTAATTTTTTAGAAAATATGTTGTCTGACGTGCGTTTCATGACAAGTCTCCTGTCCAACTTAGCAATCACTATGAACTTGTTATTTGGAAGGTTAAGGGGTTAAGTAAAGTTCCTTTCTATTCCTGAAACTGAAAATTATCCCATCATTATAATGATGACAATCCTCTTTTGAATTTTAACAAGCTTTTTATTGGATATTCCAGAGGCATAAATAATAGAGATAGGCAACTTCCTAGCAAGTTAAGTTATCGCATGTGTTTGCTAAACTTACAATTAAGTTGTAGCAAGTAAAACTTATTAACCAGTTATCAAAATGCAGTAAAATAATACATTTTCTGAAAGCTTATACATTTGTCTATGGCCGTAGTTTATAACATTTACAGTTACTATTCAAATGAAAACATTATTTTTTAAGAGAACTACTTGTTAACTTTTGTTAGGTAACTATGCATATGACCATAAACTGGCTCAGAGTACGTTATTTTAAACAAAAGTCATATGAATTTATAAATTTACCAATATTTTAACACGCAGCAATAGATAATTTGTATGCTTCAAATGGTGTATACAATAAAGGATCAAATCTATTGCTAGAACATGACAAATTGTTCACTTTTTGTTAGGCGTGTGTGATATTTCAGTGGTGTAACAGTATATTATAGGGGAGCTGTTTATGTCTGTTATCTACATCTCTCGTATTCAGATTTTGATATTAGTATAACTAAATGAATTATATAGAAGGTCTTTCAAATGTATGTATTAATAATTATGTGACATACATGTATGAGATGCACTCTTCAGAAGGTCTATTTAGTACTTTGAAACCTGTCGGATATTTACAGTATGGTGAGGTGATTAAGTTTTAAAGATGGCAGCCTGCATGGGTTATTGGCAAAGACGCTTCTTCTTTTTCTTATCTTCAACTAGACATCGATCAAAATGTCATATTTACAGAAGATATTTGAACACCCGAACTCGTCGATCAATCGAAATTGATATCAGCCCCCAAAACAAGTAAGTATTAGACATATTTGTTTTGTAACATGTTTTCGCGATTTAGTGAACTCGTCCCGTGGTCAACTCGTCCCGTCTTTTTGGTCAACTTGTCCCGTGGTCACCGCGTTCCATGGTCAATTCGTCCCCTATCTCGTCCCCTATTTTTATTTAAATGGTATTAGGCAAAGCCTTTGAACGGGAAAATCGTAAAAAATGTTTCTTTCATTTTTCTGTTCTAAGACTTAAGGTGTCATGAACACTCGACGATTATTAATATGAAATTAGGCAAAGCCTATGAACGGGGAAGTCGTTAAAAATTCCTTTCATTCTTTCCGTTTTAAAGGTGTCATTGGGTATAACATGCACCGCTTCTGTTTTCAATCGGAACACTCGACGATTATTATTTATCAGAAAAGTTGAGATTTGTTCCCTTATCGGAATACCCCGCCTATTATCATTGAGTTACATTGTAAATGGCGGCGCCCGACTAGAAACTGACACTGAAAATTTCATTGATAGGTATAGAATTCTATATATTTTTTAATTGTTTTTTATTTGATTTTCTTTTAAATATACACATGTAGTCTATAGCCGGGCAAGCCAAAGCCCGGACCCGGGAGGTCTTTGACTTCCCCGTAATAATCTGAAAAGTTGAGATTTGTTCTGTTATCGGAATACCCTGTCTATTATCATTGAGTTACATTGTAAATGTTGGCGGCCAACTAAAACTGACACTGAAAATATCATTGATAGGTATAGAATTCTATATATTTTTTAATTGTTTTTTATTTCATTTTCTTTTAAATATACAGGTGTATTCTATAGCCTGGCAAGCCAAAGCCCAGGCCCGATTTGTAGGCCCGTCTTTGACTTCCACGTATTAATATTTGATACATTATCAGAGAGTTTAAGATATATCATCGGGTGTCCTAAATTTGCCCTGTCCTAGAGTCAACACCCTTACTGTGTAATGTCAGAAAGTCTCAGCAAATGTCAGTAATAATAAAGAAAACAGTTATATATTTTTATACATTAAAGTAAATTTAATGTATCTGCAAAATTTCTTTATCATAGAACGCTTAGATCATAAGGAAATATAGTGTATCAAACTAGCACTGTAAAATGCTTAGGGTAACGAATCATGACCACCCGAGGATATCTTTAGAAATCCTTGCAAGAGAATTATTGAAATTGACACTGGGATACATTTTTACCTTTTCGTGTGCTACATAGATACCTATATTACAAGTAATATGGTTTAAGTTGAGGTTTATCTTTTCGCAATCATAATCATATGCATTATCTGACAACTTGGTTATTTTATCAACTTGCATACAAAAAACTTGATCACATGTCAATAGCATTTATTGTTTAAAACAGAACATATCTTTATACTTTATACTTAAAGCTGCATGCCTCCAGATGAGCCAAAATATTTCAAGAAAATCAATATTGAGAAAAATGCACTAAACTTTTAAGAAAGATAAAAACATTCAAGATCCAAGTTATATTTTACATGTTATGTGCGGTTTAAGACTGATTTTGCAGTATTTTATCACCATATTTCTACTGCGTTACTAACGCAGTAAGGGCTGTTTTTGCATATCTTGACCACTTTTTGTTAATTTTCGTGGATTGTAAGTGCCGATTGCAATATGTTAATTACTTTATTTGTTCACCTCACAATATTTTACTTTTAAATACATTTCCAAAATGTTCATGAAAATTAACATGAATCTGGAGGCGTGCTGCTTTAAATAATGCTTGTCTTTAATTTGAAATTCAACAATTCATGTGAAAACTATGCCAAAATTATTATAAAATCACGGACTGTAATTACCGTAATTCAAGTATGTGATAGAATATAATATTAAATTCAATATGTTTACTAGTATTATATATAAAACAACAACAACAAAAATCTGGAACTCTTTAATTATAACTCCATCTTGACTAATTAATTGAGTTATTGCCCTTTGTTACTTTTCCTTGTCTGGAGCATAACTTGAAAACTACTGGTTGGAATTCAAAACAACTTCATACAATTGTCAAGCACAATAAGGGGAAGTGCAATGTACAAAAACCATAACTCTATCTAAATTAATTACAGAGTTATTGCCCTTTGTTACTTTTCCATTGCTTTTTTTGTCCGTAGCATAACTTGAAGACTAATAGTTGGAATTCAGTTCAACTTCATACAATGATCAAGCACATTGAGAGAAAGTGCAGTGCACAAGAACCATAACTCAATCTTGACTAATTACAGAGTTATTGCCCTTTGTTACTTTTCCTTGATAAACTTGAAAAATTTAACGCTAAATTGTTATCCTGAAAATTTTATGCTTAGACTAGGTCTAGGGACCTACTCACATGGTTAAGATATTTGACCGGATTTTGAAATTCCAAAGATGGATTCTTTGATATTTTAATATCCCTTTGGCCAGTGGGATATTTATCCCTCGGGTCAGAATCTTGCTTCTATGTTAAAACCAGAAACAGGCCTGCCTGTGGTGAAACTTTGATTTAGGTGTTCAGGATTCCTGGGATTCTAGCCAAGAATTTCAGAAGGCACATTGCAAAGAAAACTTATTGGGCAATACCCTTGGCTAAGAATGTTGTGAACTTATACTGGTTGGGGACAATCATCTGGACACTTTTTGAACATTTTTACATGCAGATTTCTTAATTTTAAAGCTAGCGATATCAATATATGAGACAGTACAGCTAGGTTCTTCTCTTGACGTTGATTTAATCAAGATAAAAGATGGGGTGTTTTAATCTTTTTAGCATGATCAGGCCTCGACAAATCAACTTGCCTTCTAGCATTTGCTAGTGAAAGTTTGGGTCGGGTAAGAAAAAGGTTGATGAAACTCTCCTGGCAGGGAGAGAAAGGTTCTTCCGATCCAAATGATGTTTCTTTAAACATTAATAAATCAAGTTATTCGGTAAAAGCATCAAACTGCAGACATCATTTCAATCGTAAAACTGTCAAACGAAAACTGGAAATTGACCTTATGACTAAGTATAAAACTTTATCGAACGTGTAAGATGAATCGATTTGATGACAGCAGCATTTGACAATGTTTTATACATACGCGTTTGGTAATGTTTTATACTGAGCCATGTGGTTGATTTATTAGCAGAGTGTATTAAAATTTGAATGAAATAAGTAATCGGGCTATGTCGAAAATCATATATTAAAAGAATGAAAAGTATTATAAACAATATGTTATTGTAGCCGATTATACCGATATAGACCGGTAAATAGTAAATTTTAGTCTTTTTGATTTAAACAATTTTTTTCTGTCAAAATGCAGGACAAGTACATTTTATTAAGGGCAAGGAAATTTGTATGGTCACTTGCCCTGCAGGGGATAAATCGCCCTGCATGTCGAGTGACACTAGAAAAAGTCATCAAGGCCTGATGATATACAATATTAATTTCAGCAGCAAATGCTGAAGTTTTTGACATTCTATAATAGTGGGGTGTGAAAGATGGTCTCTGCTGTGAAAATAGTGCAATTGGTGATACAAGCATGAAACTTTCAGGGAAACTTTCAAAAAATCATCTTTAGACCATGCAGATTCAAAAAGTGAAGTGGGCCCAAAAATTTTCAAGATGGCCGCCATATAAATTTGACGTCGTGTACATAATAGCTCATTCAGTTATTTTTTTGTACAGACCTGAAACTTGCTCTGTGTACAATGTACTTTATAATGGTTGCTTATTCTGACTAAATGTAAAGCCAGATAAATGTGTCTTTTTACATGTCTTGTTCATTTTTAGGATGCTTATTGAAATTGGGAGCATGGCAAGATTTGCAGATGGCTCCGTTGTAGCTAAGGTAATTGATACATTTTACCTATTAACATTATCTTAAAGCTTGATATAACATTTTACTTGTATGGACTTGAGCGATTTTAGGCTGGCTAATTGAAAGAAGCAAACAAACAGTATTTTATATAAGGCCTAAGTATATGATTGTACAGATTCTTTTTGAAGAACATATTTTACCTAGAAGTATAAATGCCAGTTTTCAATATGTTGTCACTGTCTCTAAATCATGACAACTTATTTCACATTTCAGAGTTAATTACTTACATTAATTACAATAACAACAAAATTTTAATAACATAAAGTAATAAAGATTGCTAATTTGCTTGAGTAGTAAGGCTCCCACGTTTACGATTTTATGTAAACGTTTACACGATTGCTAAGAACCGAAACGATACCGTTTAAACGGTGGTACTTCTATGTGCTATACTACACCATGTATTCAAGTCGCCAAATGATGACTTACTTTTATTTTTAACACAAGTACAAATAATAATGTTCAGGGCTCATCACGATTAAGTCGGCACATATTTTTTGCATTGTATTCTCATTTCGCTCTTTTGAAAGATCAAAGGAAAATCAACTTGACCAAAAATGTCACGAGCGATTATTGCACGGTAATGCTGTGTGGAGGGTTGTAAGTACCTATTTTCCGTATTTTACTTTGGAATAAATCAATTACAATTTATAGAATTTATGATTACAGGCAATGATTAAGATGTTTTGTAAGACGATATGGTCATTTTGATTAAACGGTAAAAAAATCATAAACATTTACGACTGAAAATCGAAACGAATCCGTTTAAACGTGTAACCGTGGGGGCCTTATTGAGTAGGAAAATAAAATATCCCTGATAGACTTATTTGATATGTTACGCTATAGTTATTAAGATTACAAGTTTTAATAGACAGTATATCAAATTCTGTATTAATGCAATTTTTTCAGTGTGGTGATACTGCTGTACTTGTGGCTGTAACCAGCAAATCAGACACCAATTCCAGTGCACAGTTTTTACCTCTAACAGTGGGTATTTTATTAAATCCTTTGTCATCAACATAGTGTCATTCTAGTGGGCACTGAAATCCAGGTTGACTCACTGCACTCTGAAAGTAGTCCGTCATCCCTGTAACTGTTAATGAACGTTTCAGATTTGTAGCAGGACAGTATTCATATGTTATATAAATATAATCCTTGGTGTAGAGTCAGAGCTCCATAAAGTATAATCAGTTATGTGTAAAACAGCAATTACACTGTTATTTATGCATTAGATACGCTTTACAATTTCATTCATCTGTAGGAACATTGCTCAATTTTAAATTCACGCTTTTCATATACATGCAACTCTTAATATGAGGCTCTTGAAGGCACTTTGCCAGTATAAAATTCCAGATACATGACTATTGTATTTTAATTTGACACTAAACAAGGCCTAAACAGTTATTAAGGACAGTTCTATTTCGTACTTTAGGTAGATTACAGGCAGAAATATGCAGCTGCTGGACGTATACCCACTAACCATTTACGACGTGAACTAGGGCCGTCGGACAAAGAAATATTGACAAGCAGAGTAATAGGTAAAACTTTTGTTTGTTTTTGTTTGTTGCTTGGTGTCTTCAAGTTAATATCAGTAATGTTGGGGATAAAGAAATTCTTGTGAGGTGGTTTGTAGGTGTGAGATGGTATATTGTATGTTTTCTTACTTTTCAATCAAGCAGTTCAAATCCTTTTTAAGATAAAAGAAATAAATTTGCTCTTCATTACTGGATAAGAAACCCTTAAAAATGTCTAGTTAAAACAGCTTAATAAATTGAAGAAACTTGCTTTGTTTAAAATCTTGAAAATATACAAATATTTTAGTCTTTTTTGAGTGAGAGAAAAATATTTTGAAATTATGCCCTTTTTTTCGACTAAAACCTACTTATCATCCTATACCCTTTGAGATAATGCTTTGAAAGTTTAAGTACCTATTAGTGACCGTCAACCTCACTTTCTGGCAAGCACACTATTTTACGACCAGCTATTGTTTAGATGAAAGAAATTACTTTGTTCCTCCTGTGAAATATGGTCATGATCTAAATAAGGGATAAATCTGTAATTAGTCTGTTACATATTTGTTTTAGCTTGATTGTGATGAAACTAATAAAAGTTGTTTTTTTCGTCTGTTTCAGATAGATCTTTAAGGACACGCTTTCCTAGTGATTATTTTTTTGAGACTCAGGTAATTGATTAACATCAGAGACTGAAACTGAAATTTCTGATTTTTTCCATAGAGCTTTTATTAGCTTGGCAATTCCAAAAACAGGGAGAGCTGTTGATCTCAATCCTCGTTGCCGTTACACTTTGGTTTTAAGATTTTGCAAGTTTTGTGAGTGACTGTTTAACTACTGAAGGGAATGGACAATTGTTCTCTGCGATTATCATTATCTAATATGATGGGCACAGGCTTCTTAACTCTCTAACATAAAAGGCACAGGCTTCGTAGCTCTCAGTTACGTTTTTACAGAGTTATGTCTCTTTTCTCCCTGTCAAGAACTGAGAATAGTCAAGCACAATGTCTTAGTACAGCTCTTGTTAACTAATATCCTAGTTAGTTAGTGTGTAGGTATTTGACATAACCCTTGTTTGGTCAAGATTCTAAAATGGTCTATATAACTAAAGATTAACATATAATTATTTTCTTTACCTCATAATTATTCAATGTTTATGAGGAGCATTTAAGCAACTAAAAGGGGCATCAATCTCTGTCAGAAATATTCATGTATTATGTGAGGAAACTAAATAGTGTTAAGTATGTGTTTTAACTTTGGTTTCATTTTATATCAATAATGATGTACTTAAGGGCCTGCAGCACCAGCCTGCAATATTTGAAAGATTGAACTTTTCTGTTAGTCTTGTACATTGAGTCAGTGACCTTGTGACCTAAATCTTATTCAATGAAAGAAAGAATGTGAGGTTTATTAGTATTGGTGTTGTATCAAGTATTATTTATTTCACAAATATATTATGCAATATTTTTCAGATCACTTGTAACATGTTATCAATTGATGGGGTCAATGACCCAGATATCGCAAGTATTAATGCTGGTAAGTGTTTTAGCCGTAATAGTATATATATTGTTTTAAGAGATGAGTTTTATTTTTGTTCATTTTATTCAGTTTTTAATTAATATCTTTTCAAAAAAGCTTTTTTTTTTGTCTTTCAAAGAAATTATTGCTACTGTTTGGGCATTAGTTTTTCTCTGTGGGCAATTCCTCTTACATCTCTAAAGGGATTTCTAAGTACCTTGTCAGATATTTTCACAGTTTGGTGATTTGAAAATTTTTGCAGAATCATGGCACTTTTTTTTTTTTTTTTTTGTTTTTTTTTACATATGTGATTTTTTAGAGAAATACTTCTCTGATTCTACAACTCTTTATATAAGAGATTTCAACCAAACTTTCATTGAACATTAGGGACATAATTGTAGGTTATTTTTATGATTCATTTTTGTCAGAAAATCCAGTTTTGTTATGATTCCTGTCACTATCTAATTGTGTTATTTACAGCTTCTGCAGCACTTTGTATTTCTGATATACCTTGGAATGGACCAGTGGGAGCAGTAAGGGTTGGTCTTTTAAAGGGAAAACTTGGTAATGGTCGTTTTGTCATTAATCCTTCACGGAAGGAACAAAGTGAAAGTGATCTTAATTTAGTTATTGCAACAGATGTAGACGACAATGTAGGTAAGTTGCTCTAACAAGATGAATGTTTGTTTTGTTCTTTTATGAAGAAATCTCATTATTTTCTCTAAAAAAAGATGCTTGCTGTATTATTACAAATTGGTTTTAAATATTTCTGACGGTTATATGGCCGTATATAAACGGTTGTAACCATTGTTTGCAATATAACCCGTGACCACTTCCAAGCAACATGCACTTGAAATCTTATGAATGTGACACATCCTACATTACAAAATGGATTTCCTTAAACTTAGGTTAAGGATTTGTTTTAGCATGACTGTGATAATGCATCTTTAGACAAAAAACTACAATTTCTCCCCTCTATACAGCAATTATGGGTTATTGGCCAATCTGGCCAGGTGACCGCTGAAAATGGGTGATCTTTAGTACAAGTTCGACTGTAAATACTACTCGCATCACAAAAATACAGTCAGAATCTACATATTGACAGCTTGGTAGTGGGTTGAGTTGATTCATGCTGAGTTAGCTAAAGGTTGAGTGGACCTTTTACCCTGACAGAGTGGCTTGTTGGGGTGTCTTATCCAGGACAATGGCAGTTCTAGTTTTACCTTTATCGCAACATTATTAATATACAGTGATACATATACCTGTATTAACAAAGTACTTCCCATAGTAAAAGGTATAGCAATGTTATCACTTAGATTTGTGGGGCTGAATTTTCACTATTGCAGTTCATTGTATATAATAATAATGTTTTGATGTTGTTTTTTATTGTGATATTTCAGTAATGTTAGAAGGGGAAGCAAACAATATACCATATCGGGAATTTACAGATGCTGTCCATTATGGTGCACAACATGCAACACATATTGCAAAACAATTTCAGAAGTTTCTAAATGGAAATGTATATAAGAGAAAATATTTTCAACCAAGTCAATTGCCAGAGGAAATGTTTAAAGATATTGAATTGTAAGGATTTTTTCTGTTTGTTTCTATCTTTTTCAAATTTTTTCTAGTTAAATATGAATTAAGTATTTGCCTTAGTGTAATGCTGTAGAAATATTTAAGTGAAGTTGGCATATGCCAGATTTGTTACGTGCCCATTCAAGGGTATATAGTGAGTAAACAGGTGAAAGTCAAAAGAAGTTTGCATTTCTCACATGAACGATAAATTAATTTATTACATGGCCAATAAAATTTCTGTTAATACCCATCAGATTTACCTGTAACATTCGATTTATAAAAAAGAGTGGGGCAATCTTTTTATATTTCAGAGAGATTTGTATTCTATCCTAACATTTTTCAATATCAACTGTCAGTCAATGAAAATATGAGCATAATGTGTCACTTTAAGTGACAGATAGGTTGAATTGGAGCTTTTGCATATGTCTTTACTATATTTAGATGTCTTAACACCTAACTGAAACAAAATAATAATTTTGATAGCAGAGAAACTTTTGTCTGTTTGCCCCATGACATTTGTTTACGGAACATTGGTTAACCACCATATTTGTTTACAGAACATTAGGTCACCAATTCTGGTCATGCCCATGACTGAAAAGGTATTTGCTAATTTTTCATTATCTGTCAATATTTGAGTGATAGATTAAACATAATTTATGTTTCCGATTCTTATGTTACATAATGTTCTTTTGAACCTTTGTTACTATTTCCATTATGCTTAAAGAATTTTTTTTTGTGTAACATTGTGGTAACATTTTGTCACAATTCCTGCAAGCATATCAGGAAATGAACCATTGGAATCAGAAAATATTTGCCTAGAACATGGTATTTGTTTATTATTCAGTATTAAAGAAAAATATAAGGAATTAATAGAAAATATATTTTAAATCATGGGCGTGACCATTTGCAGTGCCCCAATATTACCGTAAGCAGTGCTCACATAATCACCCACCCAGTTGGCCAATTGTTAGTTTGAGTTAGATTTGTAGAAAACTTCAAAATTGTGAGCGACTTGGGGCCATCTTGACTATCTTACTTTTTTAATAACTTTATTTATAATTCCAGGAAAGCATCTGAAAGTATTAATGAAATTTTAAATACAGCTAGCCATGATAAAGTAAGTATTATTTTTCATTATTGCCATTAATTCCTGTCATCTTTTATGCCAAATTATGGTGAAAATTAGATTCAAAAGGGTCTATTTTTAAGACAGAAAATACACAACAGATAGGCATAAAATGATTTTGATGAAAAAAAATCAAAATTTATTTGAATGACTTTCCTTTATTGTAAGTGATGTGCTGTTAAAGACACATTATGCCTCAGAAACAAATGAATATCGTTTTCTTAAGGAAGGGAAAATATGAGTTTTATTATGTTTATTGAATTGATTAAGAACATGTAAGCAGCATATCACATGAAGAAAGTAGCACCCTATATGAAATTATTTGTCATAAAAAGTAGCAAAATTTATCAATGTTAACAAAGTAGTATTTTTGACTAAATGTTCTATTTGCTGAAATGCAACAGGAGCAATAGATAGTTTGGATAATTGGTCAAAGAGTAACCTTTCGGAAACTAACAAGAGGACAAAAATAATAAGGTTTTGAGAAATATAAAAGACCACATCTGAGGCATAATGTACCTTTTAAAATATGCATTGTCTCAATCATGATATTAAAAATGTTAACTGGCTCAATATATTGTCTGCTGTAAGGATTTTGATGCATAAACAGTCTGAACCATACAAATCAGTATAAATCTGAAGCTGATATTTTGATTAATTAAACTTATAAGGACATAAGATAAACTAGAAATGTGTCGTCACACCACAGATTCCTCCGCATGCAGCCAAAATTTCAAATGTTATAACAATATTTAAATTCAAATTTGTTTGCACAAACTATTTTTTACAGTCTAAGTTTAAAGCCCTTAAACTATTCAATGTTAACACAAACCATAAAACTTTTCAGTGTTAACCTAATTGAATATTGCATATTTGTAGCCGAGATAATGACTACATATATTTCCACAAAAGTATGAGTGCCGAAACTGAAAGTTTCAAATTTTTCCCTAAGTTCAAAAGATAACTTTGTCCAAATTTGCATATTTGTGTTGTTGGTTTTGTACCTCACATAGCCCAATACTTACTAAATAACCAGCAAGGCTGACAGTTGACACCACTTTTTTTACCCTGTTTTTTGTATGCAAAACTTGGATAATCTAATAGACCAATGGCCTTAAGTTTTCCAAATTAGTAAACACAACTTACTATGATTTTAAAACTTTGGATAAAAATCACAATTGCAATGAAGTGAGGCACGTACAGTAATCATTATGCTTCTTTTGTGATTTCAGATATCAAGGGATAGAAGCTTGCAAAATACAAGATTTAAAGTAATAGAAAACCTATCAAGTACGTATCACATTTATATCACTAATCTTTCAAATTTCTGGCAAACTGGGTAGAAAGAATGGGAGGGGAGAAATGTCCTAACACCAGGTATATCCACTTTCCCCTTTTTCAACTAAGATTTTTTTGCCGTGGTGTTAAACACCATTTCTTGAATATCTTCAAATTTGGAATACTTATACACTATCAAAATTGGAATGCATTGTTTAAGAAATAATCCTGAAAGTAGTAATTTCCCTTTTTTGAAATAATATATATATCTTGAAAATGGTTTATTAGATTTGTTGGTTGTTGTTACAGTAAAGCTTTTAAGAAAAAGAATGTTTATGCTGTCTGTCCATTTGCTCCAAAATAAAACTCATTTACTACTTCATTGATATTTTTAGCTCACCTGTCACTTAGTGACAGGATGAGCTTTTGTGATCGCTTTTCGTCCGGCGTCCGGGCGTCCGTCCGTAAACTTTACTTTAAATGACATCTCCTCATAAACCGCCAATTTCATCCAAACTTCACAGGAATGTTCCTTTGGTGGTCACCTTCTTTTAAAGAACTCAGAGAGCTAGAGCTAAGATATTTAGCATGAAACATGTTCTAATGGGTGTCTACCAAGTTTATTCAAATAAAAGCCCTTGGGTTAAAATTGGCCCTGCCCCGGGGGTCATTGATTTTCCTTATATGTGTATAGCAAAAACTTAAAAAAATCTTCTTTGAAAAAACCCAAATAGCTAGAGTTTAAATATTAAGCATGAAACATCTTCTAGTGAGTGTCTACAAAGTTTGTTCAAATAAAAGCCCTGGGGTCAAAATTGGCCCTGCCCCGGGAGTCATTGATTTTCCTTATATTTGTTATAATAGCAAAAACTTAAAAATCTTCTTTGAAAAAAACCAAATAGCTAGAGTTTAGATATTAAGCATGAAACATCTTCTAGTAAGTGTCTACAAAGTTTGTTCAAATAAAAGCCCTAGGGTCAAAACTGGCCCCGCCATAGGGGTCTCATTGTTTTTTACGATATGTGTATAGCAAAAACTTTAAAAAATCTTCTTTTAAAAAACCCAATGAGCTAGAGCTTAGATGTTTAGCATGAAACATCTTCTTATGGGGGTCTACCAAGTTTGTTCAAATAAAAGCCCTTGGGTTAAAATTGGCCCTGCCGGAGGGGGAAGGGGGGGGGGGCCTTTATACAGGTGAGCGACCTCAGGGCCATCATGGCCCTCTTGTTTTGATTTGTACAGGATTAAAATTTTGATAACTTCCTGTATTTAAATAATGGAAATACTGCACTCCACAATGTATACAAAAACGATGTTTGTTTTGTTTTTACAGATAAGTATCAGAGCAAAGAAGAGGTTCAAGAATTGCATTTAGTTTACAATGCTGTCGTTAAAAAATTGATTAGAGAACAGATTATATTTCAAGGTGTTAGGTGAGTTAGACTATACTGTTTTAATGGCCCCTTGATTTATTGTTCTGGAACTGTTTTGTCTGACCATCAGTCTGTCAGATTGTACTAGCAGTTAGATATATCTTAAGTTAATATACGTGGGGGCGTCCATGGCCGAGTGGTTAAGGTCGTTGACTTCAAATCACTTGCCCCTCACCGTTGTGGGTTCGAATCCCGACAGGGACTTTGAATTCTTTCATGTGAGGAAGCTGAAATAATGCATGGAAGGGCACCTGAGGTCTTCCTCCACCAGTAAAGCTGGAACATCGCGATATGACCTATACTGTATCAATGTGACGTACAACCCAAAACAAACAAACAAAGTTAATATACTTGTTCGTTAGGATTCATAATATGCTTGCAAACCAATACTATGCCAGCAATATTAGAAAATTTAATAATTTAAAGACGTTTTCAGGAGTTTTCATATAGACATATAGGCAAAATAAAAAGTTTTCAGTAGAATTTCTTTAAACTTGGCATGTTATAAGAACATTTTAAACGGAAAAAAATTTGGGGTCAGCGTTCTCATTTTCAAGTTATCTGCCTTTGAATTGGACTTATTTTTAAAATTAAAGGGGAAAGATCTGTTATCTTTATTCTAAAAAAACAGGGCCAAAATTTTAAAAGAAATTTTTATAAAACATTTTTAAATTTTTTGACCACCCCGGGGAGAGGGGTTAGAGTCGATGTTTCTAACCCTTTTTAACCTCTTTTGGTGTGGGTTCGATCCCTGGGAGATGATTTGGTAGTTTAGCACGGAGGAAGGTAGTCAAGTACTGGTGTAACTCTCCAGGAACGATGGTTAGGAAACTACCTGCCTATATGACTGAAATACTGTTTGTAATAGGCGTAAAATGAAACAAACAAGCCTATATGTCTGTATAAAAACTCTCAAAAATGTCCTTAACTATTGTGACACCCCCCAATTATTCCCAGTCACTTTCTGTTACATTACTTTACTTTTTTTTTTTGCAGATGTGATGGACGTTTAAAAGAAAATTTGAGAAATATAAGCTGTGAAGTAGACCTATACCCTCCTCTTCATGGCTCCGCCCTCTTTCAGAGAGGTCAAACTCAGGTCCTGAGTACTGTAGCCTTTGATTCAAAGTACAGAGGTTTCAAAAGTGATCCTATATCAGTACTGACAGGGTAAATACTTAACATATTTGTACTTTCTGAATATCTGTTATTATATTGATTATTCTTTTCCATTATTTTGAACTAAGCATGTAATTTTAATTAGTTTTTCATCCATCAGTTATTTTTTACTACCATCATTGTAAATTTTTTCATTTTCAGAAGTAATATTAAGTTGATCTTTTCTCTCTCTTTTTTTTTTTAGAGATACGAAAGAAAAGAACTTTATGCTACATTATGAGGTAAGCTTTTTCTTCCCTTTCTGTTCATCATAAGGAGAATTTCCTTAGCTATTTGATTATTTCTTTTTAAAAGAGATTATTTACACAGCACTTAGGTTGAACTTGCAAATATTTTACTGCCGGAAGGCTTAGATCTGTTCATTGTTTTGGACTGATTAAGAGGTCACTATAAAGATATGAGGTCTTAAGTACTGCATGCTATTTCACATGCACTACTCAAAATTTGCTAAGGATCACATTTTATAACTTATATGTTTTGTGTTCTAAGGATAGTACATAAACAAAAGGTTTTTGTACCAGAAATGTTAGTATTATTGATTTGTTGTAAAATTGACCATAGAAGTGTTTATTGATGTGTTGTTGTGGTTTGTTTGTTTGTTTGTTTGATTGGATTTTACGTTGCACTGACACAGTATAGGTCATATGGCGGCTTTCCAGCTTTACTGGTGGAGGAAGACCTCATGTGCCCTTCTGTGCATTATTTCAGGGAGTAATTGTGGTAAAAATAACTTGAGTGATGAAATTCAACATTTTAAGAAGACATCCTTTAGTTATGGATGTATGAAATATCCAACATTTCAGATTTTTAGCTACTTTAATAGCATGTATAATGGCCATGGGCATTAACTACAGCCTGACATAGCCACTACAGGCTGCTGATAAGCCTTTTGAGTTAATAGTGCAGGATTTGATCCAAAACCTCTATGAGAGACTGTCTGAGCTTGTGAACAGATAATGGTTGGACTAAGGGGAAACAAGCTGTTAGATTAAGGTCAGGTGATCATGTTGGCCAATCCATTCAGGCAATTTTTGGCATGCTCAAGATACCAGTTTTGTGATGAAGGCCCTGTGTGCATGGGCATTATTTTGCTTGCTTGAAAACTTTTGAAACCTGTTCATGCCCTGTATTTTAGATATAGAATAAGGTCAGTTACAAGCAATATAATTTTTAGTATCTTGAAAACTCTTGTATTTACAACGGACTGTTCCAAATTAATATTAGGATAAACCAATTACATATAGGATTCTGTCTACTAAATGTTATATTTGAATATTTATTTCATACACATTTTATATTTTGATACTCATCAACAGTTTCCATCCTATGCAGTAAATGAATTGAAGGCAGGGGGAAGTAAGAACAGACGAGAGTTAGGACATGGTAAGACCATTTTCATTATGTTTTCCCCACCCTCCACCCCATTTTTTGCAGCATCCACCCATCTGTTGTTTATCACGGCTAAACAAATTGAATGAAAGGCTGTTTTACTGTAAACAGAAGAAAATAGAACAAAAGACTTCATTCTGTAACAATTGATGTCTTAATTCATAATTAATTTGGAAGGAATATAACTTGGGTGGAGCTTTGAGTCACTGGGTTCAGTCCGAGTCACTTTTGGTAAAAATATTTTTTTACCTTTTTGCTCATGCAGCCTTTATTTATGGGTAGCACGAAATACCCAAATATACCCAAATATTGCCAAAATATACCAAAATATTGCCTAAATATACCCAAATATTGCCAATTTATACTAAAAATAAATGTTTATACTAAAACAGTGCTGTTATAATCATGAATACAATAAACACTTTCACTAAGATATAATCAAACATACCCAAATATACATTTTTAGCTCGACTTTTTTTTTTTTTTTAAAAAAAGTAGAGGTATTGTTATAGTCAGGTCGGCGTTGCCGTTGCCGTTGCCGTCCGAAAACTTGTACCTGGATCATAACTTTTTTATTTCTTGGTGTATTGTCTTCATACTTGGCCACAACAACCCTTGGGACAAGACCTTTCAGTAGACCACACTAACCTTGACCTTCATCCATAAATGACCTTGACCTTCAAGGTTAAAAGTCCAATTTTTGCTTGTTCATGCTGTTATTGGCTGTAACTTTGTTATTTTTGAATGGATTGTCTTCAAACTTGAACATAATAATCTTCAAGGATATTCCTTAAAAATAACCAGTCAGACCTTGACATTCACTCATCAATGACCTTGACTTTGAAGGTCAAATTATTTTGAAATTTTCATTTTTTTGGCTATTATTGGCTGTAACTTTGTTATTTTTGAATGGATTGTCTTCAAACTTGAACATAATAATCTTCAAAGATAACTGTTAAAAATATACAGAAAGACCTTGACCTTCACTCATTAATGACATTGTCTTTAAAGGTCAAATTATTGAAATTTTCATTGTTTTGGCGGTAACTGACTGTAACTTTGCTATTTTTGAAGGGATAAACTTCATATTATAACAGAACATTCTTAAGGACCAGACCTTGTTGTTTATCAAACCCAAATTTGCTTGGGCTCTTAAATGACCTTAACCTTGAAGGTTATATTACTGAATTTTCTCAGATTGTGCATTTATTGGTGTGTGTGTATGTATAGTATATGTATTATATATATATATATAAATGTGTGTGTGTATATATATATGTAAATATATATATATATATATATATATATACATATATATATATATGCATGTATATATATATATATATACACACACAGATATATATATATATATATATATATATATATATATATATAAATTGCGTCATTTTTTCTATTTTTAGAAATTGCATCATTTTTTTCTATTTTTAGAAATTGCGTCATTTTTTTCTATTTTTAGAAATTGCGTATATATATATATATATATATATATACATATATATATATATGCATGTATATATATATATATATATATATATATATATACACACACACAGATATATATATATATATATATATATATATATATATACATTGCGTCATTTTTTCTATTTTTAGAAATTGCGTCATTGTTGCTATTTTTAGAAATAGCTTCATTTTTTTCTATTTTTAGAAATTGCGTCATTTTTTTCTATTTTTAGAAATTGCGTCATTGTTGCTATTTTTTAGAAATTTACGTCATTTTTTCTATTTTTAGAAATTGCGTCATTTTTTTTCTATTTTTAGAAATTGCGTCATTGTTGCTATTTTTAGAATTTGTTGCTATTTTTAGAAATTGCGTCATTTTTTTTATTTTTAGAAATTGCGTCATTTTTTTTTCTATTTTTAGAAATTGCATCATTTTTTTCTATTTTTAGAAATTGCGTCATTTTTTCTATTTTTAGAAATTGCGTCATTGTTGCTATTTTTAGAAATTGCATCATTTTTTTCTATTTTTAGAAATTGCGTCATTTTTTCTATTTTTAGAAATTGCGTCATTGTTGCTATTTTTAGAAATTGCGTCATTTTTTCTATTTTTAGAAATTGCGTCATTGTTGCTATTTTTAGAATATGTTGCTATTTTTAGAAATTGCGTCATTTTTTTCTATTTTTAGAAATTGCGTCATTGTTGCTATTTTTAGAATTTGCGTCATTTTTTCTATTTTTAGAAATTGCGTCATTGTTGCTATTTTTAGAAATTGCGTCTTTTTTCTATTTTTAGAAATTGTGTCAATTTTTCTATTTTTAGAAATTGCATCATTGTTGCTATTTTTAGAAATTGTGTCACTTTTTTATTTTTAGAAATTATGTCATTTTTTTGTATTTTTAGAAATTGCGTCATTTTTTCTATTTTTAGAAATTGCGTCATGTTGCTATTTTAAGAAATTGCGTACTGTTGCTATTTTTAGAAATATGCTTAATGTTTCTATTCATATATATACAAAATATATAAAGAAAACTAATGTGACAAGACAGACCAACTAAATTTATAAAAAGGAAACGTTAATATATGTTCAAACCTTTGTATGTTTGCGTTTAGAAAAAGTAAAAAGTCGAGCGTTGCCCCCGCCCGGCGGTGGCTCTTGTTATATTGTGTTTTCAACCAAAATACTGTATATGTACTCCATTAAAGCTAAATTTTTTTTAAATAACATGGACACTTGTATATGATATAAAAATTCAACAAAAGTACACCTTAAAAATGTTAGTGTAGACAACATATACCATATCCGTATCTTGATTTAAAATTGCAAGTACATTCATAAAGAACCTATATTGTAGATAAGCAAATGTCACAACTTTATTTCCTTAAAACATCTTAACTGTCCATTTCAACGGAATGAATAAAAGTTATAGCAGGCTAAGTCATATTATTTTATAAATATTTATTTATTTCTCATTATAATCTATATTTTATACAAACAAAAATAAATATTGCTATATTTGGGTGTATTTGGGTATTTCGTGCCGTAGTTATTTATTGACTGATTTCTTGACTTTGATATTTGTTAGGAACATATCTTAGGTGGTGTTTAGTAGGAACATTAGTTTGAGTTTGGGATCAAAGTCAAGGTCACCAGTTCTCAAAATAGATTTTTTACACTTTTGCTCATACAGCCTTTATTTATTGATCCATGTTTTTCACATTTAGTATGTAGATACCTTGGGTAGTTCTCTCTTTTTGGTTGAAGTTTAGGGTCACTGGGTTCAATGTCAAGGTGTTACGCGTTACATATTCTTGATTAACCTTTATTCTCATGTTTAATATTTTTCAACTTCATCAAATAGCAATAACTTGCCAATTGACAATTTTTCTGAAAGATCAAAGGTAATGATTCTGTTAGGTTTGTATAATGTAATTATGTTAATCATTTTGTATTTAGTTATCTCCCCTTTTGTAACCGAGTAAATGGGTATTTATAAACTGTTTTTGGCAAATTAGATACTGAAAAGAATCTTGGCCAGGACATAAGTGTTTACATATGTGTTTATCAAACACAGGTTCTTGTTAATATTATAAAAACTTGCAGTGTGTGTTATTTTTTATATTTTAGGTGCATTGGCAGAGAAGGGCTTACGTGCAATAATTCCCGAAGAATTCCCATTCTGTATAAGACTTACTTGTGAAGTCTTAGAATCAAATGGTATTTTACTATTTTTGTTTATATGTTTTTGTGATTTTATATGCATGTATCACAGGCCTAAGAGCCTATAGGTTTGCCCTTTGTCTGCTTTTAATACATATATGGAAAAATTAGGAACAGTATTCCTATTTTAGTGTTTAAAAAGCAACTGTGCTAAACGTTTAACCGACTGTACTAAAAGAACTCCTAGATTTTAACAAACACTTTGTTACTTTATGACAAGATATGACATTTAGTTTGTATTTCCTTGTACTTGACAAAAATTACAAAAGATATCCAATTAGAGTAATTATTTTCCACTCAGGTATACAATATGATAACATGCTATAAAGGAAAAACACAGGTCTGTATGAAGGGGCGTGCATGGCCGAGTGGTTAAGGTCGTTGACTTCAAACCACTTGCCCCTCACCGCTGTGGGTTCGAATCCCGACAGGGCCTTTGGATTCTTTCATGTGAGGAAGCTATTCAGCTAGCTTACTGAACGTCGTTGGTTCTACTCAGGTGCCCGTTCGTGCCTGAAATAATGCACGGAAGGGCACCTGAGGTCTTCCTCCACCAGTAAAGCTGGAACGTCGCGATATGACCTATACTGTGTCGATGTGACGTTAAACCCAAAACAAACAAACAAAGGTCTGTATGACTAAATTAAAAACAGAATGTCATAACTTGTCATAGTAAAACAAAGGTAATATATAAAATATTTTTTTAACTTCTTTTGCAATTAGTTTAATACTAACCTTGGTTACCTGTAATTGAACTTTCTAACCAGTTTTTTGGCTAAAAACTGACAGATTCTGTTTAAACAGACAAATGTGACACTCCTAATTTTCCTAATTTTGTTATTCCTTCTGATCAGAAGCACTGTTTGAAAATGACTGCGTCAGGTGGTACTAAAACTTAAGAAAAGGGTTTTAAAGTAAAAAGACAGCTGTTTCATTAGAACTGTTAATTTTTTTTCAATAAAAAAAACTAAAAGGTTTTGGTTTTGTTTTGTTTTTTTCTTTAAACAATAGTTTAACATTGTCAGACAGTTTTGTGTTTACTCTATAAATTCTATACTCCTTGTAGGACTTTCTTAAACTTAGTTCACCTTTCAAAGATTATAGGTGGTTCTACATAAAATCCTATATCAGAGTGATGATATGGATATTCGTGACTCTTTGTTTGATCTATAATAAAGTAATAATTTTCTGGTACCCATTTTCAGGATCATCCTCAATGGCATCTATATGTGGAGGAAGTTTAGCTCTGATGGATGCTGGGGTCAATATAAAGGAACCAGCAGCAGGTATTGCCATAGGACTGGTAACAAATGAAGAATCAGACCCGAAAGAATACCATCTTCTTGCAGACATTTCTGTATGTTCATGTTTTCACAAAATAAATATTAGCTTTGTTGTCATGGTGATCTTTTGTGATGTCCATTGTCTGTAAACAATATATCTTGTCTGCATGATAACAGGTTTTTTAGCTTGACTATTTGAAGAATAGGGAGAGCATTTGTGTCACATTTGGTTAAGTTTTTGTATGCAAGTTGGTACATGTATCTCTAAAACTACTACAGGGTATGGGTTGAATTTTCACACTCATACTTAAGAGGTCTCATACTCATAGGTCACTATCCAAGGCCCATAATTTTAACCTGACTTTGACAGAATTATGTTTTTTTGAATTTACAAAATTTTACTTTATCCAGGCTCTTGTTTTATTATCAAGCACTGAACATAGTTGAGCATGTAGTCATACCAACAGCTCTTGTTTTAGATTCAGTTTTAAAGAAATAAGTTTAACTGTACAACTTGAACCAGTTTTGATTTTGAAGTGACCAAATACTATCCTATACATGTATGTCAGAGTTATGGCCCATACTCTTAAAGGGCGTCTGTTTTAGCATAATCTGTTTGGTAGAAATTTTATTCTTCATTTTACTTGAACCCGCACGGTACTTTTATCACATGGGATTATTATAATGGATCAACATTCCGACTTTTAAATAAATTATACTGTTGTTTGGTGATATGGTTTAAATGTTTTCCTTCCAGATTTTCTCTTGTTCATATTACATTTTGTAAAAACTAACACAATGAGAAAACATTTAAAATATCTTTGTCTTATGTCATTATGTGTTGAGAATAGATAATTGACATGTAATATGGCAGAGTGGCTATCAAGTTTTTATCATTCTTTCACCCAATTTTCCATTATATTGAATCTTGGCAAAACCATTCATCACTTTCAGGAAAAGTATCAAAAACTGTAATGACTGATTAAATAGGTAACAGAGCAAAGACAGCCTGATCAGACTACCTGATCTTGATCTATACTAGTAGCAATGGTAGAATCTGTTATCACATGGAGGCTAAGAGTTAAGATAAAATTATAAAGTATCAATAAGTTTATATCAGAACTACTTTTGAAAGGTGATTTTCATTGTTCAGGTGCCATTTATCTGCAACATTCAGTATTTATTGTACGGAAGTGTTGTGATAAAAAGAATAGATTAAATGATTCACACTGTCTGTCTATCTGCAGATACATACTGAGGTACATACTGTATCATGAGCTTGTATCATATCATGAGTTGATCAATTCATTACACCGGTGACCCCATAGTCTTGTATCATGAATAAATTCTTTTACTTTTTAGGGTTTTGAAGATTTTTATGGAGAGATGGATATGAAAATAGGAGGAACAGTATCAGGCTTGACTGCCATACAAATGGATCTTAAAAACTCTGGGATTCCTCTTGATACCGTATGTGAAGCAGTGGACCTTGCTAAAAGTAAGAATTTCTTGTCCAGAATAAATTAAATGTTATTGAGATTTTGATCTCTCCTTGTTAGATGTAAAGTAGGGATTTCATCTCTGAACATTCAAATCACAATTTAGTGTCCTGATTAATTTTTTATTTCAACATTTTTTATGTTTACTTTACACTTTAAAATAATTATATTTTTGTATAATGGTGTAATCAATAATGAGAAAATGTTTATAAGAAACACTTAATTAAGAAAGGATGTTAATTTATGTCATTTTACTTTGAAAATGGTGGCAAAAAATAGGTATGTCATATCAGCTAAGAATAAAACAATGATCAAAACACTCTGATAGGATCTGGATATCCAGATGGCGATTTCTGCTCCAAATGACATCCCTAGTGTAAAATCAAACAAAATTTAATGGGTAGATTAAGGGTTAACAAGCTTCCTATCACAACAGTTACTGTTTTTAGCTCACCTGAGCAATGCTCAGGGTGAGCTATTGTGATCGCCCTGTGTCCGTCGTCGTGCGTCGTCAACTTTTCACATAAACAACATCTCCTCAGAAACCAATGACTGCACATCAACCAAACTTTGCAGAAATGATCCTTGGGTGGTCCCCTTTCAAAGTTGTTCAAATGGTTCCGGTCTGTTGCATATGTAGGTCACAGGGCCAGAAAAGGATTTCAAAAAAACACAAAATTAAAAAAAATCTTCTTTGTCTGAAAGTACATGGGCCAGAGCTTTGATTTTTGGTCTATGGTATCATCTATGGGTCCTCTACCAAAGTTGTTCAAATTTTGTCCCTACTGTAAAATTGGCCCCGCCCCGGGGGGTCATAGGTTTTTCCTTATATGTCTATAGGTAAATCTAAAAAAATCTTCTTCTCTGATTTGGCAAAGGCTACAGATTAGATATTTGGCATGAAACATTGTGTAGTAGACCTCTATCAAGATTGTTGAAATAATGGCCCTAGGGTCAAAATTGGTCCCGCCCCAAGGGTTCATTGATTTTCATTACATACATATAGTGAAAACTTGAAAAATCTTCTGGTCTGAAAGTAAATGGCCTAGAGCTTTGATTTTTGGTATATGGTATCATCTATGGGTCCTCTACCAAAGTTGTTCAAAATTTGTCCCTAGTGTCAAAAATTGGCCCTGCCCCGGGGGGTCATAGGTTTTTCCTTATATGTATATAGTAAATCTAAAAAAATCTTCTTCTCTGATTTGGCAAAGGCTACAGATTAGATATTTGGCATGAAACATTGTGTAGTAGACCTCTATCAAGATTGTTGAAATAATGGCCCTAGGGTCAAAATTGGTCCCGCCCCAAGGGTTCATTGATTTTCATTACATACATATAGTGAAAACTTGAAAAATCTTCTGGTCTGAAAGTAAATGGCCTAGAGCTTTGATATTTGGTCTATGGTATCATCTGAAGGTCCAGTACCAAAGTTGTACAAATTTTGTCCCTAGTGTCAAAATTGGCCCCGCCCCGGGGGGTCATAGGTTTCTAAATATGTATATAGTAAAACATAAAAAAATCTTCTTCTCTGAATTGGCAAAGGCTACAGGTAAGATATTTGGCATGAAACATTGTGTGGTAGACCTCTACCAAGATTGTTCAAATAATGGCCCTAGGGTCAAAATTGGCCCCGCCCTTGGGGGTCATTGATTTTCATTATATACATATAGTGAAAACTTGAAAAATCTTATGGTCTGAAAGTAAATGGCCTAGAGCTTTGATATTTGGTCTATGGTATCATTTATAGATCCAAAACCAAAGTTGTTCAAATTTTTTTCCTAGAATAAAAGTCGGCCCCGCCCTGGGGGTCATTGATTTTCCCTATATGTATATAGTAAAAACTTAAAAAATCTTCTTTTAAAGAACCCAAAGAGCTAGAGCTAAGATATTTAGCATAAAACATCTTCTAATGGGTGTCTACCAAGTTTGTTCAAATAAAAGCCCTGGGGTCAAAATTGGCCCCGCCCCAGGGGGTCATTGATTTTCCCTATATGCATATAGTAAAAACTTAAAAAAATTTCTTTGAAAGAACCAAAGAGCTAGAGCTAAGATATTTAGCATGAAACATGTTCTAATGGATGTTTACCATGTTCGTTCAAATAAGAGCCCTGGGGTCAAAATTGGCCCCGCCCCGGGGGTCATTCATTAGCCTCGACTTTTTTTTTTAGATATATACAAATAATATATATACATACATATATATATATATATATATATATATATATATATATATATATATATATATATATATGTATCTTTATTGTATATATATATCTTATATTTATATATATATAGACATAAAAAATCTTCTTTTAGAAAACCCAATAAGCTAGACCTTAGATGTTTAGAATGAAACATTTTCTAATGAGTGTCAACCAAGTTTGTTCAAATAAAAGCCCTGGGGTTTAAACTGGCCCCGCTCCGGGGGCCTATATACAGGTGAGCGACTTTGGGCCATCATGGCCCTCTTGTTTGGTTATGTCAGATACTGATGACTGCAATGTAGTCCAGTGGAAACATTACCTGAGCATTCAAAAAGTTTATGACGTTTTTAGCTCGATTTTCAGAGCTATTGTCCTTACCAACATGTCGGCATTGTAAATGATATTAGTTAAGGCATAAAATGTTTAAAATAAAACAATCAGTGTTTTTTTTCACTTTTGGGGGAAGGGGGTCGGTGCCCATTGGAGGGGGAAAATGCAATAGGAGGGGGATTTTTATATGGATCTAAAATATTGATGTGTCACATGATAAACTTGTTGGGATACCAGGAGTAGCTCCCCTTACCTATATGAAAAACCTTGCTTAACAGTAAGTCTTACAGGCATAAAATAAAGCATTTTTCGGCAGTTAGTTATATTCATTGCAGGCAAACTTGGGCTGCCATATTATAGGGGGAAATTTCAGCTTTGAGGGGGGAAAAAAACATACTTTTTTGAGGGGGGAATGGGGAGAATTTTGCCGAATATTTTGGTGAAAAAAAACACTGACAATGTTTCAAAAGTTATTTTAAACATTTTACATTATTAAACTTTATCCTATTTTTGACCTTGTTAGTTGAAACATTTAATGTATATGAACCTTGATGTGCTCTATTGGTCACACCCATTTCCAAGCTAAAAGGTCAAAGGTTAAGGTCACAAGGATTTGTAATAACAAAACATTAAACTGGCCTTTAAATTGAAATGCATTGACTAAAAACTTGTAACATGATTTGTTGATGCATCTTCACGAGTTCTGTCTGCTGCACCTATTTTTGTATTAAAAAGGTTAAGGTCTATGTGATCTTTATTTCAAATAATCACCTTATTTAGAAAATATACAGTTTACAATCAAGCACTGAGAAAGAGTGGAGCTTGGTGCTCTTCAGAAATCTCTTTCTGGAAGATGAGATAGTGAAGATATGATAACTGGTGGGTGCTGCTCTATTTCCCATGAGCAATTCTGAAAAATCAAGATGGCAGAAAATCATAGACAAAACTAGCTAAAGAATTTTGAATGGTGTGAACAAAAAGCTTGGATTATATACAGAGAATAAAAATGGTTTATATAAACCAAGAAAAAATATATATTTTAGTTAAATAATTCAGAATAGTTTCAAAACAGCAGCCACCATAATGTAAAATAATTTCTTTTAAAACTTAACATACATAATTCACATTTCATGATTTGAAACAAAAAATACATATTTTATGTTTGGAACAAAAGCCTTAGGGGAGTAGCTTTATATTGGGTATTCATGTTACATTGACCTACATATAACAGAATAAAATGTTAAAATTATATTTTTTTATTTTGCAGAAAAGATATCTCATATTATTAGTATAATGAAAAAACAGTCCAAGCTTGAAGCCCCAAGAAACACCATGAAAAAATGTAGACCAGTTATAGGTAAGATGGTAATAATAAAGACCATTACTTTTATTATGGACTTAGTCTGGTAATAATGAAAACCATTACTTTTATTTGGGCTCTTAACTTGTAATTTACCATGGTTAGTTTAAATTTTCTAGAACTCGGCAGTCATTTATGTAAGATATAATCTTTCTATAAATCTTTAATCATAATGTTACGCTTGGCATTTATTTGTTGAGGGAAAACAAACCTAAATTCACCCACAGGGCAGTTGTTAATGTAGGATCTAATCATACTGCACTGAATAACAAGCTGACCTGGATTAATTAATCATTAATGCTAGAACTGGGCAGTTGTTGGTTTAAACATATTTATTTAAGCTTGATTGCGAAACAAATTCTTACAACTTATATTAATCACTTTCGAGTCCGCTTCCTGGAACCAACAAGTACTGGTATCATATGAAGAAACATGGTCATGACCTGATTAGGGCTCGAACCCACGATCCCTGTGTTGAGAGGCAACCTTAACCACTAGGCCACCACTCCCCTTGAGCAGTTGTTTATTAAGGATCTGGTCATATTGCATTAAATTACAAGCTGGCCTGGATCTAAACTGTTAGCATAGTAAAGGCATATATACTGCTATCATGTAGAAAGGTAATATTGCCCTGTTTGTATTCTGGTTCAGAAAAGAAAAATTTGAGCCTTTATTGGTTTCCAAAAAACTTTATTAGGGTATAAAGGTATACAGTACATGTATATGAAATAAATAGCCGTTTGATGATTTGTGTATAATTCAGTTTTATCAGGACACTCTAAGCTGTTACATGCATTTCAGCCAATTTTTCAGGTAGCCTTCCTCAAATGAAATCTTAAATTTCAATTAGAGTATAAATAGAAAATGTAAGACACTTTTACAAGTTTTATTCTTATTTTAAAAGATAATTTTGTGCTTTTGTGTTTTCACAAACACTTAATTTATTTCCAGAAAAATTAACTGTTACACCAACGCAGGCTCGTTCATTTGCTGGTGTAGGTGGAATTAATTTCAAGAGGTTGCAGTCAGAAACAGGTAAGACAAATTGTTTTTAATATCCTCCGCACAATGAAAGTTTTATGAGGGGTAAACTGCTTTTCGAGTGGCCGTCCACCTGAATGTCTAGGTGTTTGGTGTAGTTTGTGAAGATTTTGGACTTTTGAGAGGCTAAAATTGGCCTCTAAGGTCGGTCTTGAGGTAAATTGTAACCAATGCTGAAAAGCCTTTGACTCTATCTCAATCCATCGAGAAGTTGCAGCACTTTGAAATCAGTTTTGATGGAAAAAAATCAATGCAAAATAGTGATTTTTGGCAATTTTGAGATGTCCCCTCATTGCCATGGTAACAGGAAATGCTATGGTCCAGTCAACATTTGTGCAAAGTTTGATCGGTATTGAAGCATTTTTTATTTTTTGTTTTATAGCAATTTCAACTTGTAACAGGAGGCTTTTCAATGAAAACAGCCATTTTTCACAAAATGCTCGTGCAGTAATGCGTTAAAGTGGTGTGTTAAACAAACAATTTATTTTAAGCATATTTAAACTTTTTTTAGTATGTTTCAATTAATCACACAGTATTTCAATTCTGTTTTCAGGTGTATTAATCCAAAATGTAGATGATAATACCTATGAAATATTTGCACCCAATAAAGATGCTATGGATGAGGCTATGCTAATGATTGATGACATACTTGAAAGCAAGGTCTGTTTAGTATTTCCTTCATAATGTACATCATTCTCTGGTTTAACCCTTACAATGCTTAATATTTTAAATGGACATCACCATCCTGCTAAAAACTTTAAATAGACTTGTACATCATACAATCTGGACAAAACTATACATTATTTTTAGGGAACAATTTTAAAATATATACTGACTGAATTTGTGAAGAGTGCCTGCTGGAACTGGGAGTTACTAGCCTTTGCCAACATTAAAGAGCCAGGCTATCTTGTATGTCTGTGCAGTCTGAACTGGCTCTTTAATGTTGATGGATCAATGTCCTGATTTGTTTTCATGTTCATGGAGTTGCAACATTGCCCAAATTTGTTCTTTATGTTAAATGAGTGATAACATCCTCATTTGTGTTTTATATTCATACAGTTGCAACATTGTCATATATAATTTGTTCTTTATATTCATTAACAACAATATTGCATGAAAATTCATTTATATTTTTTTTTGAAGGAAATTGAAGAAATTAGCAAATCTATATAAAGGAAAAGTTTCTTTATTCAAGGCTTCTTTTATATTATTAGTAATAAAATGTATGTTTTTTTCAATTTCAGAAAGCACCAGAACTTGAATTTTCTGCTGTTTATGAGGCATTAATTACAGAGATAAAGTAAGGATGTTTAACTTGATGATTATTACAATTATTAACTCTTTTAATAATCTATTTTATGGATTTTATATTTAAAAAAGGTCAGTTATCAG
This sequence comes from Ruditapes philippinarum, assembly GCF_026571515.1. Taxonomy (NCBI): domain Eukaryota; kingdom Metazoa; phylum Mollusca; class Bivalvia; order Venerida; family Veneridae; genus Ruditapes; species Ruditapes philippinarum. The sequence goes on from NW_026853905.1 coordinate 383,602, forward strand.
TCAAAGGTATTAAGAAAATTAATGTGACAATGACAATAGCTTTTATAAACATTAAACAATTTATTTTTTTTATTAACATTGTACAAATGTTTATTTTTTTTTTATTAACATTGTACAAATGTTTATAGCAATAAATGATAAAAAAATTTAAGAAAATTAATGTTTAGCATCAGATATGTCTGTTTGACTTTATATTTATGATAAAAATTGTTTTTGACACCTGTAGCAGACAAAAGAATTAACCCACATGGTATTGGTCATAACTATTAGCTTGTCAGTTTCGAAGAAAATTTTTTGCTTTAATGATTGCCGTGTTAACTTTGTTGATGTAGTCCTGGTGTAAAAACATTTGAAAAGGTATCAACTTAAAACATGTCATACCTGCAAGTCTTGACAAGAGGCACTTGTAAGACAAGGGGAATTATTCTGAAAGCTATATTTTTGGCATTATGCCACTTTTTTACTTAGCATTTTTGTCATATTTAATTATTTCAAAACTATCAAAGCTATTAACTGGAAATTTGTAATACTTATAAATCATGACAAGGTACAGTTGTATGAAAAGGGGCATTATCCTGAATGTAATACTTTTAGATGTTTTGCCCCCTTTAAAAGTTATAATATTTATTAATTTGGTTATTGATAGTGGATGCCCTTTACAGACGAGTGTTTACACTGCATGCGGTGCTCTTGTTAACTTTAATAGTTGTAAAACTTGATTATTTATACGTGTTGATATAAAAGATGATTGTTAACTTGACATGCGGGGCTCCTGTTTAATGTACATTTTCAGTTCATGAAACTTTTCATTACCTAGAATTGAAATATAAATTTTTGACTTGATTTAGTGGAAATAAGGTTTTGAACATTATTATGATTTCAGAGACTTTGGTGTTATGGTACAATTACATCCTGCAATGGAGCCAGTATTATTACATAATTCACAGTTAGATCATAGACGGGTAATTATAGTTTTATCAGTCCAGATTAAAGTGATACTATGCTCATCCAAGTGTAAATTTTGAGTGTAAAAATAAACGTGAAAATAACTTTACAATTTGCCATTATCGTTTTCAAGTTTTTATTTTGATATGCAAAATTAATAATTAATTCATTGAAATATCTATGAATAGCCTTCGGAATTTATCAATGGTTTCCAATTTATAAAAGGAGTTGGGCAGTCTTTTTTATATTTTAGGTAGTTTTATTTATTTGTTCCTAAACTTTGTCATTATCAATTACTGGTAAATGAACAGAAAAAAAAGAGCATAATGTCACTTTAAAGGAGGGACAACTTAATGCATTGAACATGGCATTACTTTTGTCTTTCATTCTGTATACAGCTTTGTTCACACAGAAGAATTATTTCACGAGATAATGAAGGGCATGGACTTTGTACCACAATCTTGTGGCCACCTTGCACAATGTGGTCATTTATTTTACCTGACATTGGTTCTACTCAAGTTTCTGTCCAAAAATACTAAGTAGCTTGCAAAGTTAGAAAGTCAAGCCACTTCTTAATCCTTTATTTAGAGATGCATTAAATAATAATAAATAACCTCAAAAATGAAATTGTTGAAATATTGTTTATAAATAGGAAATTATAACCTTGCAAAATGTCAGTTGTCATTTGTACTGGTAAAATTGTGTACAAATTTTGTAGAAATAACAGAAAATTATTATTTTTAGATGAAAAAAGGATGTAACTTTAACTTCATATTGCAACTGAAAAAAAATCTTAATCAGAAGTTTTACACATAATTTGCAACTGGAATTAATTGTTACAAATTAAAAGAAAATTGAAAAATTTAAACCTCCCAAAACATTTTTAAACAAATTCCAATGTTTAAAAATTTTAAAAAAGGAAATAAGTTGTTTAAGAAAGGGTGGTTTTCTTGAGAAAAAAATCATATATGTGCATAGCCCAAATGATATGTAATTAAACTACCCCATATTTTCCTTATTGATTATAATATATTTAAATATTTATGATTTAGATCCTGAAAACAGTCTGATAATCATAGATATTTAAAAGACAATGCATTGCAGTCAAATATGTTAGTGTTATGTGAAGTAAATTATAAGATTTATATACTAACATGTTTTGGGGTATGGTAGGGAGTGGGGATTTATGATATTTTATTGTAAAGAAAGTCAGTTCATATTGAAATATTTATGTTAATGTACAACTTCAGGTTTCTCACCCTAGTGCTCTTGGACTTGAGGTTGGTCAGAAAATTTCTGTAAAATATTTTGGCAGAGACCCAACAACTGGGGCAGTTCGATTATCGAAAAAAGTTTTAACTGCACCATCAGCCAGAACCTACAAGTTTATAAAAGATGAGAGCTGATAGAACAACTAGGGCTAATTGGGAAAATGTTTTAATCATCGTCATGAGTGCTTTTCAGCAAAGAAAGGATCTCGTAAACAGCTGACGTCAAAAGCAGCTGACATATAGTGTAGGTAATGTCTACATAAAAGCTACTGTAAGAGATTGCTGTAAATAAGAGTTAGTGATCAACATAGTACAAGAAAAAACAGTGAAATGAGTTACAAAATCTGTGATAGAAAAACTAAAATTTCATGAGAAACTCTGTTGGTCTTTAAGTGGCTTAAAACAGGGCAGGAACAGACATGTTGAAAGATTGTCTTTCAAAGAAAAAAACAGAAAAATATTCTAGTGTTTTATTATTTTTCTTGATACCACAGATTCAACTCTGTACTTGTTTACAAACCATTGTGGAATTTTGTTGAAAAATTGTGTCTATAATTTTGTAAGTTATTTATTTACATTAAATGATTATAAAAAATGCTAAACAAATTAGATTTGTTTCGATGTGGAATACATATACATGGACATGAATCAACTTGTAACAAATAATCAGAGTTTTTGTTTGTATTAAATTGTATGTGTGTTTTTAAACTACATGTCAACTTTTAGTACATGTCAATATACATGTAGTATGAATTTTGAATATGTTTTAAAATAAAACATTAAAATCTATTCATATTCATATAAGATCCTCCCAGGTTAGGTGGTCAGATTGTGGTGTCATGTTGGAGACAAATCGTATCACTGATTAAGGGAATTGATTTGTACAAATGTGACTGTCACTTGTGAGGGATAAAACAAGGATGGCTATGATAGAAGGACTTTGTATTTGTTAGTTGCTACTATAGGTATTTCTTTGCTGCTGGTATTTGATTAAAGTTTTGATGAAACAAGTACAAGTATAATAATCAGTGAATTATTGATTATATTGTCTTTATCTTACTGAAAAACTTTTTTAATCATAAAACTTTACTTTATTCAGACTAGGTATGTGGGAAATTCCAGTATCAATAAGAAATATGATTGTACAAGCATTATATGAATATTTAATTTTGTAGACATAATAGAAATACTTCCTAGGATATCAGGTCATAAAAATTGAACCATGTTTTTCACCCCCATTTAATTACGAATGCAGTAGGCTACCAAAAAACTTTTTGTTGCTCATTTTCAAGCTGTACGGCATCAATCTTTATTTTCATAAATCAAACTTATATTTATGATAAGTATGAGAAGTGTTTTTTTGGAATATTTGAATTATAGTTCTGCCCTAACACTGCAGTATAAAGCAAAGACTGTGCTTTATAATGTTTACTGATTTAAAATTTGTATCTTTGATATAATATCTCTAGAATTTATTATGGACCGTATAAATGGAAGCTTGATTGACAAAATCCTCTCCCAATCAAATTGACACAGAACTAATGGCTGAAGTTACAACGTTTCAACAGTGTACCTATATACTATTGATGGCATTACATCATTTTGTTTCATGCTGTAATGCTTTTATATTTTTAGATTATTTTTGATATTAAAATTTTGACTGTTCATACAGGAATAAAGGAGTACTTTTTATAATTGAGACTTTTCACTAGCAGGCAATTTTGAAAAGTTATTGATATATGTGATGTTAAAGAAATATGTTACCCTTAAGATATGAAATAAATGTTTGCCAAATCATACAAGTTTATTGTCAATTTCAAAATACAAAAGTTACTGAGTTAGGCTTAATGCACAATACATAGATTTATTGCTGACTTTGTACAATGAATTTGCCCAGTTTTTAGCTCACCTGTCACAAAGTGACAGGGTGAGCTTTTGTGATCGCTTTTCGTCCGGCGTCCGGCCGTCGTCCGTAAACTTTTACTTTAAATGACATCTCCTCATAAACCACAAGGCCAATTTCATCCAAACTTCAAAGGAATGTTCCTTTGGTGGTCACCTTTAAAAATTGTTCAAAGAATTTAATTCCATGCAGAACTCTGGTTGCCATGGCAACCGAAAGAAAAAACTTTAAATATCTTCTTTTAAAAAAACATAAGAGCTAGAGCTTAGATATTTGGCATGAAACATCTTCTAGTGAGTGTCTACCAAGTTTGTTCAAATAAAAGCCCTGGGGTCAAAATTGACCCCGCCCCGGGGGGTCATTGATTTTCCCTATATATGCATATAGTAAAAAATCTTCTTTTAAAGAACTCAAAGAGCTATGGTTAAGATATTTAGCATCAAACATGTTCTAATAGGTGTCTACCAAGTTTGTTCAAATAAAAGCCCTGGGGTCAAAATTGGCCCCGCCTCGGGGGTCATTGATTTTCCTTATATGTGTATAGCAAAAACTTAAAAAATCTTTTTTGAAAAAACCCAATTAGCTAGAGTTAAGATATTAATCATGAAACATCTTTTAGTGAGTGTCTACAAAGTTTGTTCAAATAAAAGACCTGGGGTCAAAATTGGCCCCGCCCCGGGGGTCATTGATTTTCCTTATATGTGTATAGCAAAAACTTAAAACCTTCTTTGAAAAAACCCAAATAGCTAGAGTTTAGATATTAAGCATGAAACATATTCTAGTAAGTGTCTACAAAGTTTGTTCAAATAAAAACCTTGGGGTCATAACTGGCCCGGCCCCAGGGGTGTCATTGTTTTTAACTATATGTGTATAGTAAAAACTTAAAAAAAATCTTCTTTTAAATAGCCCAATGAGCTAGAGCTTAGATGTTTAGCATGAAACATCTTCTTATGGGTGTCTACTAAGTTTGTGCAAATAAAAGACCTTTGGTTAAATTGGCCCTGCAACGTTTGGGGGGGGGGTGGGGTTGGGGGGGCCTATATACAGGTGAGCGACCTCAGGGCCATTATGGCCCTCTTGTTAATTCAGAACCATCCATTCAAATTTTAAGAGATTTTTTAAAATAAAAAATTGAGCTACTAGCATTGCTTATCCTGGTTAGATTTCATGAACCACCAAACTTGGATGAACCTTTTATCAGGCCATTTATTTCATCATAAATTACGTTTTGATTTCTTTTGGGGAGAAAATTATTATTTCCCTGTCTTCATGCAAGCAATTTTATTAGCTTAAATATTCAGTGGGCAGATTATACTCCTGTGTGCATTGGCAGCAGCATAACACTAGTGCAGATTCTTTTTCGATCAATTACCAAAGAATTATGAAACTTCACACGTCTTTGAGACCATTATATGAGTTTGACTTAATTATAGCACTGTTAACTTTAAAATCCTTTATTAACATATTTTGCATGGAGATTGCAGAATGAACCACTTTGCCATGGTAGGGTAAAATCCCACCAATGAATAGATTCTTTCATGTGATGAAGCTATCAAGCCAGCTTATGCAAAGTCAGTACTATTCATGTGCCCGCTCATGCCTGAAATAATGCAGAGGGACACCTTGGATCTTCTTCACCTAGAAAGATACCATATTACCTGGTGTGACTGAAAACTCGTAAAAAAGTTTTACATGCAAGATGAATACCCAAAGCAAGGGAAGATATTCACTTGGAAACTTCATAAGCGTCTGGGATCAAAACTATGGCTTAATAAGATCAATGACTACCATGGATTTTACTATTGAACATAGAAATTCCTGATACAAGGTTGATTTCCAACATGAAAATATATATATATATGATACTTGTAAGCTCATCTACCTGACTACTATTATTAGAAGATTAGGGAGTGCTACGTATTTTACTTGCCCATGCATCTGCATCACACTTTGGGTAAGTGTTTGGATGCAAGATGGTCCAAAACTACTGAAGGGAATGGGTTTAAACTTCAGACACTAATTTTAAATCACAATGGAGGTCACTGTAAAAGACCAATAACTTTTAAAAGGATTTTGACAGAATTATATATGACCCTTTTTTGAACTTAAAAAATTCAACATTTTCCAGGCTCTTTACTTATCTCTAAGCATTGAGAATAATTAAGCATGAATCCTGCTGAGAGCTCTTTTGTCTTATGATTAAAACTCATAAATTCTAACATGGACTGGGACTTAGTTATACCCTTTTAGGAAGTCAGAAAAGTTCTTGTTTAAGTTTTACACAAGACCAGTCTATATTTATCTATTTTGATATAGTCACATAAAACATTTTCTCTCGTCTTCAGGTGAGTATGGGGTTGAATTGAATTAGAACTACAATATGTAGAATGGTTTCATTATAAAGCACAAAGAATAGTCGATCAGGTGTAAATATTGTACAAATCAAGAACTATCTATACCGAGTACTTGGTCAAATATTTATATGAGACAATCTGCAGAAACCATGTTTCACTAAGCCTGATTATAGGCAAAAAGTTAAAACTGGCAATTTTGTTTTAGCTTGAACCCATGAAACTATGGTAAATGATTTTTCTGAGTTTAAAAATGTGTAAACCCACATATCAGACACTGCAGTTGCATTCTTTGGATAATATATGTTCCTAATTTCAGAAAATCAGTTGTATTTTACTGTGCCATTATCACAGGTCCTGTTGGTTACATATTCACTCATATTTTGGCAGTGTTCTAGGCATTTTAATGGTCAATCATGCACTCTGCACAATAGCTTTTTAAAAGTCCATCAAAACAAATATTATCTTGGTGCTAGATCAGAATGTGGTGTTCTTACAATGATTTAAAATCTAAGATCAGCTCATGTACGTCTGATCACTTTTATGTTTAACAAATGTCATTTTTTCTAATTAATTAAAGGAAATACATGAAGAACAAAGTTTGGAAAAAGTATATTTATTTTGATGACTAAATTTAACAACGTAACAGAGAAATGTATATTGCAATTTATAGTTAAAATGGTAATGATTTTTCTTTTTGACACAAAATGTTACATGTAATTGCATTATTAGTTATTACTTAATTTGCAATTCAGAAAGCAATGCTTTTTCTTGTTTGTTTTTTACATTTCTTATAGCTATGAAAACTTTATTAAAGCTGCATACATGTACCTCCAGATATTTCAAGAAAACCTTGAGAAAAAATGTTCTATCATTTTAAGAAAAGTAAAAATATTCACAATTTCTTTTAATAATTTACATGTTTACATGTATATACAATTAATGACTGATCTTACAGTATTAATCAACATGTTTTTCTAGAACATGTTAAATGCATACTTTGAAGTATTTTTGGTAATTTTCAAAAATTTTAAGTGCTGTTTGCAATGTGTAAACTACTTTCTTTGTTCACTTGACAATATTTTACTCATATCAATACATTTTTAAAAAAAAATCATGAAAATTACTATGAATCTGGAGGCATGCTGCTTTAAATTATTAAAGTTTATGTAATATGAATTATTATCTTTGCAAGTAAAGTAAAATCTATGTATGCATAGACCTTTTAATCAACATGCAAGGGAAAAAATGCAAAATGAGTCTTAACTTGGTTTAACAATAGCCAAAACAATGAAGGTATGAAGGTTCTTATCTCACTGCAAAAGGTGCCAAAGCATATTTATCATTTGGTTTTCATAATTTTGTGAAATTTATCAAACAAAGTAAAAATTGTGAAGCCTGAAATGTCTTGGTCACAAATTATTGATATATGTACTGGTATCAAGGCAGTTTTTGTCAACCAGAATTGAGAAGTATCTAATAAAGGTGGTCTTGGAAAATAATGAAAGTTTAGTTTCTGTGACATGATGAGTGAAATTAAACTTGTCAACACTTATTTCTACTTTTTGACAGAAACTTTTGTTAACTTATGTTTCATATTTTTTCTTCACAGGAACTGCCTTGATACAAGTATTAGTGTATGCAGCTGAAAACTAACATTCATACATGATATATTAAAAACACTCTAAATTACATAACTATACAGAGTATAAACTTCACACAAGTCAATTAAAACATCAAATAATGTTCCAAGAAACAAATCTAAAACAGAACAATCTATGTAAGTTAAAATCTAATCATGATGTAGAAATAACAAGAAAAAAAATGCAAAATTGTCAAAATTAACATATAACAAGCATGTACCTGAGTTGATGAAAATGTAACAGATTAACGAGAAAACAGTGTAAAATATAAAAAAAACAATAACAATTTATCAATGTAAACTAGTAAGCCTTGAAATTCACTTTTTTTCCCGATTAATTCAGGGTGGTGATCATGATACAACATTATTTTTTTGTTTCTTTTTAAATTAAGTGGGTATATGTAGTTAAATTAATGTATCTTATTGATGATTTTGTAATACATGTATACTATTCATTAGATAATGTTTAAATATCATCACCATTAAATGATTTCTACTTCATCTGAAAATCAACATTATATTTTGTAGAATGTATTAAATAAGAGAAAAATTTTGAAGGAATTTTCAAAATCAATTTGACAAATAACAACTGTACATATTGTAAAAATATTTTTTGTTGTACATCTTCATGTAACAATGACAAGCAAAACAGTGGCATCTAGTCTCACCAATAAGGGTTTTATAATGATTTTTAAAAAAAAATCTAATCTTGAACAATAACATTTTGTATGAGTTAACAAATAACATGATTGTAGAAAAACAAATAACAACTATAATGTAAAAGAAACAAGATTCTATCTTAAGTGTATTTCATCAGTTTCATTTCTATATATAACTTCCAATCTATTCTAATGAAACTGTAAAACATTAGCATTCCTGAATGATCCATCGAGAGGAAAATATGTTAGAGGTAACTTCCCTGCAGACGATAATTGTTATGCAGAAATAACCCTTAATATTTTATCATAAATGTTATTTGATTTGGTTTAATTTTAAAATCTTTTCAATTTTATTTTATTAAATTTGATTATAATTTCACTGAGTGTTACAGTGACTGTCACCATGTGAATCTCTAATTAAAAAGATATGATGCACAATTTTATCATATAGAATTATATCTTTTTTTCAATTTGACATGTCCAGTATCCAATTAAAATTATATCTACTCTTCTATGTAATCTGGTACAACTTGGTCTAGACAAGAGTTCTGTATTCTGCGGGTGTAAGTACGGAAAGATGGAAATTCTTCAGAATCTGATACAGTCTGTTGGAAGTCCATATTTACATCTGGTACCTGATGATCTCTTTGGCTAGAAGATACAGGGCTGTAACTTCTAACTATATATCTATCTTCATAGAACACAAGCTCAGTGGAATCATCCAGTGGCAAGCTAGAAAGGCTGTGTTCTAGGAATTCCAGAGGAGATGGAGAACGTACAAATCTTGGTGATGAGGAGCGTGAGCTAATTGGTGAAGGTGAACGCACGATCACTGGAGAGATTGAGCGAAAGTTTATGATATTTCGTCTGAAATGTGTTAACATTTCCATCACAGTCGGTGAATTTGACCTTGATGAGCTGTGTGATACTGGTTGCTGTGCCAGTTGAATTGAAGAACTCAAATCACTACTATTCCTGTCTTGTAAATTTGAATTACTATTTAGAGCTTCTTGATTTGCTTCATTTTCACTCACCATCTCATAGTCAAACCCAAGGCTGTGTTCTTCTTGACATTCATAGCTTTCTTGGGAACTTTCAGGATCATCAGATGGTAAACTAAAGCCGTCACTGCTTCTATTTGATTCTTTTGTTGTTTGAGAATCTCTCCAGGCTTGCAACAGACTGCTGACATACTGACTATGTAACTGCAACACTGGCTGCTCAACCTGTAACCCTTTAGTAGGAGAGTTAGGTGGAGGAAAGTCGTTGTAAAACTCAAAGCTTTCATCAATGATGTCACCTTCACTGCTCCTTTCATTATACCCATGAAACTTCTGATTTCTGTCCTTGCTATAGATGCTAGATTCAAATTCATCCCAGTTATCTATTGTTTCATCACATTCAAGGTTAATGTCAGGGACATTGTTAGTGTGCCTTCCCTCGTAAAAAGACGGCATAGGTCTGTGATAATGGTTTGCAGAACCATGATTTGCTTCCCCAAATTGGAAATTCCCATTCAGGTCTTGAAACAACATGATCTGAAATTTAATTATAAAGTGAGTTAATGAATGTTGATTTACATAAGATTTGGCACATTTACAAAAAAGGCATTTAAATGTATTAAGATACCATTAATTGTTAAATATACTGATTTATATATTAGGTTGAAACATCTTCATCACACAAATGACATGTTCATTAAAACTGCAGAAATTTCTCTTGTTCTGACTCTGTATAAACAAAAATCATCGGTGATATATTTTAAAAATGAAGGTGCAAATGATTTATAAAATGAACAGGAATATTAAAAGCAACATTTTAAAACATTTAACAATTAACTGCCTGTTTAATAACAAATATGTACAGAATAGAATAACAATTATCACTAATAATCATAGTAAATCCATACATCTTATTTATTATCTGCCTCTGGTGACAGTTATACAAAATACATGAACATTTTATCATCTTTAGTAGTTCTGTAACCAAAAGTTAAACCAGGGACGTTAATATTTCTGGTTACATTGACCATTTTATCATCCAAAATGAAACAAAAATGTCATCTTAGAGTCCTAAGAATAGAACATGTAGAATATATATTGTTGAAGGACCACTTTCAGTGACCCTAACATTATTCTGACCACTATGATAAAGAAAATTGAAGGAAACTTATTTAAACTTCAGACTCTTGAAAAATAACCTTTCTTCATTAATAAATTCTAACACAACAATAGCAATATACATATATAAATAAATTTTTTTACCGTATCAACCAAACCGACTCTTATTTAGATCACAAACACCAAAAAGTCCCTATTTCAAAAAATCTTATGTCTTACCCAAAATCATTAGCAAAAAATAGTCAAAGGATATAGCATCCATACACAAACTATTATCAATACTAAACATAATGCTTTAAAAATACAAGATATATCATATTGGGCACATTAATTAGGATGGTTTGAGAAAAGAATACTGTATGAAACACTTGGGGGTGGAGTAGAAAAAATTTACACAAAATGTAATAAGGTTTTAATATTTTCATTAAAAAGTTCATTTTCAAGTATTGATATTCTTTTAATATTAAATCTGAAAGTTTTACAATACAAGAATGTCAAGATACTTCTTTCAACAAATTCAGTGGTAAGAAAATACTCTTCTTTTCTTAGATTTTTGCCTGCTTTGACTAAAAATTATGGGAAATGTAAGTGAAATGTGTATTTTAATTTCATTGTTTACTCATATTTTCATGTTTATCAGCACAATTAAATTATAGACAGGGAGAAAATAGGCTGACAATCATAAAAAGCTAAAATATATTTTTAATAGTTATAGCTTTTGTTAAAAAAAATATAATATTCTGTAGGAAAATAAGTGATAGAGCAGGTGCATGTATTATGGACAGACTACAGTTATCAACAGTTTATTATATTTGATCTTATATTTTTATTAAAATGACGTCATCTGTTATTAATGACATCTATGGAAAATGCTTTAAAAGAAGGATTTTCAGGAAAAATATAATGTCAGATACACAATTTTGTATTTTCTGGCCATTTTTCAAGGTTGCATCAAGGAATAAGATAACATAAACAGTCCCTCTGGGATAAACAATTTAAAACATTGCTTTTCAATGTGGCAGCATTTTATAAAAAGGTCACTGAAATTTGAAATTCGGTCGTCACTGAAACAGGGCATCCAAGATCTACCAAATGTTTTAAAGATACACACATCAGGGCTTTTTTTCACAGGTTGGGGAAGCAGCCCAGCCCTTAATTTTGGGGAAAAATTATATGGTATATTTGCAAAAGGGGAAAAAAAACTTGATGTAAATTTAATTTTGGGGGAAAACTGCATGATTTTAAAGAAATTTTCTTTGGGGAAGCAGCCCTATAGCCCACCGGCCCCTGTTATAGAAGGTAAAAAGGCGCTGCACATATAACAGAAATCATGATCAATTTTTTTACCAATTACATTAAAACATGGTTTATACAAAATGGCGCAAATCGTCATTGACATTGTGATTAGTTGCAAAAATTAGGGCGAATAGTCACTGGGGCGAATCGTTATCAGCAGCATAAAGACGTTATAAAATTCCATAAATAACCATCTCAGTAAGGTTGTTTTTTTAAATAATGAGTTCCTAGTGTAGACGGAAAGTCGACAATATTCTCCTTTAATAGAAAAAACTGACGGGACAAAATAAAAGTTCACCTACAAATTTTGGCGCTTTTAAAACTTTTATCTGTTTATGATTTTCCACTAGGTGGCGCAAGGTTGTTTACATCATAGCGCGTGCATTTGAATTTGGCTATGCACACGGGCACGGATTTATATTAAGATCCGTGACACGGGCAACCTATTATTGGTGTGACCTTAACACTAACAATCTTATTTTTCTACTTATTCTTCTTATTTATGCAGGTCTTACAAATAGAATTTCTATTTGAAGACCCTGAGTAATGTTAATGCTTCATTTATCATCTCTAATATATTCGATGTATTGCGAATTTTATTTACAAAAGGTATCCACGGGAGGCTATGATTCGTTACTATGCGAGTTTGATATAGAATATTTACATTTTCAAATAAAGCTTTAAAAACAGAGAAAACGGAATCACCAATGAAACGTTCAAAACGACTAAACTAAAAATGCAGATGGCTTGGTTTAATTCAACCTGTACATGGACGGTACTGGAAAAGCAGAACTCAATAACTAAACAAGAAAATGGTGAAATTATGAAACATCCACCGGTTATTATGAAACATTCAATGTGACACGTTAGTGCCATTCCACAAGCGGCGTATTGTCCCATGATATAAGAATGCGTGTGCCCGAAACGAGAAAACAATGGACAGAACTAAATAAATTTATATGGAATTTTAAAAGGGGATATGAGGTTATACAGCCTGCATATCACATACAAGACGTCAAAAAGACAAATTTAAAGAGGAGACACCATATCCTAAGGGTAATTTTACTGTATTCAAGTAGGAATACTGGAACTACCCAAGATGAAAAGGGTCAAAGAGAAAAGTTTAACAAATTTTGGAGATATTTTTTTTAAAGGTTGTTGTTTTCTGTTTACGGACATCACAAAACATAAATCAGATAAATTTCAGTTGTGGTATACAAGTGACGATTATAATATGGTTAACTTAAAAATGATGTGATGTCTGATATTATATTATAACTGAATTAATTTGTCTTTCTGTTAAAATTTGTTGTTTTTCCTTATGTCACTGCCCTTGTTTCTTATTTTATTCCTTTATTTGTGATGACTGATTTTAGGAGAACTGTCTTGCGAAAAAAACATTTTATTAGTGAAAAAAATTTTTTATAAAAATAAAGGGGCGTGGTCATTTACATGTATAGTATCCAAGCACGCACCGATTGCCTGTGGTCTTATACCTGTATACATACGCGTGCCGGCCATACTTCTGTAACAATGTGAAGTTACACAATTGAAATATGCACGGCGAGCTTCTCACTAAATTTATACGAAAAACTTAATTGATATTAACCATCAAAAATATAATCTACATTTTCAAACGATGAAAAAGATGAAATATTTATGATCTCATTGAACGCCCACTGTCCTGGAAACTGGAAGGCCTAATGCCTTCGTTGCTGCCTTTTTTAGTATGGGGGAAAGTTGTCTTACACGTCTGAAGTTGACATTACCAAAGTTACATGGACTGAAATTGTTTTATTTTGTTCGTTTGTTGTTGTTGCTGCTGCTATTTTTTTCGTTTTTTTTTTTGTTCTTCTTCCTTGGCATACATGTTTATTGCCATCAAAGAACACCTTTTCAAAACGGCAGATAATCCTAAAATAACTTTATTCTTCTTGGTTAACCTGTCATTAAGATCCATTTTCTCAGAAACTATCAAGCTATTCACTTCGACTTAATACACATGTACGTTCACTATTAAAATATAATATTTTGCAAAGGAATGCCCCCTTTTTACTTATTATCTTTATTATATATTTTTGTTTTTAAGGTCAATTTCTCAAAAACTGTCAAAGTAAATCATTTCAAACTTGAAAGACTTTAAATTTAAAAGCATTTATTTTTACTAAAGGGTAGGTAACTTTATCTCTGATTTTCTCAGTTCAGAATCCTTCTCATGCTTCTGACTTGGTTATTTTTATTCATTTTTAGATAATAGTTTATTGTTTAACATAAGCATAGAACATTTCGTAGAAATCTGTCATAAAACTAAACCGAGTTAGTTCATGCATGGGTTTCCACCTTGGTCAGTATATATATAAAACAGATTTATTAAAAAGCCAGAAATTTGGCGAAATTTTAGCGAAGCCTGTAATCTTTTGACGCAAAGAAGCATTATACATGGGGTAAGCTACATAGGTCCTATGTTATCAAGAAAAAAAGGGACACCCTAACTGAAAACGCCCTATAAACAAGAGGAAGACGACCCCGGAATGACCATAACTATCTGATTAACATGTATTTGATTTCATCTTTTCCCAAAAGAATATTTAGTTTATACAACTTTATTTCAGTTCGATTGTGTTGGAAGCTATAAGATTATTGAAATACTTTCGAATCCGTTCCTTGACCAACCAGTTCTAAGCAATGAATGTAAAATTTCTTGCTCAAGGAAACAGCGGCTTGTGAACAGCTGAATGTCGATATATCATTTCTTTGATTCCAGATTTAACTTTCTTTTAATTTTACGCCTTTAGCAACTGACTGGAAATATTTTCAGTATCTGTTGTAAAAGCACGAGAATAATGATAAAAATTGTCATTAAAAGATCTGTTATTTCAAAAGTTTGACAATGATCTTGAGTCAAACGCTTAACATTTGTTTAGTATCACCGTAAATTATCTCCATATAAGCACCTTACTGTCATATTATCACCATTGAACTGTTACTGTTCGATATCTCAGGGAGAATCCATTGTATACGTGTACATGTATCCATATATTTATTGTTACATATTAAATGTATTTCACTTGAGCATTGTATTAGCATACGAAAGTGCATGTATCGACAGATTTTACGTCGCACCAACACAGTATAGGTCATATGGCGACTTTGCAGCTTTAATTGTAAAGGAAGACCTCAGGTGCCATTCTGTGAATTACTTCAGGTACCAACGGGAACTCGAGTAGAACCACTGACTTTCCTTAAGCGAGCTGGAGAGCTTCCTCACATGAAATAATCCGAAGTCCCTGTCGGGATTCGAACCCACAGTAATGAGGGGTTTGAAGTCAACGACCATAATCACTCGGACTTGAACGTCCTCCATTTAAATAAACATAGACCTACAGCTCTACGATTGTAACAAATAAATTGCTTAATAAATCCTGGGGATTAGAATTTAGTGATGATATTAAAGTACTAGTAAGCAGAGACTATATATCTAATTTGTTTCAGCCGTCTTAATAATAGTTTACTGATATATCAGTTAATTATTTATCGTTATTTGTAATAAACTCACTTATTGTACTACTGTCGGATGTAAATACAATGACATTCACACTGTGGAGGTAATCCGATGATATCAGATGTGATGGAGAAAGACCTTGTGTGCAACTCCTTGCATTATTTCAAGAACATGGGACAGTAAGTCAAGTAGAAACAACCCAGATAACGTCTTCACAAAGTATCAAAGTATTTGCGCTATTTGAACCTTTAGTGGTTAGTTGAAGATGAGCGATTTGACATTTTTATATAGTTTATGAATGACACAACATAAAATAAACATACAATAAAACATAATTTCTTTATTATTTATTAGATCTTTATTAATCAATCAATAACATATTAAAAATCTATAACAATTCCTGAATTACATAAATTTTTGTATACAAGACATAATGAAATAATAAAAACGTGGGACAAAAATAAAATGTTCCTTCGGTGGCACAGAGGTGACATGTGTGTTTTTATGTATCTCGTGTGGTCGTGCACACGGGATAATTAAGTCGTGTGCACGAGTTACTATGTGGTGTGAATGAGATAACTGAATTTGACCATGATTTGCACATGAAAGTACACCTATAATACACCATGAACGTTCATGTTTAATGTACCGTTGGAAAGATTATTGATTTTCGGTACAAATTTCATAATCACACTGTACCTGATAAAAACATACTTTTAAATAACATTTTCTGTTTATATGAATGTTCCAGTATTTCCTGTTAATAGTGAGACTAAAATAACATGGTGCTTTCATGATAAAATGATATTTGAGAAACTATAAAAATCATTTTTATGAGGACATTTATATGGTATGAATATAAAATTCCTATAAAAAGTTAAGAAATGAATAGATTCTGGAAAGCGATCCTGTGACTGGTCCATTTTAAAGTTAAACCAAGAAGGAGCCAACCAGCCTCATCTCAAGTTTTATAATACTTTTCACAATGATTATGGAATTCAGCTGGTGTGCCAAATAATTTACAGTAATAATCAAAATGATTCAATGTTGCTGACTATATATCTGGAATACTGTCATATATTATATTATTATTTTTTGACAGAGTTTTATGGCCATGTATAAATGGTTGAAATTTTATATAAAAACAAAGCCACAAGAAAAAGGCTATATACAGTAGCAAACTGTTTATATACAGCCATATAACCTTCAAAGTTATTTATAAATGAATTAAAATACTGCACAACTGTTTTCTTTGATTGAAAAATACTAAATTACTTTATTAATTCATTTGTATCAGGCATGTACGATAATATACATGACTGTTGAATGTTCAATCAAAACTGATCAAGTATGAATGTGCAGTATTATAAAATTCTGACATATAAGTCTGAAGACTCTGCTACAATTATCAACTTGGTGGAACCTGCTCACTGATCCAGTCACAGACTTTCAGTAATGTTTGTTTGTCTAAATCATGATATAGACCTGGTACAGAATGAAACTGTCCCTTCACACCCAGTTCTGACAGTTTGTTAAAGGTGTCTTTCCCCCATGAATACATCACTAAACTATCCTCTTCACCGTGACTTTGAAACAAAGGTGGTAATGATCTTGAGTCAGTTTTCAGGGCCTAAAAAACGAAAAACATTCAAAATTATACAAGAAAGTTTAAGAGAATATTTAAGTAGTTTTGAATTTTACTTGTAGTTATAATGGTTACTGTTATGTGTCTTGAAATGTTCACACCTTAGGCATAAACAATTGTATCACTAAGACAAATGTTAAAATTTAAAAATGAACAACAGTACCAGTATTATGCTGCAGCATTGTTCAAATTAACATGAAACCTCACAGAATGGTAGATGTCAATGAAAAATACTTAAATACCAATTATATAAGTTATCAGTCAGTAAATGAAATTGCTATAATTGACAAATGGTTACTAAGGAAGTGTGACAGAAAGACAAAAGAAAGGATCAAAGATCTGTAGGACAAATAAATGCTCCATCCAATCATCATATGCACACAAAAGGCTACCATTACCTGATAAACTAATGACTGTGTGCCAAGGAAGCTCGAGAGGGCAAACACGCCAGCTACTTCACGCAGATATCTGTATCCCAGCTGTAAAGCCATACCTCCACCCATTGAAAATCCTCCTTAAACAAACAAACAAACAAAAAATTTGAAACCAAACCAATAACGACATTTTAATTTAACTAAAATGTTTATAAATGATATAAATTGTTCCACTCATTTACAGACAATGCAATGATAGCTGTCCATTTCTGGTTTTTTAAACAATCATTAATTTCATTGTTAATAGAATTAAAAGCAGAAAACTGACAATAAAACTGCATGGTCTGAAAAGGAAGATATTCATGATATTTCAAAAATTAAAGTGACATAATGCTCATATAGTCAAGGTGTGCTGAATTAACTTTTTTATTTAAAAAAATTGACTGTTAAAATGGTGTTTGACCAACAGTTTGTATTGGAAAATGGTTAGGATAAAATCTTAAATCTGCGTAAAATATAAAAAGACTGCCCCACTCTTTTTATAAACCGAACGTTACAGGTAAATTCTAATTGATCTTTACAGAAATTCCGTTTGCATCCGGGGTAATTTATTGTTTACGTGAACTAAATTATTAAATTAAAAGGGAATATGGCAATAAAAAAGCTTATTTTGAGCCTCACCTATTCACTCACTTTATACCCTTGAATGCTACTTTAAATGAGGTTCATTTAGGATATGAATTTCAAGCAATTTATTATCAGGTGTTGTGAATGCCTACTTAATGCATTGGTTGTGGCAATTTTCCAATGTTACTGATGAAAGAAGACTAATACAGAGTATATATGTCATTTTATGTATAATTTCAGGCATATGTAGCACCTGGGTAGAGCCAATTATCTTTTGCAAAGTAGCTATAGGATACCTTTGACTATGATAAGTTATAACCTACAGAATCTGATACATGTGATACATCACTAAACGTGGAATAGTTACATTGTCTCTTAGAATAAACAATACAATGCTCAAGAAATTGATAAATAGAGAATTCACTGCAAGAAAATGTTTTCAAGAAAACACTTTCCTGAAAGATCAAATAAAAAAAATTTCTTTAGAGATCAAATATGAGTTAGCACTACAACAGAATAAATCATTCAATGATCACTACTTATCTCATCAACAATGATTTTCATCACTTTAAAGACTGTCTATAAAATAAACAAGGACATAATGACAATGACATACACTTGATTATCCCTGGGACACAAGTTTGTGTAGTTTCAAAAGAACAAATTGGACATTTATTGAGATTGATCTTGCAAACAAATTTTCAACATTTAGCAAGAAAAATTTAAGTTCACTATGGACTATTATGATTCAATCAAATGAGTTATTAATTCAGTCAAATGTGTTATGAGTTGACTTATGAGTCTTGGAAAAAAAACATGTTAATTTCTTCCATAGTTGTTGAGATTGATCATACAAAATGAGCAATCTATACAATGATTTTTTTACATTTACAAAGGCTATTTATAATCCAGTCAAAATCCCTACCACAATTATTGGACTCTGTAAGAGATTTAGAAGACATGTTTGAAGATTCAAATGAAGAAATTTCTGTAATTAATGAGACATAAAATTGCACACATAACTTAAGCATGTTCAGCTGACCAGGGTGCTAATGCATAGACCTATGAGAGAGATAAGCTCCCTATTCTTTAAATACACAAGCTAAAAAAGAAAACCATGAAACAGACTTTACACTGACCTATAACAATCTTATTGACTGGGATGCCAAGTTCTACCTCTGATTTAATAAGTTCAGAAAGGTCGGCTGCCATTGTATCTACAGAAGTATCATCAGGAGCTGATGGTGATATATGTTGTCTGTCATACCATACATTGGAGTATTGTCCCATCATAGGGGTGTAAGACCTAAAACAAATACAGGTAATCATAATGACATTTCCTTTAATTTTGTTTTAATTTGAAAATTTGAATACACTTATTCATGTAAAAGATTAAAAGCTAGCTCCTGTTATTTGTTTTATCTTTCTACATTTCTACATACCAGTATAACAGAATGGAAAGTACCTCTTAGTTTTTGCTATACACATATAAGGAAAATCAATAACCCCCGGGGCTGGGCCAATTTTGACCCCAGGGCTTTTATTTGAACAAACTTTGTAGACACCCACTAGAACATGTTTCATGCTAAATATCTTAGCTCTAGCTCTTTGAGTTCTTTAAAAGAAGATAAGTTTTTACTAGATGCATATAGGGAAAATCAATGACCCCCTGGGGCGGGGCCAATTTTGAAGCCAGGGCTTTTATTTGAACAAACTTGGTAGACACTCATTAGAAGATGTTTCATGCTAAATATCTTAGCTCTAGCTCTTTGGATTCTTTATCAGAAGATTTTTTTAAGTTTTTACTATAAGAATATAGGGAAAATCAATGACCCCTTGGGACGGGGCCAATTTTGACCCCAGGGCTTTTATTTGAACACACTTGGTAGACACTCACTAGAAGATGTTTCATGCCAAATATCTAAGCTCTAGCTGTTTGGGTTTTTTAAAAGAAGATATTTAAAGTTTTTTCTTTCGGTTGCCATGGTAACCAGAGTTCTGCATGGAATTAAATTCTTTGAACAATTTTTAAAGGTGACCACCAAAGGAACATTCCTGTGATGACTGACACTTAGTACACACCCACGAGGTGGAGCTATTTAGATAGTTGTTTTTAATATGTTATGTATATCCTGTATTATATAGAGAGTGACAGTGTATGTACGAATGTAAAACAATAAAGCTGTATTATAAGCTATGGTGTTGATTTTAATAATAATCCTCAAATAAACAGAATGTTACATTGGCGACGAGTAATGGAGATAAAGTTTAAAGACAAAAAACAAAAATAAAACAAATGAGGATTAAAACAAATATTCTGATCTAGAAACAATTGGAATAAATCAATTTTAATTCCTTCAAACAAATGGAATTAAAAACAATTTAAGTGTGAAAAAAAAAAACAAGTTGAACAATAAAAACAATGCAAGCCAAAACAATAAATGTGGAATTAAGCAGATTAATTTAAGACAAAAATCTGAGTGAAACAATTTAAATACATAAGCAAAGAAAACAATTAAAACAGTGTCTTCATGAAATAAACTGATGGCAGCCAAATTTGAACTAACAACACCAGGACCATTTATAGTAGTTGGGGAGCAAACAAATTTATCAAAAGCTTGGGAACAATACGAAAAACGATTTGAAATATATATTCAAGCAGCTGGAGTTACTAAAGATTCTCAAAAGAGAGCATTGTTACTGCATGTTGGTGGGTCACAAATACAAGATGTCTTTGATAGCCTAGGCAGCCCTGGAACTACATATAAGGATGCAGCTGACAGTCTATCCAATTATTTCAAACCCAAAAAGAATATTCAATACGAAAGGCATGTGTTTCATCAATCAAAACAAATGTGTGGTGAAACAATTGATAACTATGTTGTTCGTTTGTCGAAATTGGCAGTGTCCTGTGAGTTTATTGACCAAGACGACCAAATTCGGGATCATGTTTTAGAATCTTGTGCATCTGATGATTTGAGAAAAAAATTGTTAACAACAAAAAACTTAACATTAGAAAGACTCCAGGAAGTAGCTAGAACCTATGAATTATCTGACACCCATGCGAAGTTAATGTCAAACAAGAAAGATGATTTAGTCGACGAAGTAGAAGTAAACAAATTGCGCTTTAGATCAAGAAGGCAAGCACAGCCTCGATTTTCGAAATCGCAGTCAAGACCACAACAGCACCAACAAAACCATCATCAACAAAAGAAGAAATATGACATTAGCACAGCAAAGTGTTACAGGTGTGGGGATATCGGACATTATGGTAAACAGTGTAAAAAGTCTGTAGGTGTAACATGTTTCAAGTGTGGAAAACAAAACCATAAGTTCATGGGTCATATACTGTCCAAAGATGGCATCAAAATTAATGACGCAAAAGTCAGGGCAGTCAGAGATGCCGAACCTCCGACCAATATCACAGAAGTCAAATCATTCTTAGGTCTGGTTTCATTCTGTTCAAAATTCATCCCAAATTATGCCACTCTGTCTGAGCCCTTGCGAAAATTAACAAGAAAGAAAGAACCCTGGGTCTGGGGAAATGACCAGCATGAAAGCTTCGAAAAACTCAAACAATGTCTCATAAGTGCTAGGGTCATGTCCTATTATAATCCTGAAGCAGAAACAAGGCTCATTGTGGATGGATCTCCTGTTGGGGTAGGTGGAGTCCTTGAGCAAAAACAAAAAGATGGTACGTTTAAACCAATAGCTTATGCAAGTCGTATCTTGTCTGATGTAGAAAGGCGTTACAGTCAAGCTGAGCGCGAAACCTTGGCAGTTGTGTATATGATACTCAGATTTCATGTTTATCTATGGGGAATTAATTTCACAGTCTTGTCTGACTGTAGATCCCTTGAGAAAATTTTCACTCGAAGGCATGAATCAACCCCAAGAATATTAAACTTGGTTTTAAAAGTACAGCCATTTTCTTTTCAAGTACAATTTCTACCAGGTTATCTGAATCGGGCAGATATTTTGTCCAGAAAACCAATTAGGGAAACAGATGATTCAATCTGTAGCCAAACAGAAAATTATGTGCATCTTGTTACAAATTGTTCTGTCCCAATAGCTGTAACCTTAGATGAACTTCAAGAATGTTCACAAAGTGACCCAGTCTTGAAACAAGTACGCACTTGTCTCGAGAAAAATAAATGGGAAAAATCGCAGCAATTAAAACCCTATTACCAGGTCAGACATAATCTTTCGGTCAAAGATTCTCTTATCTTGAAGGGTAATAAACTCTGCATTCCAGAGCATTTACAATCCCGTGTACTTCAATCCGCCCACTCATCTCACATGGGAATACAGAAAACAAAAAGGCTAATTAGAGAAAAAGTTTGGTTCCCAAACTTAGACAAACAAGTAGAAAATATGATAAAATCTTGTCATGCATGTCAGATGGTGTCTCAAACCCCGCAAGAACCTCCTGTGGTAATGACAAAACTTCCATCTTCCCCCTGGAAAGAACTAAGCATAGATTTTATGGGTCCAATAAATAATGAGAACCTGTTGGTTCTGATAGATTATTACACCAGGTATCCTTTAGTGGCAATTCTAAAGTCAACCACTAGTAAGTCAATCATAAATCAGTTAAGTAAATGGTTTGCAATGTTTGGATATCCAAGTCAAATTAGAACGGATAATGCACCAAATTTTTGCAGTGAGGAATTTAAGGCATTTTGTCATGAACATGGCATCAAACATTGTAGGTCAACACCATACTTTCCTAGGTCAAATGGTTTAGTAGAGAATTTTAATAGGTCTCTAAAAAAGTGTGTTCATACTGCAATCTCAGAAAACAAAAATTGAAAAGACGCATTAAACACATTTTTGCTACATTTCAGAGCAACACCACATTGCACTACAAATTTTGCACCAGCATTTTTGATGTTTAACAGAGATATTAAAACAAAAATTCCACAGTTAGAAAAAATAAGAGTTAACGCAAAATTGAGAAATAGGGACAGGATACAGAAACAAAGAATTCAATATTGGGCAAACAAACATATGGCCAAAGGGTACAGAAAATTCAAGATAGGGCAGAGAGTCCTAATTCTCAGACATGAGAAAAATAAAGGTAAAATGTTAACTAATTGGGCAAATGATATCTGTAGGGTTGTAAGTCAAAAGGGCACATCTGTGAAGGTGATAAGTACAAGTGGCAACATTTATTACAGGAATGTAAGTCATGTAAAACCATACTTTGGATAATAATTGTGTTATCAAACAAAGGGTGTGCTGACATTAGAAGTTGGATTATAGTGTTATATTTATCTAATAAGCAAGCAATCATTATAGTGTTATATTTATCTAATAAGCAATTAGTTTTCTAGGTGTTCATATTAGAAGTAGATATTATTAGTTTATGAATTTATACCGTGAGAAACTATTCAAATCAAGGGAGGATGTGATGACTGACACTTAGTATACACCCACGAGGTGGAGCTATTTAGATAGTTGTTTTTAATATGTTATGTATATCCTGTATTATATAGAGAGTGACAGTGTATGTACGAATGTAAAACAATAAAGCTGTATTATAAGCTATGGTGTTGATTTTAATAATAATCCTCAAATAAACAGAATGTTACATTTCCTATGAAGTTTGGATGAAATTGGCTTAGTGGTTTATGAGGAGATGTCATTTAAAGTAAAAGTTTACGGAGGGACAGATGCCGGACGGACACCGGACAAAAAGTGATCACAAAAGCTCACCCTGTCACTGTGTGACAGGTGAGCTAAAAATCACCAAAAGACAAGAGCTATCAGTGATTACATGTGCCACCATATGATAGCCAATTAATCAGTTGTATTGATGGATGATTGACCTATTTGTTCTCTATATCTCAAGGCAACTTTGTAGCATGTAGGTACTGTGTATCAGGAGACACAAACATCATAAACAGACCAAAATCTTTTTTTGTATTCAAGGACCATAACTCAGCCAAAAATCAATAAACTGGACAACTCATTCATTATGTGCAAGCAGTTGAGACATCAATCAATCCTGTTAAGTTTCACTCAAATTACATAACCTACTAAATGGTGGATCTTTCAGATTTTGGTGATTTGTTTAAATGAGAGCCCTCAACAATTCTGTTGCAGAGCCCTTGACCAGAACAAGGCTGAAAAAGGTAAAAATAGTTTGTGAAAAATACCTGAATTCAAAGAACACACTACTTTTTCAAAAATTGAAGAATGCTTTGCCACACAGAACATTTGCCCCATCATCCTGATAAGAAATACCCCAAAATGGTGTTGATATAACTTTTAACAAATATCAAATGGTGTGTTTCTTTTTTCAAGGATACATATCTTGAGTGATTTCTCTACCAAGTAAATTTTTGCCCATGATAATGTGCATGGAACATCCCTGTAAAGTTTCATTCAAATTGCATTACTGGTTTAAGAGAAGTAGTCTGGACAAATTTTAAAATAAAAATCCATCAGAGGGCCATAACTTTGAAAAAAATATCATTGAACTGGAAAACACAGATTATATGAAAAACTTAAGATTAATTAATGGTACTGATTATTCCTGTAAAGTTTGGATGAAATTGCGCCAGTACTTTTTGAAGAGTAGTCCAGTTAAGTTTTGTGATAGATGGACGGACAGACATATGACAGAGAAATGATCCCTATATGTTGCTCGCTACAAAAAAATATTTCTTTGGTATACCTAGCAGGTGCTGTAGGGTACAGTATTCTAAGATGTGGGAATGTCAACTGTTTCAAGCCAAGAGCACTATTTACCCATTCTTGCACACCCATTCCAGTATCACCTGCACAATAAGAAATACCACTATATCTAAAGTGACACCAAAGTTAAAAGATTTTGTTTAATCATAAAATAAAAAAATATACACTGGTCAATAATTACCATAGCCCCTGACCTTCGGAAAAAAGCAGTCTTTCGAAACACATCAACACCACAAGTTGAAAATAGCCCCCATTATTGGCACTTTACATTATAATTTTACCGAATATTATTTCTTAAATATTTACGTTTCTCTACAATATCACTCAGATGACTTCTAGGGTTACTGTATGGTTATGGGTGAGTGTTATTGTTAGAGGGTTATGAGTTAGGGTTAGGCAGTTGGCTAACTACTTAAAGTTGTTATATTGAGACCACTTGTGAAGCAAAGAAACAGCAATTTGCATTTGAGTTACATTAGTCAATATTTCATTTTTAAACTTTCATTTTTTTTCTTTAACACGGACAGAGGAATTACGGACATTTCGAACCACAGACGTTTCGGACCAGACACTTCGGACCAGATTTTTAGGTCATTTCGGACCAGATTTTGGGACATATCGGACCATGAGATGGTCATTTCGGACCATGATGGGGGACATTTCGGACCAGAAATTTTTATTCAATAGACCTTATAGTCCTTTTTTATATATATTTGTTATTTTAGGGTGTTATTACAATATTTTCTTATGATAAATGCAACAAATATTTGACATTTTAAAATTTTATGACATTCAAAATGCATGCAGAAAAGACCGGTCTGACGAGATTTTCACATTTCCTGACAAGCTTATAGACCTCTATTTTTGTTTTGATTATCCATGTAAAAATTTATATCATTATTCATTTATGAATTTCTATATACGCTGACATTTTTTTTAATATTGAAAAAAATGTTAAAACAATAATAGAATACCTTTGTAAATGTTGAATATATTTATGCGAATGCCCTTCATACAGAATATAGATAATGATACGCTATGTTTAACTTATTTAAAAGAATTGAAATTGATTTACATACCTGTTTAATCAACTATATAATAAGGTGCACAATAAGTACCCACACACGCTGAATATACCTATTTAAAGACAATTTTAATCAAATTAAATCGTGTTCTGGCAGGTATTAAAGAACTACGACATCCTTGTCAATGCAGTTTTTCACACGTTTTAATTGCTCAATAGAACTCGTTTAAGTCAAGTTTCACTCAATTAAAGAAGAATGTATGTAATTATATTAATCTGAATTATTTATATCTTATTTTACATGTAAATATTGTTGTCCCTGTGTTTTGTTAGATCCATAAGGGTCAATAATTATCTAAATGTATACATTCATTTGTATGTATGTGTTTGTAAGATAATGTATGATTTGTGATATTAGAATATGTTGTAAATGATTTATTTTGTCATGTCTTTTTACATATACTTTATAATATTTGTTTTCAAAAAGTGTGCCACAAAAACATTTTTTTTTAAATCATCTTTATTTATAGTGCAACAGATATAAAATCTAAATCTGGATAGGTGTAAAATTGTTCTATGGTGCCTCATATATACTAAAGTTACTCTTCAGTTTATAGAATAATTGATGCATAATATATCAAAAAATAATATTTAATCTGGTCCGAAATGTCCAAAACAATGGTCCAAAGTGTCTAACACATGATCCCAAAAGTCCAACACATGGTCCGAAATGTCCAAAACGATGGTCCGAAGTGTCTTACGCATGATCCGAAATGTCCAACACATGGTCTGAAATGTCCAAAAATCTGGTCCGAAATTTCCCTAAATATGGTCCGAAGTGTCCCAAAATCTGGTCCGAAATGTCTGGTCCGAAATGTTTATGGTCCGAAATGTCCTATTACCGGACAGAGTATGCTAATTTAGTGACGTTATGCCTTGCAAGGCTTTAAATTCATTTGTAGCTTCCAACCATATTTTACATGAAAATAACGACAGAAAATTATAACAGACACCGTAACGGAATATTGGAAATAATTGCAAACTGGCAACTGTTTAAACGTTCTAGGGTTATTTTCTAGTATTACAAAACATATTTACCCGATCCATGCAAAAATATAACTGAACCAATAGGTGATTCCCCAGTTTGAGCAACAATTCTGGTCAAGAACTTCTTCATGGGCGCAGCCATTTTATCCCAAAATGCACCTGAAAAACGGTGCGCTTGTTGGAACTTGCGGGCAACGGGGTCGCTAGTGTAAACAACTGCAGTAATGGAGGAATTTTATCATTAACAACTTTTTGGATAGTATGTAAACTATTTTTGAGAAAATTGTCCTTCCTTTTAAAAGTTAAATCGTTGAAAAAAAATCTCTTTTAGTAGAATTTTTTTCTAGCTCAATCATTTGTCACTTTTTTTTTCAAATCACTGATGAAGACACCATAATTATGTCATTGAATTTAAATCCTGTAATTGGCTGAATAAGTTGAACAAAATGAAGCTAGCAAACGATTTATTATTACATATTTTTATAGATTAAGTTTTGCTTGTTTGCTTTACCAACATGAATTTCAATTTGTATGAGCATTATTTGTGTTGTCATAGAATAGATGTAGTGAATGGATCGAATACTGATCAAAGTGTTAACTATGTGTCACGATTCAGAACTGTTAGCTATTTAGGGGAGATGATGTGTAGGTGGCCGGCAACCTCAGTTGGTAGAGCTGCAGTATAGTATTCCGAGGGTCTCGGGTTTGAGTCCTGGTTCGGCTGCTCATTTTTCTTACCCTGTGACATTTGGCGCACAATGTGGGGCTATGACTGCAAATAGCTCAAAGTTTAATTTACATTGCTCTGTAACTCTGTGAAATTTGAGGACAAATTTCAATTTAGCAGGGGAGTATTTCATGGTTCAGAACTGTTCACTATTTAGGGGAGATGATGTGTAAGCTGCTGGATAGCTCAGCAGGTAGGGCTGCTGTATGGTATTCCGAGTGTCCGGGTTTGAGTCCTGGTCAGGCTGCACATTTTTTTCACCCTGTGGCATATGTATACATTGTTTTTGTGTTTTTAAATTTTTTATTGACCTGTCAAGTCAATGAATTACTGTGAATGGAATTTCTGATGAAAAAATAAACAAAACATGTATTAAGTCCTTCAATTTGCTTAAATGATTTAATCTAATAAGAGCTCACTTAGATTGGTAATGTAACCAATCGCCCAAAAGGACTTGCCCCACCAGGGCCTTTTTTCCTTCTTTAACAGGGGCCGGTATAGGACTGCTTCCCCAAAGAAAATTTCTTTAAAATCATGCAGTTTTCCCCAAAATTTAATTTACATCAAGTTTTTTCTTCCCCTTTTGCAAATATACCGTGTAATTTTTCCCCAAACTTAAGGGCTGGGCTGCTTCCCCAACCTGTGAAAAAAAGCCCTGCCCTCTGTACTGACATTTCACCCCATCTTATATTTAATATTTTTTTATTTATTATAAAATCAGTGTAAATCTAACAAAGCATACTAAGTTGTATTTTCAAAAAATAATTAATTGCACATACATGAATGATTGTATATTGACAATTAAATAAGTAAATATTTTAATTTTCCAAATTTTATTAGATAAATTGCACTGTTTTTCTCCTTTTACAATTAAGAGGTTTTTACATACTGATTATCGCCTGTTAAACATTTTCCATGAATTTCTGATAGTCCTGATACTATCTTCTATTAGCCATATTAAATATTTCTAGTTTGGTGTGTAAACTCATTCTTGTAAATAAATACTTTAACATCAAATTTAAGATTCAATGAATTTGTTTGTTCAATATCTAAACTTACCAATATAGGAAGCTTATAAATTTGTGTTCATAAATTTTTTATAACAGGTGCTTGCAAAATCATGATCAAATCGGGTATAACAAATTTGCAGTTTTAAGAAGAAAAAGGAAAAATAATTAAACAAATATGGCATCAACAAAAGACGTAGATTCTGATGGAGGCTCATTTACACCATCTGATGGTAGCTCATCTGATGAAAGAAGCGAAAGAGATTCTGATTATGAGAGTGAAGAAGAAGATGTCTCGTAAGATTTTTTTCTTTATTTGTCCATGTTCATTTTTAGCATGACTATTCGGTGAATAAGGAGAGCAGTTGTACTCACATCAGCTTCGCCGTCACACTGTGGTGAAGTTCTTACGTGCAAGTTGGTATTTCCAAAATTACTAAAGGGAATGGGATGAAATTTAATGCATAATGCTTCCGAGGGATCACCCTTTTCTGGATTTTTACATGCAGACATATTGCTACCTTGCATTTGATGAAACACAATATTCTGAATATTCTTCTCAATTTCCTCCTTGTCAAATTGTTATTTGTATGTTTATTCTGATTTTGAATAATTTACACATAGTTGTATGACTACATTTATAAACATGCATTTCTGTATATTTCCAGATCTAAACCTTCAATGAATTTACAATGGACAGGGTATGGAAAGAAAACGCCAGTAATTTTGTTCAATGCAGCATGTTTATATAACAAGCGCTCCAGCATGAGAACTGTTGGGGGTAAGTTAGGAAATCCTTGAACATCCTACACTTTGTATATTGTTATTTATTAGCTGATTTTATATTGGCTTTTTTATTTTGCCAAGGACATTCATATTGGTGTGAGGCCAAAGCAAAAGAATGTTTGTTTTTTAGCTTGTCTATTTCAAAGAAAAAAGTTGAGCTATTAAGATCACTGTTTTTTAAAGTTATCAACATGAAACTTAGAATATTTTCTTATCATGACGAGATGGTTAATTCTGAAAGCATTATTTTTCGAGTTATGCTCCTTTTAACTGACAAGCATAAACACTTCATGCTGTTTTCTTCCATTTTCTTTATTCTCATATCTTTTTATTTAGGTCGGTAAAAATAAAGATGAAAAAACACATACAGTTTGAAAAAAGGGCATATTAAATACAAGGGGAGCGGTGGCATAGTGGTTAAGGTGTCTGCCTCTCAACCCTGGGATCATGAGTTTGAGCCCTAATTGGGTCACGACCATGTTTCTTCAAATGACACCAGTACTGGTTGGTTCCAGGAAGCTGATTCGAAAGTGATATACAAATTAAGTTGCAAGAACTTGTTTCCAATCGAGCTTAAACCAAATACAAATCTAAACTTTGTTGCAGGAAAGATATTATTATGTATTCCACAAACATGTAAATAATCTTATGTTATAAAATGTTTGTTTGTGTTTTTTTTTTCAGAGAGATATCATATGACCTACAAGTTTGGTAACTCTGAATGTAAGATTGTCAGAAATATATTTAACAGTCATGGCTTTCATGAAGTTCATCCTAACAGTTCTGATTACAACATTGTTTGGACAGGGGCCCATCTAAAACCTTTCACCCTACGCAGTTTGTCAGAATTTCAGAAAATTAACCATTTTCCAAGGTATTTGAATTTTCTTTTTTTAATTCATATGTAACAGGTTGATAAAAAAATTGTTATGATAACAACCTGCTAAATTAAATGTGCTTTGAAGACCATTTATGTAAACTTTATAAATGATAAATGATGTTGTTTGATTGGTCGATTCTTGAAAAAGTTGTAACATAGAACGTCTTTATAATTTAATTGAATATTGCATGTAAACAGAATAACAAAATATTATTCTGCTATTTTAAGTAGGGTTTTTACCGGTTAACAAAGATAATCAGAAATAATCATTTACTTGCAGTAATTGTTTTCATGAATTTCATGAATAAAAAAGGTGACATTCAGCACACTGTCACAGAAAAAATAACCTGTGACATTATTAGACTAGGGGCTTGGAAATAATAGCAGTTTATGACATTATATATATGAAACTTAAAGAAATATCTTAGATGTTACTAATTATGTACCTACATAAAAGAGAATATATGGAGCTAGGAATTTATTGCTGATATATTTTATATTAAATTGATTATATAATAATCATTTATTTCAGATCATATGAATTAACTAGGAAAGACAGATTATACAAAAATCTACAAAGAATGCAACAGATAAAGGTAAATTTTTATATTTTGTTGCACAGCTTGTAAAAGTACATTTTACCTATTTGTGATTAAATGTTCATATATGAAGTATTAATTTTAAATGAAGTAGTTAAATTCTCGTAAGATATACATGTTTCTAATTTGGTGAAAGTTTGATACATATTGTTCCTTTAAAGGTGATTTTAAGAGTAACTTAGATGCACACACTCATGCACACACACATTCATACAATCATTAAGTAAATGTTGTTGCACACAAAAACACATGTTAAGTAAATGTTGTTAAAGAAATTCTGCAGGCTTTTGTTTTCTACATGGAACTCATACAAATTTTCATCTGGACTACATGTAATGGACCTTTTAATTTTAGGATGATTCCCTTAGCTTACTTACTGTAAATGCTTGAAATCTACCTTTAAATTACAGTAAACATTGTAAAGATTTGTTTTTTAACTTCTTTAATGATGAAATATTCTTTAATCTTATAGGGAGTGAAAAACTTTGATATTATACCTGCAAGTTATGTGTTACCTGGGGAGTATCAAGAATTCTGTAGTAAGTACTTAGAATAGTTACATTTTATTACGTTGGTGCAATAATGGGTTAACTCCTATTAAGTTATTGCTTTTATCAGGAAAAAAAATTGTGTCCAATAATGCCCCCATGCTTTCAAAAGTGATTTTATATTGCTTTTCCAAGTGATAATTATGTTCTATTAAGTAAAACAAGCAAAGAAATGGCTTTCCAATTGAATCTTTATCAAGTTTGTTTTGTTCTCATATTTTAGCACTTTTAGTATGTTGGTAAAGTGTTTACACTGATTTTTAACTGATGAATAATTAATGATGTCAAGATTAGTAGTGAACTTGATGGTGTTATTATTCCTTTTAACATACAGATTTATAACCTGAAGAATTAAAAATTCATAGTGTTAGTTGTAAGACAAATCCTTGTTTTTGACTTGTTAATGAATAATTTAGTTAGGGAGGTTTGTCTTACATGTCATGTTTACATGAAAAATCCTACACAAGAAATTGATAATAAGTGATAAATAGTTAGTGTAATGATGCAATGATATTTGCAATTAAAACAGAAATATTAGTATTTTTTTGTAAGGAAATTTAAAACACACCAACTACATGTATAAATATGATTTATTGAAATTTATTAAAACTTATTGTCTAAAACTTTTTTAGTGTATTTTTTAAAGCTTTAATTTTCAATCTTCAATTTATTGCACAACAATTTCTTTTATTTTAAAGCCGCTTTTCTCAAAGACAAAGGTCCATGGATTGTGAAACCAGTGGCATCGTCTAGGGGCAGAGGAATATTTCTGGTGAATCATGTAAGTTTATATATTACATGTATTGAATTAATACATATGCAATGAATTTCAAGGTATTTTATTTACTAAATTTAATGTTACGTTTGTAACTACAGAGATTGCTATTCCAATATTCTTTGCCTCATTTTTTAAGTCTGAGTGTCTAGTGTAAAATGACTTATTTCTATATTGTCCAATTAAAATGTTATATTAATACAATTAAAATGTTATATTATTATCGTTATATTGACTCCTCTGATAGACAATGAGATGAGTCTTGACGATTTACGTATTAGAAAATGAAGGTTTTAATGTTGACTCTATAAGAAAAATAAAATTCAAAATGACAAATCTGTTTATTCTGACTATGTCTAATAGCCTTAATTTGGTTACAAAAAAACAAATTGTGACATTTAAAGATTATAGCTTCACAATATTTCCATTAGTACATGCATTTCATTTTTAAAATTTTAAACAGCTACAGGTATATGAATATAAAGACTATGAAAGATTCATACATGTAGAAGCTTTTATAAGAACTATGAAAAATTCATAGAAGCTTTGAAGTTTGTCATTACTGGATTTTCATCAAGAAGGGAAAAACTGTTTTCATACAGGGAAATAGACTGTGTATTTCCAGTTATACAGGAATTAATACTTATATTCAGATAGCATGTTATAGTTAGGTGATAATAATGGGATAATATTAAATCTATACTTCAGAGGGAGTCATGTATAGAAGTTCTTAATCATTAATTTTCCTTGTAAAGAAACTACATTTTTTTAACAATGTATTAATTTTGCCAACAACTTTGAATAAGGAAATTCATGTTGTTTGTGTTGTTTTGTTTTTGTTTTGACCAATATTGAGGATACATCTCCATTCATGTATATTATTTATATAGATTTATATATTTATGTTTCATGATTAACATTTATCGTCAAATTTGATACAATTTTCAGCCGGACCAGATACCACTGGATGAGAATATTATAGTATGTAGATATATATCAAACCCCTTGTTGATAGATGGCTTCAAATTTGATGTTAGATTGTATGTGGCTGTCACATCATATGATCCTCTACAAATATACCTGTTTGAGGAGGGCTTAACCAGGTAAAGTGATTTAATGTTATAAACAATGATTTATTTAATCAATTTTTTTTACGTTTGAAATGATACGAAAGATTATTTATGTCACTAACTATGGTAAATAGTCTCTACTGCTTCAGTCTGTGAAATATTTGCAGGCTGATTGATCAGTTACTTTAATGCTAGAAGGGCCACTCACTACATTGTATTAACTATTTACCTATAAGCTAAAAAAATTGACTCAAATATGTTAGGGTGCTCATAATAATGTTTTACTACTTACCAGGTTTGCCACAGTGAAATATGAGAAAAGTATGAGGCATATGAGAAACCATTGTATGCATCTAACCAACTATAGTGTGAACAAGAAAAATGATGAATATGTCAAGTAAGTCTTGTATTGTATAATTTTATCTAGATTACTTCTGTAAGAATTTATTCTTATTTCTTATTCTTCTTGATATTCCCAAAATTGATAATGGACAGTTGCAAAAAGTTAATTTAAAAATTTAGCAAGTTTAAGCAGTATGCCTTCAGATTCATGCTAATTTTCGTGAAAATTTTGAAAATGTATTAAAAAAGTAAAATATTTTGAAATTAACAAAGAAGGTTATTTACACATTGCAAACAGCACTTACATTCCATTTAAATTATTGAAAATAGGTTAAAATATGCAAAAATAGCAGCCTTATTGCATTAGTCACACATTTGAAATATGGTGATAAATGCTGCAAATTAGTTTTAAATCAGACATAACTTGTAAATTATTTCTTGAATCTTGGATCTTTTTACTTAAAATTTTAGTACATTTTTAACAACTTTGATTTTCTTCAAATATTTTAAATTGAAATTTTTTAAGGCAATAATTTCAAAAAAAGTAAAAATTGTATACTCACGTCTAAAATTATACTGATCTGCAGGAATGACGATGCTGATATAGAGGACTATGGTAATAAATGGTCCCTTGGTGCTATGTTGAGATATCTACGATCTAATGGTAAAGATACAGCAGGTAAGATTTTATATCCTGTGAGATATCTCTGTCTCCCTTTGTTTATATATAGCATGGAACTCTGTATTATCTACGTACTTAACGTTATATATATCTATATTTTTGTATTGAAGCTCATTGATGAATTTAATTATTAATATTTTATGTGAAGAAGACAAATTCAACTAATTATTACTTTTTTTTAATGAATGAGGTCAAAGATTTTTAATTTCAACGTAAGCATGACCGCACATGACATTACTTATTACTATATAATTATTATTATTATTTATAAAAAATGTGTATTTATCCCTGTAATTTCAGCTTTAATGATGAAGATTGAGGATTGTGTAATAAAAACAATTTTGTCTGTAGAACTGCCTATTGCTACTGCCTGTAAAATGTTCATGCCTTTCAAAGGCAATTGTTTTGGTAAGTCTTGCACTATTGTTTATTTTTAGTGCTGCAAATTCATAGGGTAAAATGACACCCAAGTGGTCTATGTCAGCCAACAGCAAGTTTTATATACCAAATTGTTCGTCTGGGTCTGTAGTTCCCGGAATGAATATTCATTTGGTTCAAGTCCGATGCGTAGCTTAAAAATCCAAGATGGCGTCAAAGATGGCCGCCAAATCCCTAAATATTATAGAATATTAATATTTGCACATATTTGTTTCCGCTTTTGTATTTCAGGTGACATTTTTGCACAGGAGATATCATTTAAAGCGTTTTATACGAAGACATTTATTTATTTTTTTGGAGAAAACAGATTGCTTTTTGTTTTTTTATATGTAAATAAGCAAAATAATGCTAAACATATGGGTTTTTGCTATGATACTCTTGTCTCAGCTTAAACAGTGAAATATCTATCACTTATTTTGTTATTCCACTATTGTAATGTATTCATGAAAGTAATGCTTTCATATCATATCTTAAGAAATCTTTCTTTGTAATAATGCAGTAAGACATATAAAATGAAAGGCGGTACATTAAAATAGTTTTTCAACGTAAGGTTGTAACTTGTACTTATTTTGTTCTATCAATTATTTCCCTAATTTTTTGTGTTTCTGTCAAATTATAGCTTCTTTTAGTGCAGTCCATGTAACTGGTTAACATAATAAACCAGGAATATGATAATTTGCTTCTGGTTATTTAATGAATTATTTGTTCAAATCGTACCCCACCCACTATGAATACAAATCTAGAGAAACTCTGACCCCTCGATTATACTGATTATATGGAATGACAATATTTACGTAAGTTAATAAACATAAGGTGATTTTCAAAGTGTGATGCTATTGCAGGTATCCTGTCAGATCTAAAAATATGTTCAAAAATTTGTTACCAATTTAATAAGCATGATTTTGTTGTAAGTTCTCCTAAGGATTTGAAAAGTACAATGTATGCAAAACAACCCTTGTTCATTTATTTATATGTTACACACCTTTTTATGTCAAATGAAATGTAATTTATTTTTTAAAGTTTCTTAAAGATCCTGTATGTTTTGTGATTGATATTGTTACTGTGTGTATACCACACTTGCAAAAAATTTATTTATGTTTATAATTATGCAAATGAAACAATTTTCAAACATCGAATAATATGTAAAATGTGTACTGCAACTATTTGTGCAAATTATATTTAATCAATAAATTACCTGCATTCATTTCTTATTGGAAAATTTGACTTAGAATTTATAGAAAACGAATTTCTTATTACCTCCCTTTATTTACATGAAATGTTAAATTTGGTAATATCTTTATAAATAATGCTGATTGGAACATAATTTATTGACAAATCTTAATTTGAGCATCATATTTATGAAATAAAACCATGAAAAACTTGTGTTACAGGATCTTTAAATTGACAAAACAGTCATTTAAAAAGTTTGATATTTTATCTACATATATCATTACTCTGTTGACCTTCGGTTTCATGAAACATGCATAGTAGTCGGATAAAACATAATGTTTATATGAAAATCGTTCAGCTTGGCATGATAATTGTGTTTGTGTTATTTACATTCCTTCTGTTTGACCTTTTTCGAGTTGTGTGATTCTATTATTTCTTTTTAAATATTGTTTAATAACCCTTAATTTAAATAGTGTATAATAACCCTTTGCATATGTTACCTGATTTTAAAGATTATATTTTGACCTTTGATCGCGTTTTAAAACTTTCGCCGATTGTTCTCTATTTCTTGTGGACAATATGTTGTATGTCGTGTAATTGCACGAACATTTTACATTGAAGATACCATGATCAGGTTCGTATGAATACATCTATGGACGTGTCTTTTCTTCCTGCAAGTGTACCAGTTTATGTAAAATTGAGAATTTTGCTTAAGCGGGGGTTAAAGGGGTTTTGGATGGGAACTTTTCAATTACCACTACCGGTATTTTCCCCATATGACGAAAATAGTGGGAAAAAAAAAAATTCCCCCCCAAAATAAAAATTTTAACAATTGTTAAAGTTTCATTGACGAAATAAAAAAAATAAAAAAACAACAGGTTTGGTTAAAAAATACAATTTAAGGGGTTTAGCCCCAATTAACCCTAAACCCAAAATTTCTCGGTTTCCTTAAAAGGGAAAGGGAAAAGCAACAAGAACATCACTTACCAAGACAGAAGACGAAATTAAAACAATTAAGAACGCACAAAACGTCAAAAATGGAAATGTTGCAGGCTCGGTTAGATGAACGGCACTGTCAAGTGCAAACTACAGTACACACCCCCTAGCACCGAATTAAGCATAATTCAACATTTAATCATGGTTATGGTAAACTTTTGAATTTAAAAACAACCGCAGACGCGCTTATAATGTGGTTATCACGGAACCTTCAATGTGACACGTTAGTGTCATTCCATAAAAAGCGGAGTATGGTCCCCAAGTACAAGAATGTGTGTGCCCTAAACAAGAAAACAATGAGCAGGACTAAATAAAATGGAATTTTGAAAGGGGATCAGAGGTTATGAAGCATGCATGCTACAGATAAGCTGTTATCTCCACATAAAACAGGCCTGCTTATACCTAGACGTAAAAGAGTTTTTAAAGTACAATTAAATTTTAAATATATCTGAATTATGACGACAGAAATATTTACGTAATTTATGATAGCGATAGCCTTGTTAAAGAAGTTTGCCAGTAATAAATTAATTTCGTTCATTAGAATCATCCACACGACAGTAGGCCCCGGCAAATCTAATTAACTTAGAAATATATATACCAAATATGATGTTGCATGAAGTACATGTGAACAGTTAACAACGTAATTAAAAAAAAAACAATTATCATAGATTTTAGTTACTATGATAATTGTTAATGACAGAAATGTTTAAATTTGAAAATATTAAGAGTTTTGTTTTATTCATGTACGTTCAAACTTGGAATTTATTTAAGATTCACTTGATTTCAAAATTTGATTTTTTCCATGTTAAAGAATATATTTTAAAGGTAGTTGGAATGGCTATTTAATGAACATATAGCTTCAGGTTGTGAAACAGTAGAGAGACTTAACATAAAATCCCTCTAGTAACAATATAAAAGTAAATATAAAGTAAACTAACATGTCATTGGCATTATGATTGTAAAAGTTAATAATTCAAACTCAGTTTGATGGGGTCTGTTCATGAGAGACCATATCTCATGTCTCTTAGTACCGACTAAGTAGTATCCGATCATCAACTATAAAAGTTTTGCAATCAATGATCCCGAAGGACCAAGTCATCCGGTTAGCTCAAAAGGTAGAGCGTTGGGCTGTGATTCGGGCAACCCGTGTTTGATTCCCGGACGGGCCAGGTCACTTACGTTGTGATTAATCATGAAATAGTTTTCTAACGGTTATATTCGCACTGTACCACTGCTCTGCTTAATGTACAGAAGTTTCAGTTCCTTTCGAAAGGGAAGGGGAAATTTTAAAGTACTGGTAATCGCCTTTAAAAGGCCCCGTCCAGGAACGATTCGGGGACTGAACGTGGTCTGGGAAATTTTTAATTTTGGTTAAATGCCGTGATCCGGATTGAAAACTACCGACACAAACACCACCATCCCGAAGGACCTATTAATATAACACTGTTAACCTGCTGTTGCAGACTCGGTTTGATTGAGCCTGTTCATGGACGGTACTGTACAGTGCATGTATTTCTACGCCCCACCCCCCAGCACATAGTATTACTTTCAAGTACCCGCAAGGGAAAAAAATTAGCTTTTTTCGTCCAATTGAAAGCTCTTCTTTATTTTTCGCATGAAGTTAACAACAAACTTGCAACAAAATGCTTAAAATCATACAAAGGAGCTGTCACTAGGACAGCTTGCTCGACTACTCTCAGTGCTTGATAGTTAAAAAAAATGGGACATTATATTGTAAAAAGGCTTGATACACTGACTATGACTGAATATAAAACAAAAAAGTATTTAATTTAAAGTTGACTCCCCGTTCGTAATACCCCACCCACTTTGTATATGAATTTAGATCAATAAAACACATTTATGGCATAATTCGCTTATTCTGACTTATTCTAAATATGCGTAGATATAGTTTTAAAGCTGTATTAAACGAAATCATGAATGTTATTCAGTTTAAACAGGAATAAAACTAATAAGTTACACATATTCAGAAAAGGACACCCAGTCTGCAACATATTTTTCTTCTTTCGTTAAAATTAGGCGATGAAAACTAGAAAAAAAATCAATAAAGTCAAAATTTATAGCATGAGTAAGTTGAAAATAAGAAATTTTATGCAAAATTTCAATTGATTTACAAAACTGAAAAAGGAAATAAGCCAACGTAAATATACTAGAATATTTAGGGATTTGGCGGCCATCTTTGACGCCATCTTGGATATCTTAGCTTCGCATCGGGGTTGGGCCAAATGAATATCCATTCCAGAAACTACAGATCCAGACGAACATTTTGGTATATAAAACTTGCTGTTGGCTGACATAGACCACTTACCCCTCTAAATAGGCTAGTAAAATGGGCTGATTTGCAGCACTATTTACAAGATAAATGACAATCCTACCTGGGTGCTCATATACATTGTAAATAAGAATGTCTTGAATCATCCTTGTTTATTTTACAACTGTATGTTAACGGATAAACGGCAGTCCTGCCCAGATGCTTACATACATGGTTAATAATGCGGAGTTGGTTTATCCTGACAGATTTATGTAATTTGTAGCTCTGCTTCAAATTCGTAGTGGTCACTCTTAGTTCAAGGAATTTCACTATCAGAATAAAAGGGCCAACAGAATTGTGTCTTGTTGCATTTCATATCACAATTGTTCTAAAACTTTGAAGTTGATGGCAATTTAAAAAGAAGATGAATTATTTTTCTTGGTAAATTGTTTTTTATTTAGATATCTATAAAAACAACTACACATGACATTAAAGCTTGTTTTGTATTTCAGAGTTATATGGTTTTGATATTATGATAGATGACAATATGAAGCCATGGGTGATAGAGGTTAATCTGTCACCTTCCCTAGCTTGGTAAGTTTTTTTCTTAATATTAGCCTTCATTTAATCACTCATGGTAAGCTTTCAGTGAATTTTTCTTGGTAAGCTTTCATTTGATCATTCTTGGTAAGCTTCAGTCAGTTCTACGTGGTATGCTTTCACTTCATTATTATTGGTAAGCTTATAATTTACTCTTATTGGTAAGCTTACAATTTATTCTTGATGAACCCATCGTGTATGTATTTTGGGTAAAGACCTCATGTCTTGATCCATTTCATCAAGATTATTTTCACCTTTTAAATTACAATATTGTTAAATGATTTTGATGTTACATGATGGTTGCAGCAAAGCTGTCAGTTGCTTAAAATTTGGTAAAATGATATAGAATTATATTTATAATAATGCTATAGCAACAAATGTTTTTAAAGACTTTTTCAGTAGATAATTTTGTCTCTGGATATAGGCTCTGTATGACAATTTGATAATAATATAACTTATAACATGCAAGTTTTGATATATATGTTTTAAAGAACGATTTTTTTTATATTTACAGTGATAGTCCTCTTGACATGAAGATAAAAAGCAATATGTTGTGTGATCTCTTTAGTTTGACGGGTGAGTTTAGTTTTCATTCAAATAAACTTTGTTTAGTTTATTCATTTTTATATGAAATTTGGTCTAGGAAATTCAATTTAGCAAGTCCTGGTCAAACCACATAAAACTCTAATTTTGTTGAAAACTTTATGTCATAGACCTTTGTCTTGTCTATTGGTGGTGAAGTGATTCAAGTAGAGAAATTGACATTTCCTTGCAGTAAAACAACAATTTTACAAACTCAAAATCTAGGAACATTAATAAGCTAGCTACAAACTCGTATTTTTCATATATGAATAAAAACCCAGCTCTTCTACATAAAGTAGAACCAATAACATTGTAATATGTTGTAAGCCTCTAAATGGAATGTTCCAAATTCAAAGCATGGAGAGTCATTACTCAAATATTATTCTTGCATATCAGACTGGCGTTTCCGTTAGTTTTACCCATGCCGGAAATTTCATCTGGCATGGGGGGTTCGAGATGAGTCGCGTGCTGTACAATGGCACGATAAAGATGACGTCATTTTACCGTTATGAATGATTTTGTAATTCATACGCTGTTGAATGAAAGTAGTTACGGTTGTAATGATATAAATTTTCATTGAAAATAAAGATAAAGAATTTAAAATATAATGGAATATGGTAGAATATGCAAGAAAAAATATCTGACATATGTTTGCGGTTCGGATCGGAATATCCGTCCCTCGGTCACCCGCCCATGGGAGGTAACTTGGCAAGCCTCGTTACCGCCCAATGGGCGGTTCACCTCGGGACGGATATTCCGATCGGAACCGCAAAATATGACAGATATTATTAATCTGTAACGTGCTGGAACCAAAAATGATAAGCCTTTGCCACCTTTATAGAGTCTGACCAGCCTTCATGTTTGTGCAGTCTGATCAGCATCTTTTCTGTTGTTAGCTCAAATTTTGCATATTGATATTTGAAATTCAATCAACTTTAAATGGACTGTTCCAAATTCAAAACTGGGGAAAGCCATTATACAAATTCAACAGGTCAAAGGTTAATGATGATATAATAAAGTCAGGAATGATGTGATGATAGATGATGGTTATATTTCAGGTA
This sequence comes from Ruditapes philippinarum, assembly GCF_026571515.1. Classification (NCBI taxonomy): domain Eukaryota; kingdom Metazoa; phylum Mollusca; class Bivalvia; order Venerida; family Veneridae; genus Ruditapes; species Ruditapes philippinarum. The sequence continues at coordinate 425,242 of NW_026853905.1, forward strand.
TAATCTGTCATGACCCTATGATGAGAACTCTTCAACAAAGTAAAAGGAATCAGGATATAGCTTCCAAAATGGCCGCCAGAGTAAAGGTAAAAACATTATTGTATTACTTATTATATTACATCACATTTGATTTGCAAAACAGAAATGTCTAGCATTGAATGGAATCAGAGTCTAAATATAGATGGATATGGGTTATATTGTATGTTTGTTACTAGGATGTAGCAGTTATGGTCTTGACCTCTATGCATATATGAATATAAATTCAATATTTAAAAGAATTTAGATAGCTTGTTTACTTTGGAATGCATATATTGTGGTACAGTGAATATTGCACCTATTGCATAATTATATACTTCCGCTTCCCCATTCTAAGGGACTGTCTGCTTTACCTCAATTGAGATATAGGAATAAAGAATATATTTTTAGTATTTGAAAGATTTTAAATGGCATTTTACAAAGTAATGCATATATCATTGATATTGTGAATCTTCTAACTCTTCCATTTTTCTAAAAGACTAGACCTTTTTATCCCAAAACATCAAAAGAACTCTTGTCATAAATGATATTTTAATGTAATATTAGTGTTCATGTTTAACATTCATTGACTTAAAAGAACATAATATAAATGAGTAAATATTGAAGAAAGCGTGAGTGGTAGTGAAATATAAAAGACCAAACATCAAAATATACTTTAGCTTTATAAATGTTAATAAATTATGTGAAGTTTTTGTCCACACTGAAAACAGCCAATTTTACAGATTAGACTTGCACATTGGAAAAAGATGCAGGTACATTAAGTTATAGTTATATTTCTGTTGGCAGCACATAAACAGCAGCTTTTTGAAACATCTAGATGATTCATTATCATAAAGCTGGAAAAAAATGTATTGAAAACCAGTCTGTAGCAAAAAAAAAAATGACAAGCTAGTTGAAAAATATTTAGATTTGACATTACTAGTATATGAGTAGCAAAATTTTCTGTTTTTATATTTTTCTACTTTATTTTATCTTCAATTTTATTTTATATCGGATGAAATCATGTCAAGCAACACTGCTTACCATTAAGTATGTAAGATCATGACTGGTTTTCAGATACAATTTTATAATTTTGGACCCAGTCTAAATGATCTGGATATATAAAGAAGTAGATATAAATGTGTATGGCTATTTTTGTAGTCAGCAGGAGCGAAGCCAGCTCTGAGTTCAATGGTAAGATGTTGTTTTGTTGGTTATGTTTTTATTCCTTTGTTTTGTTGACAGCTATTGGTATGGTAGTCAAAGCTAGATCATTGGTTAATATGGGGAAATATTTATTACATATACATGTATATAAAACCTTTAATAAATAATCTGTTGAAAGATATAAAATGTATATTTAATAATCTTGTGTTCCCTAATTTTTATTCAAAGTTTGTGTTTCCCAATTGTAACAAAGGGCCAAAATATTTGACATGAGTTATTGAAATTTTGATTAAAAGAAAAAGAAAGATTTTTATAGAATGAAGTATGTAAATAGAAACTATAAAATGAACAAGTTGCATCAACAAATTCCTAACTTACCTGCTGATCTAAAATTCATTAATTTGAATGTGCATAAACAATTTCCTGAATTACCCTCTATTCCTTAATGTATATAAAAGGTTTCTCTATTTACCCTCTTAATTTTGAATTTATTATCTTGAGTTGCTAAAACACTTCCCATTAACTTATTCCTAAATTATGAATTACAGTTATATGTAGTTTCCTTATTGGCCAAATATACAATTTGTATTGAGTATTTATGAATTTGAGTTACCACATTATTTTCCTTATAGAAACACTGATTTATGAATCCAAACTATTTTGTTTACCATTTTGGTCAGTTCCAACTTTGTCATCCCTATGTCTTAGGTTAGTGTTTTTATTGAAATTTGCCAGGGATTTTTATGTAAAAGTAGTCATACTTAATAAATATATATTATGTGTGTGTATAAGAAGGGGAATTGTTCACAAAATTTCATATCTTTACATCAAGCAGAAGTATATCAATGTTTTATACTACTAATATAATGTTTATTTTTTGCTTTTTAGTGAATTGGGACCTTTGAAATGATAGAAATTGATTTAACAACTTAATTTGTGAAATTGCTGTAGAAATGGATTTATTACATTCTTTGAATGCTAGTTGTTTTTAATTGCAGTAATTACCATATTTCAATTACTCCTAACAACTAATGTAAACAAAAATTGGTATAATTTATTGTTGTTCTGTTTTGTGTGCAGAAAACTGATTGCCTTTAGTTGCAAGAACATTTAACAGTTAACTACCTTCTGTATACATGAAAATAGTTTATTTATGGTATTTAGACAAGTAACAAATCAATCATCCACATGTTTGTACTCACATATCTTTTTATTTTAAATTTTTTGAAAAGAAACAATTTTATTTCAGAATTACGAAAACAATTTTATTTCAGAATTACGAATCTTAAAACTTTGTGAAAACAAGTAAGTTATCTCCCTTGATTTTTGTTAATTTTAGAAACAGCGGCCATCTTCTGCTGGCAGTATGAAGAGAGGGGCAAATAGTAGTAGTGAGAGCGCCACCAATAAATCATTGTCTGGTTTGAATAGCGACGAAATAAGAATTGTGAGGCGAGCAAAAGAGGAAGAGGCCCGTAAAGGGGGCTGGGTCAGAATATTTCCTACGGCAGACTCGTGGGACCTCTACTCGTATGTTTTCATGTTTCATTTAAACGTTTATCTTACAATGAATATATGGTAAAAATGTTAGCTTTAATCATGTTTGTTATATAGAGTATAAAATTTTTTTCAATATTAAAAATGAAATTTAATCAAAGTGTAAATGTTTAAAATTTCCATGTAGTTAAGATTGGATGGATAAAATAATATTGTATGCCTATATGTTAAGATTATTAAAGCTTTTGAACTTATATTCCCAAGGATTTATCATCCAGCAAAGTAAAAGTATATCAATTTAAGACTAAACTGAGGTGTGCTCTACAGTCATGTACTTTGGAAGAAAACATTTTTACAAATTATTCTTTTTAATGTTTACAGAAGTTTCCTGCAGTTCACAACTACCAATAATTTAATGGTGCACCAAAAACTTTTTCCAGAAAGGTATGTAGATAATCAAAGAGTTTCATTTCCCACCATTTTTAGCTCGACTTTTCTATGAAAAGGGGAGCTATCCTACTCGCCCCGGCGTCGGCGTCGGCGTTGGCGTCACACCTTGGTTAAGTTTTTCGTACCACCCCACTTTATTTCAGAAGTATTACAAGTATGGCTTTGAAACTTACCATACTTGTTCACCATCATAACCTCCATCTACAGACAAGAGTACATAACTCTGTCAAGGTTTTTGACAGAATTATGGCCCTTTTTTGACTTAGAAAGTGTATTGAGCTTGGTTAAGTTTTTTGTACCACCTCACTTTATTTCAAAACCATTGGAGGTATTGCTTTGAAACTGACCATACTTGTTTACCATCACGACCTTCATCAACAGACAAGCAATAAAAAAGTCGAGCGCGCTGTCTTACGGACAGCTCTTGTTTGTTTCTGCATAAAAAGAGAAATGGGAACTTCTGTTGTTTTAATTCAATTAAATGCATTATTCCATTGCGGAGAACTAAAGTTAATACTAGGTAACAGACTTTTTATGCCCCAACAAAGTGGGAGCATATAGCGTTGCACTTGTCCGTCCGTCTCAAAATCTTGTGAAGGCAACTCCTCTTAAACTGGATGGCAGATTTTGCTTAAACTTCCAGGGATGAACAACCTTAATGTGTAGATGGTAGTAAAGGAAGGAATTTTTGCTGCGACCAAATTTAATAGAATTATGGCCCTTTGTTGATTTTTTCACTATATACTATGTAGAAATTTTGTAAACGCAACTCCTCTTAAACCGGATGGCAGATTTTGCTTAAACTTCTAGGGATGAACAACCTTAATGTGTTGATAGTAGTAAAGGAAGGAATTTTTGCTGCGACCAAATTTAATAGAATTATGGCCCTTTGTTGATTTTTTCACTATATACTATGTAGAAATTTTGTGAACGCAACTCCTCTTAAACCGGATGGCAGATTTTGCTTAAACTTCTAGGGATGAACAACCTTAATGTGTAGATGGTAGTAAAGGAAGGAATTTTTGCTGCGACCAAATTTAACAGAATTATGGCCCTTTGTTGATTTTTTCACTATATACTATGTAGAAATTTTGTGAACGCAACTCCTCTTAAACCGGATGGCAGATTTTGCTTAAACTTCTAGGGATGAACAACCTTAATGTGTAGATGGTAGTAAAGGAAGGAATTTTTGCTGTGACCAAATTTAACAGATTTATGGCCCTTTGTTGATTTTTTCACTATATACCATATAGAAATTTTGTGAACGCAACTCCTCTTAAACCAGATGGCAGATTTTGCTTAAACTTCCAGGGATGAACAACCTTAATGTGTAGATGGAAGTATAGGAAGGAATTTTTGCTGCAACCAAATTTAACAGAATTATGGCCCTTTATTGATTTTTTCACTATATACCATATATATGTTGTCAGTTATTTGTTTAACATTGATATAAACTGTGAAGATTTATTTTTTAGATTTTTAGGTTTGTTTTTATATTTCTTACTTCATTTACAGCTATGAAACAATGTGAATAACTTTACTTGATCGCATGTAATGGTTTGAAGTAGTATTTGAGTAAGGGGAATTGACTGTGTAAACATGATTTCTTGTTAGTGTCACAACTGTTTTCTCATATGACTTTATCTAGCAGAGAATTAACTGAATTAGGATACTACTGTTTATAGATAAGTCAGTAATCTCCCCTATTCCACATTTACCCAACATCATGCACTGATAGATGCCTTCTGATTTCTCCAACATTTGAAATTTTGAAGTTTTCAACTATAATTATATGAGCCAAACATAAAAAGATTTTTTTAAACTGATATTGTGTCATTTTCTTTCAGGCATAAAAATTCATCAACAGCAGTTGTGTCAAGAAGTTCTACTTCTGCCGGTTCTAGAGCAAAGTAAGAACTTTGTATAATTTGTGTAAATTTGTCTTTTTTGTGGTGTTTGCTTTACTATTTTCTCTCTATGTTGTGATATTTATTATTTGTCCAATCGTCAGCTTTGTTTTTCAAATGATTTATTTAATACAACATAAAATTATACCCTTTTTTCAACATTTTTCAAATCTAATTTAATGAATATTTGGAGAACATGTATTTTAAGACATATGATTTAATTTGAAAGGAAAGCTTAATTTCATTAGTCTAAAGTTATTTGGCTTCCATTTAAGTAATGAGTTGTTTAAATTAAGTAAAGAATCTTGGTCATAAATCATTGTAAGAAGTTAAAACATTCATTTGACTTAATATAGCAACAGAATTTGTTGGTTCTCTGTTTTTGTTTATGAGGATTTAAAAATTGACCTTTTTGTGTAGGAATAATGAATGCGTTTGTTTGTTTTCTTACTGATAAATAATATTTCACTAAAATCTATATGTATAAGAATATCTTTACTTATTTAACATTTTACTAATTAATTGGATGGTTTTTTAATTAGAAGTACATGATGTACTAAATGGTTTGCTCATTAAATCAAATAGAGCCGCGTAATGAAGGGATGCATCTTTGTTGAGCTATCAATTTCTAAAATTTGCTCAATGCAAGTTAAAGAGTTAAAAATTCAGTAATTCAGCCTGATACAGAAAAATATGGAATGATCATTTTAATTTGGCTTTATAATTTGAATTTAAATATGAAAGGTCTAGAGGGGTTCATCATTTAACAGTCTGCTATCAGATAACTGTAAAAATTTAAAATTTATAACCTTTTCCATCACTGCATATTGAAACTTATAAATTTCATATTGCATACAAATTATTGGAAGTGTTAATCATTTAATAAACATTCACATTAACTTAGAAATGTTTTTTATTAGGGGTGAAGTAAACCAAAAATTAACACTGTAAGTATGATGAACAGATCTAGTTTGAGTAATCCCCATGCCTGAGTTATTATATACCACTAATATGTTCACAATAATCTGTAGTATAGTAATGTTCAGTTCTTGTACAGGGTAGTTTAGTTCAGTATATGGTAAAAGTACAGTCAAACCTGGATTTAAGACCACATTTAGATAAAAACCACTAAAAGAAAACCTGACTTTTTAAGCCATTACTCAAGATTATTTGCCCTACACCAGTGTTTGTTTTGTTTTCCATGAGAGACATTGGATTTTTTCATGTGAGAAAACTTTCCAACTAGCTTATGGTAGTTCAGTGCATCCATTTGAGTGCCTCTTTGAGCCTAAGATAATACATGGAAATTGTTCCTTATCATTACAGTCAGGTATTTGCAAAATGACCCTTACAGTGTCCATGTGACTTAGAACTAACAAAACATAGATGGGTAATGTGTGTTAGTGTTTTAAGACTACCAATCAACACATTTTGCAAAATTTGTTCCAATAGTCAGGTTTGACTGTATTACAATTTTCTTCACTATGCATGCCTTTCAACACTGACTTACTTTTGAAATAAGTTCAGTCACACCATCATTTTTACAGATAGTTTGATATTCTTAGCTGTACATGTTAACTTTAGTATTGTTTCATTTGGTTTCAGAAAATAGCTAATGAAATGAAATGTTATATGAAGACAAAAGGCAGTGTTTTACACTTGAATTGCTTGTTATACTATGAGACTGGACATGAATTTATAATTAGCCTTTTTAAAACAGTTAGTAATTTTTTTAGCCATCTATGTCTTATATTTCACTAAGATGGTGAATTGGATAGCTTACATAAAAATGACTAGCTGTTTTAACAAGGTGCTTGCATGAGCTTGAAATATAGTTATTGCCTATATTCAAACAGTAATTCAGGTAGTAAAGCTTACAGAATACTATTAATAATATTCATTTGTAAGTTTCTTTATATTATTTCCTTCTCAAGCATAAAAATTCTGTAGCATATATATTTCATATCTTTCATGACTCAGAATAGATCTACTCTTTTAGTGCCAAAACTTGGCTCTTCATGACAGAGATCTGTCTCTTTAAGGGCATGACCTGTTTGTTTAAGGTTTGACCTATTTCTTCAAGGCGAGGACCTGTCTCTTCAAGGTCATGGCAGGTTTCTTTAAGGTGACAATATCTGTCTTAAAGGTCATGATCTGTCTCTTTAATATCATGACCTGTCTTTTAAAGGTCATGACCTGTCTCTTCAAGGTCATGATCTTTCTCTTCAAGTTCATGACCTGTCTTTTATAGGTCATGACCTGTCTCTTCAAGGTCATGATATGTGATTGATCTAAAATTACAAAATTTTGTGTCAAATTGACCTATAAAACATAAAGTGTTTGAAATACTGAATCAATACTAAAACTATTGAAACAAAACCTACAAAACTTTTGATTTTCTTTCTGAGTTAAAATTAAAAAGGACTCATTTCTATGATGATCAAACTTTCAGTAAGGATTAATGCCGTATTATTTATTTCCAAGTATGGAAATACACAGAAATGATAGTATAAGAAGTTTGTTGCATGTTTATAAGATTTATATTTCATTTAGACTTGAAACATTGTCACAGTGCTTGAAACATGATTAGTATTAGAAAAAATGGTATAAAGTAATATAATATTAAAGTTTTCACAAGATTTGTTACAAAGTTTCTTTGTTGTCAAACAGAAACAGTATTTTTGTGTAAACTATTTATATTTACAACAGTTTTGCTGCTGTTATAGAAAAATTTGTATAAAACTAAGTGCATTTCTCATGTACATATTACTTTTGTAATATATGAAGATCTTTGTGGTATTTTAACTTTTTAAAATTATTGTCATTTTAGTTTCCAGTCAGATTAAGTATTGTTTTAGCAACTTCTTACAATGTATGATTGAATTTATGTTTTTTAATGTTTACAGGAGTGCATATATTCAGTTGGCAAATAATTCAAGTAATGTTAAACCAACAGTAGAGGTAAGATCTTTTATTATTAATTTATTCATTATTTGTTTCTAGAAATTAACTTGAAAAAATTAACCCCTCCCCCCCCGGCAAAGGAAAGATACCATGAATAAAATTTGACTTTTTCACATGCTTTGTCTTAAGAGGCCAAAGTTTTAAGTGACCATTTTCAGTGTTTTCCTTGCTTGGTTGCTTAATACAAGTTTGACTGTATATATGATTATATATTTACCTGGATTATAAATATTTGCTATGCTCATAACAAAAATAATTTAAACAAAATAAACAAATTTATAAATAAATGTATGTACTGTTATGATGTATTCTTTTACAATAAACAATTAGTAAAGTTAATTCTTATATTTTAAAGCTGGCGGCAGCTTATGCTCAAGCAATGTTACGCACCAGGAGATACGAGAGAAAGCTGGGAACCAAACGAAGTAGAAGTAAACGAAGAAGACGTAATGCAAGTAAGTTGGTTTACTTATTTTTTTTAGAAGACCTTAAATAGAAATGGCAATATTTAAGCCCTTTCTTTTTTTTACATGAATAGTATTGGTGGAAAACTTGGTTTTCTTTCAAGGTTTGTCCAAAAAGACTTGCATAATAATTCTATAAAATGAAAACAAGAATTTGCATAGCGTTTTCAAATTTATACAAATACAAACATAAATTGCATAATATTTCCACTTAACATGCAAAATTTCATACAAATTATGATATGGGCATACAAAAAAAAATACATTTGAACTATGCAGTATAGAGCCAAGTCCACAAATCATGACTATAATTCGAGGCCAATGTCTGCAGAAAATTATGCTAGGTGCTTGTAGTTTAAATGTTTGTACATTTTGTCTACAAAAATCATCAAAATATTATCATGCTCCAGTTGGCAAAATTTTTGATTTTTTAAACAAAAATTTAAAAGATATTAAAGACGGATTTTCTATAAAATTGTTGTAAGATATTTCAATATTAAATACATAAATGTAAAGTTTCGCAAAAATGCAAATATATGTTATATTTTTATAACACAGATCTTTATGCAAACTTAATGTACAACCATCGTAGGTGCAAAGTTTTATTAAGAAATCTATTACAAAGTTGAGTATTTCATTATAACAAATCAGTCACAAATATGGAATCTACATTATACAATGTTTATTTCAACAATTACAGGACAAGAACGTAGAAAGTTAGTTCAAGGTGTACCAGAAGATTCCGGTGAGGAACAAGAAGAAAATGAAGACGAGGAGCCTCCAATTACAGAAAGAAATATATCCGAGCAAAATAACACTATGTCACAAAAGGTTGAAAAACCACCTGCTAAAACACAAAGTGAAGACCTTATTAAAATAGTTGTTGAGAAAGAGGCGAGACAAGAGTCTCGGTCAGATAAACGTACAGGGCTTGCAGCCCTCGCTAAAAATAATGTAGACAATAGTGCTGTGTCGTCAGCTGAAGTGAAGGGAGATCACTCTAGTAACACTGTAGAAAATGGTGCTGAAATAAATAAAGGTTCAAGGTCAAGGTCAGCATCACCACCCGCCCCTCCACCACCACCGCCACCAAAATATAATGTTGTAGAACTTTTGCAGAAAGGTCGTACACTAAGGTTTGTGATTTCTATCATCTTGTTGTAATAGTTTCATTTAAAATAGATTATGATTGTTTGCGCTTTTTAAATGTGAGATATATTTGATTACTATTGTATAGTGTAGAATGTAAAATTTTGTCTTATGTATTATGATATTCTCATAAATGGACACTATTATGCTCTAAGGTATTTTATATGAAACTTGGTATAATTTCAGACTTTTTTGCACCTCAATTATAGAATAGTTTTAAGAATTTGGAAGTTATATGCAGAGACATTAAAAGTGATAAAATCATCCCCACAAATTTATTTATTGAAATTATTGAAATCTTGTTTTATTGATTTCAGAATTCTGTAATGTGATTATATTTTACAGTAAAGTTCAGGCTAGAACAGCATTTGCCATGTATTTAGTAAGAGTACAACAAAGATTGACAACTGACTGTAACTCTATGACACAAGATGATATGGATGGTCTCAATGAACAAATGGTAAATTTACTTCTTCTCTAATTTCTCTCTTTTCATTTACTTTTAAGCTGGTATACTTTAGTTAAAGGGTATATAGCTATATCAAATGAAATATGGTTATAAAATTTGTAAACACTAAAATTTCCATAATCTTACTGTAATTTCTCAAAAGAGTTGTAATATACATATACACATATCATACATATACATGTATATGTATACCGGGTAATGTCTTTGTTAAAAATATAACACATATGAATATTGTACGTAAACATAATAAGATGTTCAGGAACAAAATACATGTATTATGTTGCTAGTTTAAGTAGGGTTTCAGCTGTTCAGCATAGGCCATAGCTCTTATACAAATATATATTTTTCATACAGGTCTTTGGAAGCAATGTATTTCAATGTATATCAGAAAGATTAAAGTAGTATTTTGGAAATTGTAACTTTATTTTTTACATTTGGGATATTTTCCTACATATTTATTATTACAACTGTATGATAATGTTTTTTCTAGGATCTGGTATTGAGGTTTTTGAAACGGGCTGCAGTCAATCTTCAACAATCATTTAAAGTTGTGGTACCCAGTAGAAAACTGCCATTAAATGACAGGCGCAGAATCCTTGCAAAACAGCTTGGAGATTTTGTACATATATATAACAAGGTGAGCTGTTTGTTATTAACCCATGTAAACTTATGTTCTATTGTGTTAGACCTGGTATTAGGCATTTTTCCCCTTAAGGTTAGAAATTTAAATTTTTATATACAAAGGTATGATGAGAATTAATGATAATCATAATAATGACAACTGCCCAAATCTAAACTCGTCATGTATAATTTAAAAGTTATTTGATTTTTGTTAAGACCCTATTGTACTTGTGTTATTATTTAGATAATCATACCTGTAACTTTCAGGGA